>NC_051274.1:20126239-20464572 GCF_015220745.1 Sebastes umbrosus
CAATCTATCTATCTATCTATCTATCTATCTATCTATCTATCTATCTATCTATCTATCTATCTATCTATCTATCAATCTATCTATCTATCTATCTATCTATCAATCTATCTATCTATCTATCTATCAATCTATCTATCTATCTATCTATCTATCTATCTATCTATCTATCTATCTATCTATCAATCTATCTATCTATCAATCTATCTATCTATCTATCTATCTATCAATCAATCTATCTATCTATCTATCTATCTATCTATCTATCTATCTATCTATCAATCTATCTATCTATCTATCTATCTATCTATCTATCAATCTATCTATCTATCTATCTATCAATCTATCTATCTATCTATCTATCTATCTATCTATCTATCTATCTATCTATCAATCTATCTATCTATCAATCTATCTATCTATCTATCTATCTATCTATCTATCTATCAATCTATCTATCTATCTATCTATCAATCAATCTATCTATCTATCTATCTATCAATCAATCTATCTATCTATCTATCTATCAATCTATCTATCTATCTATCAATCAATCTATCTATCTATCTATCTATCTATCTATCTATCAATCAATCAATCTATCTATCTATCTATCTATCTATCTATCAATCTATCTATCTATCTATCTATCAATCTATCTATCTATCTATCTATCTATCTATCTATCAATCTATCTATCTATCTATCTATCTATCTATCTATCTATCTATCAATCTATCTATCTATCTATCTATCAATCTATCTATCTATCTATCTATCAATCTATCTATCTATCTATCTATCTATCAATCTATCTATCTATCTATCTATCAATCTATCTATCTATCTATCTATCAATCTATCTATCTATCTATCTATCTATCTATCTATCAATCAATCTATCTATCTATCTATCTATCTATCTATCAATCAATCTATCTATCTATCTATCAATCTATCTATCTATCTATCAATCAATCTATCTATCTATCTATCTATCAATCTATCTATCTATCTATCTATCTATCTATCAATCTATCTATCTATCTATCTATCTATCTATCTATCTATCAATCAATCTATCTATCTATCTATCTATCTATCAATCTATCTATCTATATATCTATCTATCTATCTATCTATCTATCTATCAATCTATCTATCTATCTATCTATCTATCTATCAATCTATCTATCTATCTATCTATCAATCAATCTATCTATCTATCTATCTATCTATCTATCTATCAATCAATCTATCAATCTATCTATCAATCTATCTATCTATCTATCTATCAATCTATCTATCTAGCTATCTATCTATCAATCTATCTATCTATCTATCTATCTATCTATCTATCTATCTATCTATCTATCTATCTATCAATCTATCTATCTATCAATCTATCTATCTATCTATCTATCTATCTATCAATCAATCTATCTATCTATCTATCTATCTATCAATCTATCTATCTATCTATCTATCTATCTATCTATCTATCTATCTATCTATCTATCTATCTATCTATCAATCAATCTATCTACATCTATCTATCTATCTATCAATCTATCAATCTATCTATCTATCTATCTATCTATCTATCTATCTATCAATCAATCTATCTACATCTATCTATCTATCTATCAATCTATCAATCTATCTATCTATCTATCTATCTATCTATCTATCTATCAATCAATCTATCTATCTATCTATCTATCTATCTATCTATCAATCTATCTATCTATCTATCTATCTATCTATCTATCTATCAATCAATCTATCTATCTATCTATCTATCTATCTATCAATCAATCTATCTATCTATCTATCTATCAATCAATCTATCTATCTATCTATCTATCTATCTATCTATCTATCTATCTATCAATCAATCTATCTATCTATCTATCTATCAATCTATCTATCTATCTATCAATCAATCTATCTATCTATCTATTTATCTATCTATCTATCTATCTATCTATCTATCAATCAATCAATCTATCTATCTATCTATCTATCTATCTATCTATCTATCTATCAATCTATCTATCTATCTATCTATCAATCTATCTATCTATCTATCTATCTATCTATCTATCAATCTATCTATCTATCTATCTATCTATCTATCTATCTATCAATCTATCTATCTATCTATCTATCAATCTATCTATCTATCTATCTATCTATCTATCTATCTATCAATCTATCTATCTATCTATCTATCTATCTATCTATCTATCTATCTATCAATCTATCTATCTATCTATCTATCTATCAATCAATCTATCTATCTATCTATCTATCAATCTATCTATCTATCTATCAATCAATCTATCTATCTATCTATCTATCTATCTATCTATCTATCTATCAATCTATCAATCTATCTATCTATCTATCTATCAATCAATCTATCTATCTATCTATCTATCTATCTATCTATCAATCTATCTATCTATCTATCTATCTATCAATCAATCTATCTATCTATCTATCAATCTATCTATCTATCTATCTATCAATCTATCTATCTATCTATCTATCTATCTATCTATCAATCAATCTATCTATCTATCTATCTATCTATCTATCAATCAATCTATCTATCTATCTATCAATCTATCTATCTATCTATCAATCAATCTATCTATCTATCTATCTATCAATCTATCTATCTATCTATCTATCTATCTATCAATCTATCTATCTATCTATCTATCTATCTATCTATCTATCAATCAATCTATCTATCTATCTATCTATCTATCTATCTATCTATCTATCTATCTATCTATCTATCAATCTATCTATCTATCTATCTATCAATCAATCTATCTATCTATCTATCTATCTATCTATCAATCAATCTATCAATCTATCTATCTATCTATCTATCTATCTATCAATCTATCTATCTATCTATCTATCAATCAATCTATCTATCTATCTATCTATCTATCTATCTATCTATCTATCTATCTATCTATCAATCAATCTATCTATCTATCTATCTATCTATCAATCTATCTATCTATCTATCAATCTATCTATCTATCAATCTATCTATCTATCTATCTATCTATCTATCAATCTATCTATCTATCTATCTATCTATCTATCTATCTATCTATCTATCTATCTATCTATCTATCAATCTATCTATCTATCTATCTATCTATCTATCTATCTATCTATCAATCTATCTATCTATCTATCTATCAATCTATCTATCTATCTATCTATCAATCTATCTATCTATCTATCTATCAATCTATCTATCTATCTATCTATCTATCTATCTATCTATCTATCTATCTATCTATCTATCAATCTATCTATCTATCTATCTATCTATCAATCTATCTATCTATCTATCTATCAATCTATCTATCTATCTATCTATCAATCTATCTATCTATCTATCTATCAATCTATCTATCTATCTATCTATCAATCAATCTATCTATCTATCTATCAATCTATCTATCTATCTATCTATCAATCTATCTATCTATCTATCTATCTATCTATCTATCTATCAATCAATCTATCTATCTATCTATCTATCTATCAATCAATCTATCTATCTATCTATCAATCTATCTATCTATCTATCAATCAATCTATCTATCTATCTATCTATCTATCAATCTATCTATCTATCTATCTATCTATCTATCAATCTATCTATCTATCTATCTATCTATCTATCAATCAATCTATCTATCTATCTATCTATCTATCAATCTATCTATCTATATATCTATCTATCTATCTATCTATCTATCTATCTATCAATCTATCTATCTATCTATCTATCTATCTATCAATCTATCTATCTATCTATCTATCAATCAATCTATCTATCTATCTATCTATCTATCTATCTATCAATCAATCTATCAATCTATCTATCAATCTATCTATCTATCTATCTATCAATCTATCTATCTAGCTATCTATCTATCAATCTATCTATCTATCAATCTATCTACATCTATCTATCTATCTATCAATCTATCAATCTATCTATCTATCTATCTATCTATCTATCTATCTATCAATCAATCTATCTATCTATCTATCTATCTATCTATCTATCAATCTATCTATCTATCTATCTATCTATCTATCTATCTATCAATCAATCTATCTATCTATCTATCTATCTATCTATCAATCAATCTATCTATCTATCTATCTATCAATCAATCTATCTATCTATCTATCTATCTATCTATCTATCTATCTATCAATCAATCTATCTATCTATCTATCTATCAATCAATCTATCTATCTATCTATCTATCTATCTATCAATCTATCTATCTATCTATCTATCTATCTATCTATCTATCAATCAATCTATCTATCTATCTATCTATCTATCTATCAATCAATCTATCTATCTATCTATCTATCAATCAATCTATCTATCTATCTATCTATCTATCTATCAATCAATCTATCTATCTATCTATCTATCAATCTATCTATCTATCTATCAATCTATCTATCTATCTATCTATCTATCTATCTATCTATCTATCTATCTATCTATCAATCAATCAATCTATCTATCTATCTATCTATCTATCTATCTATCTATCAATCTATCTATCTATCTATCTATCAATCTATCTATCTATCTATCTATCTATCTATCTATCAATCTATCTATCTATCTATCTATCAATCTATCTATCTATCTATCTATCTATCTATCTATCTATCTATCAATCTATCTATCTATCTATCTATCTATCTATCTATCTATCTATCAATCAATCTATCTATCTATCTATCTATCTATCAATCAATCTATCTATCTATCTATCTATCAATCTATCTATCTATCTATCAATCAATCTATCTATCTATCTATCTATCTATCTATCTATCTATCAATCTATCAATCTATCTATCTATCTATCTATCAATCAATCTATCTATCTATCTATCTATCTATCTATCAATCTATCTATCTATCTATCTATCTATCAATCAATCTATCTATCTATCTATCTATCTATCAATCAATCTATCTATCTATCTATCTATCTATCTATCAATCAATCTATCTATCTATCTATCAATCTATCTATCTATCTATCTATCAATCTATCTATCTATCTATCTATCTATCAATCAATCTATCTATCTATCTATCAATCTATCTATCTATCTATCTATCAATCTATCTATCTATCTATCTATCTATCTATCTATCAATCAATCTATCTATCTATCTATCTATCTATCTATCAATCAATCTATCTATCTATCTATCAATCTATCTATCTATCTATCAATCAATCTATCTATCTATCTATCTATCAATCTATCTATCTATCTATCTATCTATCTATCAATCTATCTATCTATCTATCTATCTATCTATCTATCTATCAATCAATCTATCTATCTATCTATCTATCTATCAATCTATCTATCTATCTATCTATCTATCTATCTATCTATCTATCTATCTATCTATCTATCTATCTATCTATCTATCTATCTATCTATCTATCAATCAATCTATCTATCTATCTATCTATCAATCTATCTATCTATCTATCAATCAATCTATCTATCTATCTATTTATCTATCTATCTATCTATCTATCTATCAATCAATCAATCTATCTATCTATCTATCTATCTATCTATCTATCTATCAATCTATCTATCTATCTATCTATCTATCAATCTATCTATCTATCTATCTATCTATCTATCAATCTATCTATCTATCTATCTATCAATCTATCTATCTATCTATCTATCTATCTATCTATCAATCTATCTATCTATCTATCTATCTATCTATCTATCTATCTATCAATCAATCTATCTATCTATCTATCTATCTATCAATCAATCTATCTATCTATCTATCTATCAATCTATCTATCTATCTATCAATCAATCTATCTATCTATCTATCTATCTATCTATCTATCTATCTATCAATCTATCAATCTATCTATCTATCTATCTATCAATCAATCTATCTATCTATCTATCTATCTATCTATCAATCTATCTATCTATCTATCTATCTATCAATCAATCTATCTATCTATCTATCAATCTATCTATCTATCTATCTATCAATCTATCTATCTATCTATCTATCTATCTATCTATCAATCAATCTATCTATCTATCTATCTATCTATCTATCAATCAATCTATCTATCTATCTATCAATCTATCTATCTATCTATCAATCAATCTATCTATCTATCTATCTATCAATCTATCTATCTATCTATCTATCTATCTATCAATCTATCTATCTATCTATCTATCTATCTATCTATCTATCAATCAATCTATCTATCTATCTATCTTTCTATCAATCTATCTATCTATCTATCTATCTATCTATCTATCTATCTATCTATCTATCTATCTATCTATCAATCTATCTATCTATCTATCTATCAATCAATCTATCTATCTATCTATCTATCTATCTATCAATCAATCTATCAATCTATCTATCAATCTATCTATCTATCTATCTATCAATCTATCTATCTAGCTATCTATCTATCAATCTATCTATCTATCTATCTATCTATCTATCTATCTATCAATCTATCTATCTATCAATCTATCTATCTATCTATCTATCTATCTATCAATCAATCTATCTATCTATCTATCTATCTATCAATCAATCTATCTATCTATCTATCTATCTATCTATCTATCTATCTATCTATCTATCAATCAATCTATCTACATCTATCTATCAATCTATCAATCTATCTATCTATCTATCTATCTATCTATCTATCTATCTATCAATCAATCTATCTATCTATCTATCTATCTATCTATCTATCAATCTATCTATCTATCTATCTATCTATCTATCTATCTATCAATCAATCTATCTATCTATCTATCTATCTATCTATCAATCAATCTATCTATCTATCTATCTATCAATCAATCTATCTATCTATCTATCTATCTATCTATCTATCTATCTATCTATCTATCTATACCCAACAGGGATTTTTCCCAACCTGGCAACCCAAAAACTTTGGGTTGAAAATGAATTGTTAAAGTTTATAAAGAAAAACAATGTGCACCTCTATAGACCTCAACTCCATCCTCTTTTTAACTACAATGGTTTACTAGCAGGTGCTCCTTCTTGTGGTGCAGCAGAGAGTAGGTCTCAGATCTCAGATCAGTTCTCCTCCCAGCCACCAGAGGGCGGTACCAACAAACAGCTGCAGCTCTGAGGAGCATTAAAGCAGCACAGTTTCATCTCCGGCTGGTAAACAAGACCAGGCAGTCAGTCAGCATGGAGACCTCCGTGAGGAAAGCAGCCCACGACATAGAGACGCGAAAGCGGACGGATGATGTGCTGCTGTCGGAGGGGATCGACTTCAGGTCTCTGTTGTTATCTGAGGCCGTGCTGGACGGACTGTCCTCATCCGGCTTCCAGAAACCCTCCCCGATCCAACTGAAGGCCATCCCGCTGGGCCGCTGCGGACTCGGTGGGTTCATTCACACTGTCACCACCACATGGGTCATATATGTGCTTCATAGTGGATGCATTGAAGGTTTCTGCTGACTGACTGACTGGATGTGTCCTCTGAATCTGCAGATGTGCATGTTGTTGTCAAGCTGTGCTGCAGACTAAATGGAGCCAGTTCAGGGTTGTTTTTAATTCATACACATTCAGCTCAAATAGCAGTCATAGAAAAACATGCACGATTAAAGGTCCCATATGATGCTCATTTTCAGGTTCATACTTGTACTTTGTGTTTCTACTAGAACATGTTTACATGCTTTAATGTTAAAAAAAACCTTTATTTTCCTCATACTATCTGCCTGAATATGCCTGTATGTAACCTCTTGTCTGAAACGCTCCGTTTTAGCGCATTTTAACGGAATTGCAACAGAATTGCGTTGCTATGCAACAGCTTGGGTCCATGTGTACTTCCTGTCAGCTGATGACATTCACATACACTGCAACCAGGAATAAACTGGGACACATTTAGTGAATGGAGCAAGTTCAGGGTTTTTATTAACACCAATTCATACAAATTCAGCTCAAATAGCAGTCTTAGAAAAACTTGCATGATTAAGAAACTGTGTATTAACCCAGTGGTTCCCAAACTGTTTCACGTCAAGGACCCCTAAACGGACACGTTGTCCCAGGGTCCCCCATCTAAGATAAGATGAGATAAGATATTCCTTTATTAGTACCTCAGTGGGGAAATTTGCAGTGTACAGCAGCAAAGGGGATTGTGAACTATTATTAGTTTTTATTGATTAGTTTGCTGTTTTCTTTTTTTTAATCAATTATTGATTAATCTTTTTGTGTATAATAATGCATATTTGGGCAATAGTCAAAAATGTAATTTTAAATTAACAGGAAAGCCCAATGTAACATTTTCATATGTCTTGTTTTATCTGATCAAAGTCAGATAAAAAAAAAGATTCAGTTTACGATCATATTACAAAGAAAAGCTAAGTAATTATTGTTTTATAACATGAAACCTGAAAATATTCTGTGGTGTTTTTGCTTGAAAAATGAAACGATTAATCAAATTGCCAAAATAGTTTTTATAGTATGACTGACTAATTGTTTCAGCTCTAATTTGATGACATCATGTTGCGCATTAAGAAACCCTGATGGGCATGTTTCATAGAGCGGAAACATTTAAACAATTATTTTTTTTTTAATTAATCCTCAATCATTATTATAGTCAATTACTCATGTAACTTGTTTCTTTCTAACATTATCTTGTTACAGCTTGTTAAATGTGAAGATTTGCTGCTTTTCTTTGAGATATATGACAGTAAATTAGATATTGCCAGATGGCTTTGTTGTTGTTGTTGGACATGAATACTAATATGAGTTCATGTGTATACGGTCTTTTCTATCATCCAGCATTAAGATTTTCTGACTGAAACTATACAACAATCTAATCCTTAAGTGTTGTGAAAATTAATTAATATTTGTAACTATACAGATGCCCATCTGTCCAATGTATACAGACTACAATTAGTGATTAACTGATGCTACTGAAAGCTGAAGATATCAGTCTTTTGTCTTAATAATTGACATATTATATGTTGACAAATGACATGTTTTTTTTGTTTAATCCAGGTTTTGAGATACAGTATTAATTTCTGCTTCCATGCTAATACAATGGAGGCAAATTTAGATTCTTGTGCTTACGGCATTGAAAAATGACATTGAAAAATTGAACCGCAACATATTTCGGTTCCAGAAATGGTGCCCCTGGTAGTCCGTTTAATCTTCAGTTTTTCGTAGTGACTATTTTCAGTAGAAAGTAGTTAAACGTTTAACACTGGCTGGTATTTCAGATCCTACCAGCATAGTCTGCATGGCTAGATACCACCCTTTTTACTTTAGGCTGCACGATGATGGCTCAATTTATTCACCTTGATTTTAAATCATTCTTTAGGAATAAAATGGTTAATTGTACTTTGATGTTTTACTTTCAGAAGAAAAAATTTGGAAACCGGATAAAATCATGTATACATAG
Source organism: Sebastes umbrosus (assembly GCF_015220745.1). Lineage (NCBI taxonomy): Eukaryota > Metazoa > Chordata > Actinopteri > Perciformes > Sebastidae > Sebastes > Sebastes umbrosus. The sequence goes on from NC_051274.1 coordinate 20,135,797, forward strand.
GAGATATTTCCACTTGCAGGTTTGTCTGTGTAGTGAAAAAGCTCTCGCCTGCAGCTGTGAAGCAGAGAGCGGTTAATCACAGTGTACTTGAAGTAAACACCTCTGATTGGTCAGACAGTTTAGCCAGTTTGTGGATAGGAAGCACTTGATTCGATGCAGCAGATTGGGCACTCTGCACGGTGTAGCATCAATATTTCACGCAATCAAGTCTAATTAAATGTGGAAGCCCAAATTGTGACGGTGATTATTCAGACTAATTGTGCAGCCCTACATTGTCCGTCTGTTGTTTCAGATTTGATTGTACAGGCCAAGTCTGGCACGGGGAAGACGTGCGTGTTCTGCACCATCGCCCTGGACTCGCTGGTCCTGGAGAATGCTGCAACTCAGGTGAGCGGATTCTAGGGATGCGTGTGCTTTTTTAAAAAGTAAAGTATTTATCAGTCTTCAGGCATCTTTAATGCACTGGTTCCCAAACTTTTTCACATCAAGGACCCTTAAACTGACACAAATAAGACCACGGACCCCCATTTGATATGATTATGTCCCAGGGTCCCTCATCTGATAGAAAGTGTATAAAGCCCATAGTCATACATTCTGTCATTGTGTTACTTATGGATGGAATTATAGTGATAACTAGAATGGCAATCGGAGAGCGCAGACCTCCGCCAAGGTGCCTGACTTTAAAAACAGATCACAGCTCCCAGCTGGCGGTACCCTGAGGTGGTCGGCTTATTATTAACACGGTGTGTTTCAGTGTAACGTATCGGCGGATGCCTCTCTCATTCAGCAGCCTTGTTATGTCTGTATAACGCACCTCGGAGTCTCGCCACAGACAGACGGACAGACAGACAGACAGACAGACAGACAGACACCAGTGAAAACATAACCTCCTTCCCAAGGCCTTTGGACTTGTTCTCTTCTGTTATTGTTATGCATTGAATATAATATGACATATCTATAAAATATGTCACTTCAGTCAGTGGTCGTCAGCTTACTGAACGATAGAAAAAGGGTCCCTTAAGGAAAAAAGTTGGGAACCATTGTTCTAATGAATAATAATAATACAAATTCAGAGGGGAAAATAAAACTTTTATTTTGAAATTCACTACTGCTCAACAACAGGTGGTCATGAGAAGTAATCACTTTGGTTTTGAGGGTCTTAATCTGATGAGTTTAAGCTGCTCAGTGTCAGAAATGTAAATGAAAGAGGGCAATAAAGCATATAGGTACATCTGGTCATATTAGCTGCAGCGGGGTCTTACTGATTCGGGGACCATCCCACACCAGTCCATCCTTAATCTGCTGCCAATCAAATGTAAGTGGTTGTTGACATTTAACTTTCTTCATAAAACTGCCCCTGTCTTCCTCCTGCAGGTTCTCGTCCTTGCTCCGACCCGTGAGATAGCGGTGCAGATCCACTCTGTAGTGATGGCCATAGGCTGCGCCATGGAGGGCCTCGAGTGCCATGTGTTCATCGGGGGCCGGCCTGTGAGTCAGGACAAAACCCATCTGAAGAAGTGCCACGTAGCGGTGGGCTCACCCGGTGAGAGGCCAACGGACGATTACTAGGGATGCACCGATCCAACTTTTTCATTCCCGATACTGATAGCGATACCTGGGCTTTCCGGATCGGATACAGAGTACCGATCCGATACCAGTATTTAATTAATAAGCTCACTGTGCGGAAGTGATGGATCATTCTTTTATGTCTACAAGGCAACATCAGGTTTGACTTAAACATCACCTTCCTAACTTTATCAAACTAAATGTAACAAATAAATACATTCATTTACTGAATTGTTATTTATCATTAAAATAATAAATCATGCACCAGCAACTTGGTAAAAAATCTTCAAAATGAACAGGGATTAAAATTCAAGTCTATAATGTATATAGTATTTAAACATAAAATTGAATTGAATAGATCGGCCCCGTTGTCACCGATATCCGATCCAGCTATTTGAGTCAGTATCGGCCCGATGTCCGATCCGGTATCGGTGCATCCCTAACGATTACTAGAGAGGCATTGCCTGTTTATGTAACCGCCACACTGTTACTTGTGTTTTGTAACATGCATCTGGTTATGTATGCAGGTCGTATCAAGCAGCTTATCGAGCTGGGCATGTTATCCACCGCCAGCATCAGACTGTTTGTTCTGGATGAGGCAGACAAGCTGCTGGAGGAGGGCAGCTTCCAGGAACAGATAAAGTAAGACGGACAGAAACCGCTATAATCGTACTCCTATTTAATGATATGATACGGCAGCAGGATGGTGATGTTATTCAACCAGAGTTCTTAGACTGGAGCCAAATCTGTATAAATGAAATATCATTTAAATTGCACGCTCCTTTACAAAAACGCACATGCTGAAATTCACCCACCCTCCTCCACTTGTCTCCTCAGCTGGATCTTTTCCTCTCTGCCCGTCAACAAACAGATGCTCGCGCTCTCTGCCACCTACCCAGAATCCCTTGCTCAGCACCTTACCCGCTACATGAGAGAGCCCACTTTTGTCAGACTCAATCCCAAGGACATGGGCCTCAAAGGTAAGACCATGGTCAGGTGTGCTGCTGTCATTGTTACCACAAAAAGCTAATTTAAAGGGTTAAAACATAACTTTATATTAAGCAGATTACTTAGCCGATCAGCTATGTCTAGTTAAAGTGATGGTCTGGGTGTTTTGAAGTGGGGTTGTATGAGGTTACTTATCCATAGTCAGTGTCTACCTACAGTAGATGACGGTCGGCATGCCGCCAGTTTGGAGAAACAGACATGAGTTACCACACGGAACCAAAGTCATGTACTGCTGTGGACGGGGGCATCAGCAAAATGTATTTTATTCACCTAAAAGAAAGGCTCACCTAAAAAAAAATCAATATCAGTTTAAGTGTATGCAATATTTAGAATATTTTCACCACTTTCCAATGAGGGAAGTGAAGCCGTTGTATCCATCTATGCTCTTGCCAAAACCACCAGACTACATTGAAAAAACATGTAATTTTACCGCACAGAACACAGGGGTTGCTGGTCTTGTGTGACTTTGGCGAATCCAAACTAACCAATAGTCGCACAATAACACTAACAAACTAACCGATCGAGGCAGCGGTAGACCAGCGACTGCTATGTTCTACGAGGTAAAATTACTTTCAATGTAGTCTGGTGGCTTTGACAAGAGCATAGATGGATACAACGTCTTCACTTCCCTCATTGGAAAGGGCTGTCTGACGGCATGGTAAAGCGGGACCTGCTGACCGTCATCTACTGTAATACTGTAATACGGTAATACACTGACTACGGATACAACCCCACTTCAAAACACTCGGAACTATCCCTTTAACATATTTAAACCGTACAGTTTCAACAATTAACTGCTGTTTTAGCTAACAGAGACTACCCATAATAAGACAACATTGATGGGTTAATAAAGTTTGTAATGTGACATGTTTTAAAGTGTTATTTCCTGGCAGAAAATGTTCTTTCTTCCTGAAGGGTGGGAGAGGATTGACAGTAAGCAAAGAGTAACATAATAAAGCCCGTTCTGAAAACACTCATCTCTTTGACAGAATCAAATTTCGGCCTCATGTTTACCTTTTGAAGTTTGTGATTAACTTTGTTGTTGGTGGAAAATGGCTTTTTTTGAGTCTGAGATAACGAGCCTTGATTTTAATTCACAGATACAGTGACTGTGTACACACATCCCACCAAAAGCACTCTGGCTGATTTCCCGGGTGTTATGTTTTTTAGCTTGACTTGATATTCTCCCATGTATGTTGTCCTTGTGTGCCCACCGCCAGGTCTGAAGCAGTATTACAAGCTGGTGCAGTCCCATCCGCTACCTCACAAGATTTTCGAGGAGAAGGTGCAGCACCTGTTGGAGCTTTTCAGTAAGATCCCATTCAACCAGGCTCTGGTGTTCTCCAACCTACACACAAGGTATTTTAATGTTCACCCATGGCCTCATAGGTTCTCTTGATTTATCTTTTTTTTATCACCAAGAAAAATACATCTCATTCATTAGAATCTGAAAATTGATGATGATGTTTGTCTGAGAAACGGTGTTGGTTTGCTCCCACAGGGCTCAGCACCTGGCAGACATCCTGTCCTCCAAAGGTTTACCTGCTGTTTGTATCTCAGGTGAGGAGATGGGGATTTTTGTAGTAATGACATGATATCTCAGTCAACAGAAAATGTATTGATGATCATTTTATTGATCATTATAGGGGCTGCGACTAATGGATTATTTTCATTGTCGATTAATCTATTCTCTAGTCTATTATTTTCTCAATTAATTTGATTAGTTGTTTGGTCTATAAAATGTCGATCAGTGTTTCCCAAATGTCTTGTTTTGTCCACAACTCAAAGATATTCAGTTTACTGTCATAGAGGAGTAAAGAAAGCAGAAAATATTCACATTTCAGAAGCTGGAATCAGAGAATTTATACTTTTGTTTTTCTTAAAAATCACTCAAACCAATTAATCAATCATCAAAATAGTTGGTGATAAATGTAATAGTTGACAACTTATTTGATTTTAATCGATTAATCGTTGCAGCTCTAGATCATTAATTGAATAATAGTTAGAAGTAATAGTAAAAAAAAAGTCAAAATGTCAAATATTTGATGGTTACATTAGCTCACATTTCTGTTTTTTGTGAGATTGTAAATTGGCTACTTTTGGCTTTTTTCGCTGTTTGCCAGGCATCTGTTTGGGGTTGTGTAACTTGTCATAGGCCTCTGTCATTATTTGACATCTCATACAGTTAGCAATTAATTGACTAAATGGAAAAAATGACTGATTGCAAATGATCTTGAAGCGTTTGTCATTACATTTTGGCTTTTGTGAAAGACATTCTGGCTTTCTGAGCAGGAGCTGATTTCAACTGATGTGATTTAATGTGACTGTGTGTGATGACGTGTGCAGGTGGTCTGACTCAGGACCAGAGACTGGAGGCCATGTCCAAATTGAAACAGTACCAGTGCAGGGTGCTCATCTCCACTGACCTGGTGAGACACACACACACGCACATCCTCCATTGTGCTGCTTTCCACATGACACCCATCTTCTTGTCTTCATGTATCTCTTATAAGTGTTATACAAGGCTTTATGATCAGTTTCTGTTCTTTAATCCCAGTTGTTCTTCCCTTCCTCTCAGACATCCAGAGGTATAGATGCAGAGAAAGTGAACTTGGTGATAAACCTGGACGTGCCGAAAGACTGGGAGACCTATATGCACCGAATTGGACGGGCTGGCCGCTTCGGTTAGTCTCCAATACTGTTTGGTTGAAACAAGCAATTAGAATCAACAACAGCTGTGTGTTGTGTGATATTGAGCATTTACACATTTTGTGAAATCACCCAGAATGATCCACATTTTGATAAAAGCAACCTGTTGTTTCCAGATGTGCAGACTGACTTGACTCAAAACCCCAAACTAAAATAGCTTAAATTTAATTTTTGCTCGCAGTTAAAAAAAAGATGAATTGCTTTGTTTTGCTGCATTCATTCATTCTTATTCAGAGGGAATGTTTCAAAGATAGCATATATTTTCAGTTTCAACATTTTCAAGTAGTAAAAAATCATATAGCAACAGATGCAGCCCATTGTTGATGTTCAGTGTTGCAGCCTTCGCAGGTATCCGTTTCTCTCCTGGTCGTGTATTATTTGTATAAAAACAGTGCGTTTCAGCTGTTAAGTTGCTCTGAATTGGACTTGATCTGCTTTAAACACCATTTTGAAGATTAGCTCAAGTATCTGCAGTATTAGCAAGTGCGACCCACCTGGCAAGGTCAAGAGGTCCCTAATCATCTGCATTTAATTATAATCATCTTAACTCAACTTGTGCGTTGTCTTGGAAACGGAGGGTAATTCAATCTTTGCTTGCGCACACTTTCTGTCTCTCTGTGTGTACCTGCCATCCTCTCACCCTCCTTCATCCCTCCCTATTACTTGAATGGGTTCTCATCAGGATTACGTTTTGTTTTGTAGGCACTCAGGGGTTGGCTGTTACCTACTGTTGCCATGGCGAGGAGGAGAACAAGATGATGGCCATCGCTCAAAAGTGCGGCCTGAGTTTGTCTGCGTTGCCATGTGAGTTCTGCCCACATGCCTGTGAAGAGTTTTACATGTGTATTTTTTTTCCTCTCTTTTAAAACAAAGCCTTTAATTCAATGTGATTTTATTAAATTTGTTTTGGTCTTCTGTGCTTTTAGCCACCATAGAGTCCGGGTTGATGGACGAGCCATGTGACTGGGATGTCTGCGCTGAGGCCTCCACTCCAGGACCCTTACCACAGCTCTCCTCCCGGACAGAGAAGAAGAAGAAGCCTGCCAAGCCGATCGCGGATCAAGCTCCGGAGCACAGCGAAGAGAGGAAGCCAGAGAAGATCCGTCCAACACCCAGGCTGGGAGCACGCGAAGAAGGGAATCCTAGAAACGTATATCCTGCAAAGGAGCATCTTCCTCGGGCGGCGCCCACTCGGAAAGAGATGCAAGACGCTCTGCCAAAGATCCCTCCTCTCAGCTCGTTCAAGAGTTGTGGGTCAAAGTTTATGACCTTTGAGGAGGCTGAGCAGGACTTCCACAGCTTCATTACCACCGGGTTGGGAAGGTCAGTGGAGGTCATCAGGGAGTTTGGAGGTCGAGAGGACGAGGATCCAAACGGGCACAGAGAGTCGTTCATACTTAATGACGACGGTGCTCAAAGTTTAAAACAAAAGAGACGACGATGGAAATCTGACTTTTCACCTCCAAGGTCAGTTTCTGGTCCCTCAAACTCGCACGAGGATGACGAGGCAAATCAGACCAGAGGAGTCGAACACAGAGCGATCACTAAGCCTCAGCCTGAAGCCAGACAAACACCCGCTGTGTCCAAACCAAAGGCAGGGACCACTATATCCAAAGCTTCTGCACCTGAAATGTATCACCAGACGGCCTGCGCATCAAGCGGGAGAGCTCTGTCTCAGCCCGAGAACTACGACTCCGCACCGATCCTTGAATCGAGCGGGCATCCCAGTCAGACGGCTCCGGCAGAAACGGGCAGAAGTGGATCCAGAAAGATTAAAGAAAAGACTGGGAAACGGTTTTCAGAGAAGATGAACAGAGAGCAAAAGAGGGAAAGGGATGAAGAAGAAGAACATGATGATGATAGTGAAGAAGAGGAGGAGTGGAGTGCTTACTGGAGAGCCAGCTACAGAGCCTGGAAGGATTACTACGCCTCCATGCCTCCTTCTCCAGAGCAAGGTTACCACAGCTACTACAGTGTAGCCCACAACTGGATGGCAGCGTATCGTATGAACGCTGTCTACATGGAAGAACTCTTGAAACACTGACCTATTATCTAGATACTGTTGATCAGGACATCCAGTTTTCTAGTTAGAATATGTGTCTGAATGTCCCCTGCAAAAAGTGAATTGCACTTCTGGTCTCACACATTGCACTTAATTTCTTTGAGTGTGTATTTTTTTCAGTGAATTCATTCCAGTTACTTTTCTATTAAATAACTAATATGGAACATCAAAGCCCTCTTTTGTTATAGCTCTACACATTCACATGCTGTGAAACTATCTCATGTTTTTATATTAAGCCATTTGTGCCCATTTCATTTCTTTTAGTGGAAGCGTTCTCTGGGCTCACTTATGCACAAATGTGAAGACATTTTTAGAAAACGGTCAAACCGTAAAAGTGAGTTTTTCTTATCATACTATATCTAATATTTGGGCACATGGGACTACTGTTTTTGCTTCATTATATTTTTCAGAAAAAACAGCAGTCCCATGTGACCAAATGTTATATAAATACAGTATATGATAACAAAATGGCTGTAAAGAAAGGAGGTTGGATGTCGGAGGGAGGAATAGTAGGCCTGTCCAGTGCTCACAGAATAGGGCAATCTTGTAACAGGAGAGACTTCAGAGACCGGGTCCAAAACACACTGGAGCACACGGATTTAAGACAATCAACTTTATTAGAAGACTATAACATTTCGACGCCAACTGCGTCTTCACTCAAGAGTCAAGAGTTTTGACTCTGATAAAGACGCAGCTGGCGTCGAAACGTTATAGTCTTCGAATAAAGTTGATTGCCTTAAATCCGTGTGCTGGTCTCTGAAGTCTCTCCTGTTACAAGAAAAGATCTGTGTCTCAGAAACTACAAGGAGCACAATCAAGTATTTGGGATGAACTCATAACAAGTTGAATATCAAAGCTCTGCGCACATATGCAAGTGCAAGCAAACATTTAATAAACACAATTTTAGCATTTTTCCTCATTCGATTTAGTTAATAAAAGTTTTTTTTTTTTTTGTTTTTTTTTTTCATGTGATCTAAAAATGTCAAACTTGTACTTTCAGATACTTACCCAAAGTTTATCAGTACCACAAGACTTTTAACCAATCAGAACAAATGTGACAATTTTCCTTATCATAGTAGATATTATTTGGGCATAAATTGGTTAATAAATTGTGTGAAAATAGATTATCCTTATGTTTTTTAACATAGAGCATACAGATCATCCACGTCACTAGCCATTATTCAAAGCTGACGTTTTAAAGAGGAAAGTGAAGAAGGGGCTAAAACTGTGCAATTTACTGCATGTAATCTCTCGAGCATGGGGCATGGCAAGGTCAGACAACTCCTCATGCTCCTGATTACAGACTAATCAACCATTCGACCATTGAACCAATCAGTGCTGGGCAAAAAAACAAAAGGCAAACACCCTTGAATAAATGAATTTAAAAGCAGGGGCCCCACTTCAGCTCTTTTTTTAGCTTTTATGTCAACAAGTTAAATCATCATCATGCTGGAAGGTGGATGGCTCTATTATAACAACATCAACCAGAGGAGACGGATTTGTCCAGCATGAACCAAAAAAAAAGAGAGAGCTCAGATTTATGACGGATTCATGAGAGTGAAGAAGCAGGTGGAATTATGGACACTTTCTTGAATGAAACAAGCGCGCACTTTTATGAGACGCGCATGGATAGGGTGTTTCTCATATTCAACTGCACGGTCCTAGCCTTAACATTAGTCTTGGGTTCACCCGGGAACTTGTGGGTGTGCTGGGTTGTTTTCAGGACCAAGAGCCTGCAGACGTTCAACAACGCGCTGCTGGTCAGCCTGGCCGCCAGCGACCTCCTCAAGTGCTCCGTGGACACCCCGCTGCTGCTCTTCTCTTTCCTGCGCTACGGGAAGGACAGCCAGGTGTCGGTGTCGGTGTGCACCCTGCAGCAGTTCACCTACGCCCTGTGCAGCTGCGTCCAGCTGCTCACGCTGGTCAGCATCAGCGTGGAGCGCTTCCAAGCCATCGCGTTTCCTTTCCAAACCGAGAGGAGGAAAGCCAGGGTGCGTCTCTGGATCCTGTCCATCTGGGCATGCGGCCTCATCCTGGCTGTGATCTCTCTGACTCTGTCCAAAAAGGCGCTCTTTTACATGCTCTGCCGTCCGCACCTCGGGGTGCACGGCGACGATCAGCGTCTCCAGTACTACTCGGATCCGTTTGGACCCTACGTGCTGGTCCCGGTGTGGGGGTTGTCTCTGACTGTGATCGTTATCCACTACGTGCGGATCTTCAAAGTCGTGAGGCGGCACAGAAAGAAAGTGTTCAGCCGGGGAGTCCAGCTGAGGCCGACGGTGTCGGAGCACGTCTGGGGCTGGATGAGTGTCCCTGCGTCAGCACCACGGACAGCTCCGCCCCACCGGACGGTGCTCCTGGTGGCCCAAGCCAGTGCTCCCTTCCCTGGCTTGTCCACGGGAGGACGTGCCTCAGGGGGGAGACCTCCGGAGATCGTGGGGGCGGTGTGTCTCCTGACACCCGGGGCCAGGGAGCGGGGGAAGAAACATCTGGAGGGGAAGCTGGCCCAGCGGTTTGGGTACATCATCATCGCGTTCACGCTCTTCTGGGTGCCCATGGTGGTTATTCTGCTAGTGAACGTCATCTCGTGGCAGGACACGGACAAAGTGAGTGTGTATAGCAGCTTTTTTTTCATTACTGCCCACACACAAGACTAAAATATATGATAAACCGAATCCTTGTAATAATAATAAGACTACTGAAAGCATACTGTTGTTCACACAGGAGGTAGGGATACAACAGGATGACAACAAGAGAGAGAAAGACAGACTGAGGGAGAAAGAGAAGAGAACGAGAAGACAGCTTCACTGGTTCTGCCAGACGATGGTCAAATATTACAAAATATTCTATTAACAATATTCACAAAGAACCCGGGGCTCAGGACAGATTTGTGTCAGAAATTCTCAGCAAACGCCTTGTGCTTTTAAATAGTGGTGATTTTAATTCAAAATGTACTTTTTTTGGGAGGTTTCTTTGTTAGGGAATTGAGTTATTTGAGGTCTGTCGGGCTGTAGCAGCCGAAATAGGGAAAAGAACAGGGATCAGAAAACTATAAAAACAAATAAATCTCTTTATACTCCAGCAACAGGCACATATTGTGTAAAAAGGCCTGTACAATACAATCTAATTTGTCAGTCCTGCAATACATTCTTGTAATATAGGATGTTTATGTTCTCCAAAGGAGCTGTAAAAAAAATAATATTAAACATCTTTCCAAATAACAAAACCACAGCCTCAAAAACTATTGCAATGCATTGCACAGCTACTTCTGTTTTACTGATCACTCAGTGCAATAATGCATCATAGCAGTAGTTGATTAATCAATGAATCATCAACAATTTTGTCAATCAAGAATCAAATAATCAAACTGAATCTGTTTGCGTTTTGGACGGTTGGTCAGACAACATAAGCAATAATAACATAGCACTTTGGTATCTAGGAAGATATGGTGGGCCTTTTTTTTTGCCATTTCTTTCTTCAATGATTAATCAAATAATAATAATAATAATAATAATAAAGAATAATCCACCGATTAATCTTTAATGAAAATAATAGATCATACTGTAGCTGTCCTGCAGAAATATTTTGAAATGATATTCTGTGTAGGGCTGACCCGAATGCTTCGAAACTTTGACCGTTGCCATGGTAATCAACCTCCAAATCACTATTCGAATGCTTCGTTGTTGTTTTTTATGTAAGTATGTACTAATAAATAAAGTATAAATCCCAAAATAGCCCCTTAAATAAGGAATAATCGCACATTACTCTTATTCAACATTAATTATTATTAGTTATTCTCAGACGGATATGGCTGTTTGCTGTGTATAGAGATGTATGTGTGGACAGCAGTGAAGCAGCGGCGCTGTCTCTGGTATTGAAACGGGGGAGATGGAGACAGACAGACAGACAGACAGACAGACAGAAGAACATGTCAGCCTGCTGGGCCGCAAAACTTTGAATACCTTCAAATATTTCTCACCAAAGCCTCAAAGCCCCCCCAAAAAAATGATATTCAGGACAGCCCTAATTCTGTGTTATGGCACCATCCTAAGCTTACTCCTGTTTTCCCCATAGTTGCAGATGGAGCTGGAGACATCGGCTATGGTGCTGACGTGTGTGCAGGCTGCAGTGGATCCCCTCATCTACACTTTAGTCACCAGACAGTTTCGCTCTGAACTCCGCAAGATCTTCTCCTCCATCCCAGGGTGTCCCCTAAAACGGAGGGCCTGAAGGCTCAATACTTTACGAACATTTGGGTCACATGTACACTTTTTGAGGGAATTGAAAACACCACTGAAGCTAAACATGCACCAGCCACTACCTCATGTTTAACGCAGACACAGAGTGAAGAAGAGAGCCCACAGATATTTGTATTTGTGGCAGATATAGATGTTTTATCAGGCGTTTCACAGTTGGGACACAAGACAAGGTCATAAATAATATCCAACACCTGACAAGATACGCACAGCAGTAGTCTCAACAACGACAGGTGGCATAAGAGGGCAAAGCAAAAGAGTGAGAGGAAAACTGACTGAGCCCAGAAAAAAGACAATCAAAGGAGAGTACATAACAGAGAAAGAGAGAGAGAGCGAGAGAAACACAATCACAGACCTCTGTTTTTGTTGTTTGTAAATAAAAATGCAATCCTTTGACACTTTTGAGCGGAAATATGCTTACATAATAATTCAAACGGTGTCATTTGAAAGTGCAGCTGACACAAAACAACCTGTCTTGAAACAGGGAAGCAGTAGATAACTCACGTTGAATCACTGTCCTAGCAACAAAAACAAAATACAGGGAACCTCGCCTCTGCCATATGTCATACCCTTGTTGTAGTTTTCAGTATATTCTAAATGTCGGACTTGATGCTGTGAATATGAAGTCTTCAGCCTCACTTTTAAAATTACATTGAAAAAGCTCTGCTTGTCTGTGCTTGTCTTCTTATTTTACTCCAGGTAAATTTGCGCACAGTTTGACTAAACTCTAATACTGGATCTAGGCAGCTGTTGTCACCGTGCACAGTACTACATTACCAGCAGTAGTACTAGGTGTTTGGTAGGAATATCAAAGGCAAAACACATCCTGTTCCAACTCTGTCAAATACTTTTGGCTTTTTTTTTGGGAGGGGGCGGGTACTAACCTCAGGATCAGAGGGAACTAAAGCACAACAGAGGAGTCTAAGGGACCTTGTGTAGTGATGCACTGATATGGTACCAATTATGCCTTATAGTTCCACTCATATTGGCTGATATGATGATAATCTTATGTGTTTTTTTGTAAGTCTTAGTACAAATGCATGTGTAAAACTGGTTACGCTTTTCAGATGTCTCCATATTAAGGTAATTAAATACTTTTTAAAAAAAGACTATACGTTTTGCTGCTAGTTGTTAGTCTACTTCTACAGAAAAAAAAACCTGTTTGACAACTACATACGGGCAGACGTGATATTAGTCCAAATCCAGTATTGCTTTTGAAATATGCTCTTGGCTGATATGGACAGTAAGCTGATATATTAATGCATCTCTAGCCTTGTCCGTGTGCTCTTGATCAACCTTTGATTTCATCTATGCGGAGCAGAAGTGGACGCTTAGTCTGCTGTGACTGAAGCTGCTCTGCCCTGCATTGGAGAAACCCCATCAGTGGTCTCATCGTCCACCTAAAGACAGACCTCGCTGTGTAGCTGTTGGACTCACAATGACATTCAAGATGAAAAAAGGCCAACAGGGAGGCATCAGCTAGGAGGTTAGCAGAGCTAAAAAGGTCGCCGTCCATAGTTACAAAGGTCAACTTTGATGATAAGTAATACTTACATGTCAGGACTGTGAGTTGAGAGACAGAATAGCACATATTTTGGTGACAGAGATCTGTGGAAGGCTCATCCAGTGTCTTCCGACTGTGTCTCTGTGGTCACCGTTACAGCAGACTGCCCTGCTTTAAGTTCTCCAGGAGATAAAGTAAATAAAATCCTTTTGAAACACCAAGGAGGACAAAAAGTACAAACACCAAGTTTCCTAACCACATAGAGTACACATACTCAACAACTTTGAAAAAATGCCCGCTGAGTTTAGGGAAGAAAAAACGTTGACAGCTATAAAGACTACTGAAAGCATACTGTTGTTCACACAGGAGGTAGGGATACAACAGGATAACAACAAGAGAGAGAAAAGACAGACTGAGGGAGAAAGAGAAGAGAACGAGAAGACAGCTTCACTGGTTCTGCCAAACGATGGTCAAATATTACAAAATATTCTATTAACAATATTCACAAAGAACCCGGGGCTCAGGACAGATTTGTGTCAGAAATTCTCAGCAAACGCCTTGTGCTTTTAAATAGTGGTGATTTGATTTCAAAATGTACTTTTTTTTTTGGTTTCTTTGTTTATAGAATTGAGTTATTTGAGGTCTGTCGGGCTGTAGCAGCCGAAATGGGGGAAAAGAACAGGGATCAGAAAACTATAAAAACAAATAAATCTCTTTATACTCCAGCAACAGGCACATATTGTGTAAAAAGGCCTGTAGCTGAGAATTTCTGGCAGAAATGTGTACAACGAACTCTTCAGAGTGGCAGCTAGTCAAATATACCATATACTGAGCCATATGGACTTCCAGAAGAATTGAAACACACGTTTTCAATCGACTGAGACAAACACATCCTCACACATTCATACTCACAGGCACATACCTCCTAATTCCAAAACATCACGATTCCTCTATCTAGCAAAAAGTCACATACACTCATTCATAAATATGAAACTCATTGGTAACGCCATCACATCACACACCTACCATGTTTCATCTTTTAAAGGATTTTTCACTCAAGTGGACCTGAAAAAGAATGGCGGCATATTTATCTATCAACAGGTTGAGTGGACCAAAATGACACAAAACAAAAGGGCAAGGGTTAAATCTGTGGAAAGACGTTTTGATAATGTCTTGTTTTCCTTCTTTTTCCCTTATATATCCTGCTTAAAAACAGACCATAAGATTCAAACTGAAGCGAAAATCAAAAAAAAGGTGCTTTGTGCACAGTGACACATCTCAGACACTTGGGAGGCACACAGTCACGCGCCATCTAAAATGACTCCCTACACATGTTCTCCACTCTTTCACCCACACACACTCCCACACATGCGTGCCAACCAACCACTAACATGAACACACTGTATCTAAAAGCCATCCTCTGACTGTACAGGGAGTCCATGTCGTTACAGTACATGACCAGCAGAGGACAGGCTCCACCACGGCCAGACTAGGACTCTGAATGCCTTTCTCTTCCATCATTCCCAGTCCTCCTCTGTCCCTCAGTCTGTCTCTTTGAGTCTTTATCTGTCTTTCTGTGCGTTGCGCCTGCACTCTATTCTTCACAGTGCGGACACCTTCACAACGTTCTGGTGGATGGGACCTGCGGGCAGGTGAGCATCGCCCTCAGGGGTCGTCACTGGAGGTGTGGGGATGCTGATGATTGCTGTGGTGATCTGGCTGCTCTGGCAGTTGAGGGATGCTGGCTCGTCTACGCGCATGTTCAGACTGGAGCGGCTACAGGAAGGAGAGGAGGACAGAAAATGAAGGCTTAGGATGGTTTGTCTATATATAGAAACATTTTACAAAAAGTTTGATGTCCGTCCAAAATGGCTGATGTTGCAATGGAACGAACAGGTGACTTTCACTTCTTGGCAATATACCTTCTTTGTTTTGCCACTAGTTCTGTTAAAGGTCCCATATCGTGCTCATTGTCAGGTTCATACTTGTATTTTGTGTTTCTACTAGAACATGTTTGCATGCTGTAATGTTCAAAAAACACATTATTTTCCTCCTACTGTCTGCTTGAATATACCTGTATTTACACTCTGTCTGAAATGCTCCGTTTTAGTGCATTTCAACGGAATTGCGTTGCTAGGCAGCAGTTTGGGTCCATGTTTACTTCCTGTCAGCTGATGTTATTTACATACATTGCAACAGGAAATAAACTGTGACACATTTAGAATGTTTATGTTTAAAACCGTATAATGGTCTAAAGGACAGAAAATTAAGGCTTAGGATGGTTTGTCTATACGGAAACATTTTATAAAAAGTTACTGGTTCATGTCCAAGACCAGTTCTGGTTGAGGAAAAAAAGGTAATGAGAAACCCTCCTCTGTCTTCTGACAGCTACTGTTCAAGGTCAAAGTTGATTTTATTGTCTCCCAAAGCATAAAATTGTCTTGGAGGTGGCTTTAACAAAAGTATACCTTTTACCCCTTTCAAGATGAACAAACAGATAAAAAAACAAAAAACAGGTTCAATTGTGAAAGTGTTGATTGTAGTGTCAAACCCACTGAGACTCAACACCAAACTCTGCTCTACACAGCTGCTAATGAAACTGTGGTCAGTTGTTTCCTGCAAACAAGCTTAGAAACAACAGCAAACTGTGGCTGGTGAGAAAAGATGAGCGTCAAGCAAGCTTAACACCCCCTAATGTTTGGTGTTGGTGGACCAGTCCAGAGATAAAAGGTGAGTGAATATTCAACCACACAATTACAAATATCCCCACCAAGTTGCAGTGATGTGCGGTAGGCTGGGTAGGCAGTGCCTCACCAAAGCTAAAAAGAAATGTTGAGATTATATAGTTGTATTTTCTTGATATTCATACATTTATTCATTTTCTTTGAAATTTTCATTCATCATAATTTGCCCCAGGATTACACATACTGCAGTGAAACTAGTCAGAATATGTGCTCCTTTTCCTTTTGTTCAAAGAGTATAAAAGCAAAGAGACGAAACAGCCGCTGCTTAAAACGCTTATTATATTTATAATAGTTCATTGTTCAACACGGGCCATTTCGGTAGAATAAGATTAATGTGCATTATAGAAATACATTTAAAGTGTTACCGAAGTGACTTGCTAAGATGTTGTACTACCAGTGCAGATGATGAAAGGCCAAACATAATTTACGTATTTTTACAAAAGAAAGAAAAAGTGGATCCATCTTTTCCTTTTTGGCTTCTGAATACCAACATTTTTGTTTTTTATCAAACACATCATTCAGATTCAAAAATAACTTCATGAGGCAGGTTGAGGAAACATGAGCACACTAGAGAAGTAAACAGCCCTTTGTCTGCACATCATAATCTTATTATACAGCATATAGCTGTGTAAGAGTAACCAAGGAGTGGATTCAACATTATACATCACTTTGCCATCATAGAGCACACAAGTTGCAGGATACTAAAGAGTTCTCCTGTGCTCACCTGGTGCTGAGGGGCTGGATGTGGATGGTGCTGAGCTCCTGCAAGCATTGTTGGTGCTTGTGTGCATGTGTCAAAGGCTGCATGTGTGCCGGGGCACTGGCATTCGGTAAAGGGGTGTGGTGCTTCTTGCTTCGGCGGGTGCAGCATGTGCCCGTCACTCCATCTTGGCTGTTGAGGGAAGGACTTCGAGAAGGGTAATTCTGCAGCCCTGCCTCCAGGTAGCTCTGCTGGTAATACTGCTCGTCCACAAACTCGTGGTTCTACAAATAAAAAAACAAAGAAAACGAGACCGGCACAGAAAGACAGAGAGAGAGAGTCATAAAAACAGATGTGACATTTACAACATTTATATTTATGACTATGTACAGTATGTCATTTTCTGTTTCATAGCCTGGATCAGTAACTCCTCTGAGAATGTGTCATTATTTTGTATATTGGCGTGTGTGTGTGTGTGTGTGTGTGCATGCACATCGAATACTTTTTAGTGTGTTGAATCTTAGTTCAGAATCAATTTCCCTAAGTCAGTTCCTCAAAGCGACTATTATATCAATAATGGATCACATGACTACTACTACGTCAAATGGGTCACTCGTAGCAATGAACCCACAAAGACTTATTTATTGATTAATGTCTGGTGGACACAAACACAACACCAAATTAATTAACGTTGCTCCTCTGCTGGATGTGTAATAAATAGGCAACTGTTTGCTAAAGGTGATAATACAGTACGTCATTGTTGTGTTTACAGCTCCTTTCAGCTGCCTTTAAGTGTCCAAAGCAAATCAGTTATTTCAATTTACATCCATGCCGACCTCCATGTGGTCCGTTTTCACAAATAGGTGAAATATGAGCATGTGTGGGTGTGCCTGTGCAGCAGCGCATGCTACGCTATTTCTTTTGCCAAGCTCTGAGTTGTGCCAGGCTGAAACAGACAGTTTGTCTGTATCACATACAGACAGATGAGCGTGTGTCATACAGGAAATGCAGTGTACCGGACATCACGCTACAGTGGGCTGCGCTTGCCCATGCACATACAAATACCGTACATCTATATACACATTAAGCATGGCTGTCAGTTATTTTAACCTAATGAGACACAGCTCGACATAGGAATGTATGGACGATTGCACAATCTGGGGTTTATCCCTATTAAATGAATATCTTAAAATCTACACAATTTAACTTTCATTGTTGTGTGATTCTGGAAAAACAAAGGTTGTGTACATTAATTTGATTCATCATTAGCGGAGATAAGAAGATTGTGGTCCAGTGTTAGAAAACACCTCATGATATTTCAATTATTCACTGGCTTCGGAGCTTTTTGGACATTTCTTACCTGGAACTATCATCAAGCAAGAGTCAATGATGCAAACAAAACTCAATTTTAATGTGGACAAACTTGACATCTAACTTAAAAGATGTTTTGTCTAAATAAGGATGCTTTGTCTGTGGTGGTTGGTGGCTGGTGGTGCATTTGATTTGTTTGAAAGGTGCTCATTTTGGCCATAATCGTGCAGCAGTAGAGATATAATTGTGATATTATTAACATAAAAAGGTTGAATGTGTGTGTGTCGGTGCACTCACAGTGGTTTTCTCCAGACAGTGCAGCAGGTGGTGGTGCTGGCTCTCTAGTAGAGAGGTGGACTTGCTTAACCGCTGCTCCTCCTCGGTGGAACTCTGTAACACAGACACACACACACACACACACACACAAAATGAATGCTATTCTACCGTTTTTTGACATTAATCAGATGTGGGAGGTGCACGGCCAGCTGTTGTCTATGTACCTGATCTGAAAGGTTCATCTTGTATGGAAGTTGCTTCAGTTGGAGAAGGAGACAAAAGAACAACAGACAGGTAGAGTTTTACTAGTGGTAATAGTAGAGCAAGGATAACAGACAGCGGTCAGGGCTGCAGTCACGCCAGTCCTGACACAGGGAACATTACTATTCCGACCCTGAACGGCACGTCTGCAAACATCAGTGGAGCCGGTTCATTGATCCGCACTGGGAGGGAGAGTTATAGCACAACTCACTCCTAATGGATATACAGTATATACGATTCATATAAAAATATCCATCGTGGCATTTCGCCTCCATCTCTGTTATTGCAAAGGCTGCCTACAGGCAGCTTGTTAATGACTTGTTTTCCATATTCCTTTCTTTTCTATGCCATTTATGTGTTTGTTTGTGTGTGTATCTGTGCGTGAACAAGTGGGCGCCTTTTCTAGTTCTGTGGTGGTTTGGATACAAAGCTCATTTCTGGGCCGCGGTGAGGTGAGTCAGAGAATAAGTGGACTGCCGGGAAGCCTCCTGGATCCTCTAAGAAAGTAAAGAAACCAGCAAAAACAACATTTTATTGTAAATATTCAGCAGTTTGTTTGCTTATATTTGTCAGTACAGTATGTTTGTATTGTCCAATAAATCATTTGACTTTCAGGTCTTGAGGAACTTGTATAAAACACTTCAGAAACCTAAACCCCTAATATTTTATTACAAGGCTTTTATCGTCTTGTTTGCTTTATGGACACTTTGTTTTTCAAGTAATATTTAGAACAAATCCCTTTTAATATATCTGCAAACATGATTTTAAGTTTAACATCCTTATATATCCAACATCTAAGTAGAGTTTTGGGAAGAGCTTGTACACAGAAAACACTGATTACTCTGCATTATTGTTATAAATATTGGCCATAATAGCCTTAGCTTGAGCCTGGGAAGATGTCTCTTCAGTATATTGCAGAATGCAATCATTGTTCTTGTCAGAAGTAAAGCAGTGTTTCACATATACAGACTTTCAATAGGTTGCATCAGTCTCCTCCAGCAGAATCTGTGGTTGAGCTGTTTATAAAAAACAAAGCCAAAGAATACTGCTCTGATCCCTGCATGCTCCACAGCACCGCCGTAAGGCAAGTAAAATGCCATGTTTGGAAGATTTGTAGGAGCAATTTTCTGTTTGCAGTTTGTTAAGCGGGGCGGCTGGCTGGTGTTGTAAGCAGAAGCTTCTTCTGCTGAGAGGGTACATTCCTTCGCTCATGACTCTTGTTTGTCTTCGTCAAGACCGCTCACCTGTGTTCACCCTGCTTATCTGTACCTAACACAGCAGTAAAACACATGTGTTTAGCCCGAGTTATTACTGTCTTTCTCTATACATGCAACCGCGAGCCCATATCAGCAGTCTGTCTGGAGGCGGCTGTGGCTCACCACCCAGGTGGCCACCATACTGTAGAGACTGGAAACAGCTTGATCGGCTGAGCGACAAAACACACTGTCGCTCTGCATGCAGCTGTATATGTTGTTGGTAAATAACTGCCTTAGAATTATACTTAAGTTGGACAACAATTCATATTTTATTGAGCAGGCATAAATCTTTAAATATACTGTTAACTGTTTGGACATAAGCAGCAAGTCTGGTAGTCCCTACCAGCACTGACACGAAGTGAATGTCATATAAGACACATTATATATTAAACACATGACAGTATCTATGCAAATAAGTAAAAAGTCTTAAAGTACTGATTAGGGGTGTCACGATTCTACAAAACCACAATTTGATTTGACTTTCAATTTTAAGGTCACGATTTGATTTGATTTTCGTTTTAAACCTGCCATTGTTAGACTATGGAGTCTTGATATGTAAAAATCAACAGATGGTTTTATGCCCTGACAACTGTCATTTACACTTTCAACAAAGAGAAGATCCACTAGATGGCAGGAGTGTACTTTACAACAATAGCTTCTCAGAGTTTATGAGGCACACCTGAATGCACCATGACGTCCCTGTTGGTGCCCACATGCTTTACACTACGGCGAGCATAAACCCCGCTTTACCGTATAAGCGATGTAGACACACAATCGATTTTAAGTGGAGATAGCGCAACCGTGGCCAAAATCGTCAAACAGTTAGATTATCGTTGTTTTCTTTGGTGGCTGCAGTCTCTAAATCTTCTGCGGCCTACAAACTGAAGTTTTTCTGTCAACGGCACATTTGTTGTTTACGTGACTCACTGGGAATGCAAAATGTCGCCACACCACAAAATACTGGGAGAATCGTCAATCGGACTTTGATCGATTTCTGATTAAGAATCAAAATCATGACACCCCCTAGTACTGATAATGTTCCACTGAATTACTTTTGAGCTGCACAATATGGAAAACATTTTTTTCTCTCATTGTGGTTTGCATAATAAAGACTGTAATTGTTGCCACTCAACTTATTTTTGCATTGATGCTATGTTTGTTAGTGGGGAAATTGCTATAAGAGCATACAGTACTGAAGAGGTACATGCATTGCTCTATGAAGTAATAATCAGTAAGCGATTTGTACATATTTAACAGAACCTTTGTTCGTTACGTTCACCCACGACCAGCGAACTGCCCCATGAACTACTCTGGTTCTGTATTTTTTAATACTACTCCCCCCCCCCTAGCTATATAGTTTAGAAAATATTACAGATCCAAGATGAAACTGACAGAAGGGTTAGACTTAGAGAAAAAGTCAGCATTACAAATCCATCTGTTACTTCAGCACCACGGATAGCAGTATGGATTCATCAATACACAGCAGAGTTAGGCTGCTGATATTTCAGATCTATGGTCGGGGTCATAGATTCTAACTTGCACAAACCTCAGTCAGATAAAGGATCAATAAGTCAGTCAGACTAGACTAACATTATCAACTGAACACCCTCCTGCACTCTCTCTGCTGCTAGAGGATGGAGAGGGGAATGGCAGGTTAATGGGAGGGATTTTGCATTTTGGTCATTTTACTAATAAGGAGGATGGCATCCCCCTCACCCCTGCTCAAATCGCCTACTGGTAATAATGTTCCCACCTTTCAAAATTATATTAATTTAATTATAAAGTTTTGGGATGCACCAATTTATTGGTCAATATTCACCTTGTTGACGGCAAATAAGATGACATTTACCGATGGCAGTTGCCGATGATTATCTGTTGTGTTGAATCAATTTTGCGCCGGCAAAATGTTGACTTGCTAATTAAAAATTTAAAACAGAATATTTTTAGTTTTTAATTGTTTCATAAATTTGTATGATTGAGTTTGTGCTCATTCAAAGACATGTTGAATGACTTTAAAACAGCTCATTTATTTATTTTATAATGAAGATGTCTGTTTCCCTGGCATAAAAAGGGAATAAATAATGACAACAGTAAATCCATTGGTATCGGCTATCGTATCGCCAAAATTGTTATTTTAAATGTCAGGATTGGTATTGGCCCAGAATTTCACAATCCTTGCATCCCTAATAAAATAGGTAGTCATAATGAAGCAGTGTGTGCAATCTACAATGAATTAAAGCCAAATCTTCATAGGAATACTAGTGCTATAAACGAAAAATAAATATATTTTTGTCTCATGAATAAAACAAACTGCAAAAGGAGTATCCTTGTTTATACTGAACTTTTGCAAACTTTGTAACTCCTTATTAGTGTCAAGAGTTCCCCTTAACAGTTTCTTTTAACACTGCTGGGTCGAGAGGTATTCTTGAATCTTAAAAAAAACAGTCAATAAAACAACTTTATTATCTAGTATATACTGTGCAGGCAAGTTTTACTCATGACCCTTTGCTTGCAATTAAGATAAATGGAAACATAACCACACATTTAAAAGCAACACTGCAGCCTTTGCAGCATATATTGTCTCTTAAGGAAATCAATATGAATCCAATGCATTATTCAACCCAGTCTTGAGTATAAGCGCTAGAGCCATTCCTATTCTGTCCTAACCATTGCTATTGAAGAGAGAGAGAGCTATAGAGACACATAAAGAGAGAAAGAGGGCGAGGGAGGAAGAAGCACTTGTTTTTGTTTTTGTGCTGTGTCAGCCCCGGGCCACTATAGTGCTTGTGAACCGCAACATTTTGGTGACTTGTGTTTACATTTCCTGCTGCATCGCCTGAAGCATGTTCCCCGGCTGGGCAGCTGGGCTCAAAGATGCTCACATTAGATGTGCTGCTTATCGAATGAGATCACAGCTAGCTGCTCTGACGGGACGCTGGGTGCATTCTAAGAATTGATAATTAAAGGAGGGACAAGCGAGGCCTGCGTCCAGTGACTTAGTTATTGCCCACTCTGAAATCCTCAGAACCGTTTTTCCAAGGAGACGCAGAGGTCAGGCTTTTAGTTATCAGTTCATAAAATTACAAATATAAATATTAGAGCTGTCAATCGATTCAAATATATAATCCCGATTAATCGCACATTTTTTATCTGTTTAAAATGTGCCTTAAAGGGAGTTTTGTCAAGTATTTAATACTCTTATCAACATGGGAGTGGGCAAATATGCTGCTTTATGCAAATGTATGTATATATTTATTATTGGAAATCAATTAACAACACAAAACAATGACAAATATTGTTCAGAAACCCTCACAGGTACTGCATCTAGCATAAACAAATGCTCAAATCATAACATGGCAAACTGCAGCCCAACAGGCAACAACAGCTGTCAGTGTGTCAGTGTGCTGACTTGACTATGACTTTCCCCAAACTGCATGTGATTATCATAAAGTGGGCATGTCTGTAAAGGGGAGACTCGTGGGTACCCACAGAACCCATTTTCATTCACATATCTTGAGGTCAGAGGTCAAGAGACCCCTTTGAAAATGGCCATGCTAGTTTCATTCTAGTTTCATATGATACCAGTGTAGGGACCTCACGAGACAAAGAGCGGCCTAGAGCAGAGCTTAGGAGTAAGCCTAAGATACCGGCCTACATGGGTGATTTAAAGCCTGATAACAGAACAAAGACTAAACCGCCAGCTCATGAAATCTCGCGTCTTCACGCGAGATCTCAGTTGAATCCAAACGGGAGCAGCCCCATTGGATGAGGCTAATAGGAAACGTGGGGTCTTTCCCGGGAAACGCCCACTATCTCAAGAGATAAAAGCACGCTACCTGAGGAACTCGCCCCTTTTCCACTGCGACTCACGTTGCTACAGGAGGTACCCAACGCTGCGGCGTTCACCTTAAGACTCGAGCCACAATTTCCTGACCTCGCTGGACGAGTTTAAGAAATTGTTGTGTCCATCAGACTTTGATCCACATCCCTGCAGAAGGAAGACTACAGCCCGGCTTCACCAAGGAAGCCGAGGACAACCGCTCTTCATCAAAAAGGAAACGAGCGCACCGCCTTTTCCTTCATTTCTGGCTGCTTTCCCCTCCGCTGCCACACGGAGGTCCAGCCCGCCGTTCATCAGCTGACGAGCTCCATAACGGCCCGTTATGGTCCGAGCCTGCGACGCCGCCGGACCAATTAACGACGATCTACTCCACTATCGCTCCGAAGAAGCGATTCAAGTAAGAGGCTTGTGTCTGGGCAGAGACTAGTGAGATTGTATATTCCAATAAGTTAATAACTATTGTTGATTTATACTGAACGTACGGACCGCCGAGTCCGTCCGTCTGTTTGTTTTGTTTATTTAACTTGCTTTGCTTGTTTATGTTGCTTTGTTTACTGTTGCTGACTGTCTGATTACTGTGTGCTTCTTGTGTTAGCTTCTGCCAAACGTGAAGATCTGTAGCTGTAGTTTATTATTAAAAGACCAGTGCACGGCTGACTAACGCGAGCATCTGAGTAATAATAACCCAGCTAGTACATCTCTCGCGCGGCAGTTAGGATTCCTACTGCTGCGGTGTTTACTGTTTACTGTTTACTGTTTTACTGTGTTATTGTTGACTACTGTGTGCGCCCCGCCGTGGGTTTTCCTTGAAATCTCTTTGTGCTGCACCGGAGCGTCTCGGTTTCTCTCTCTCTCTCTTTCATCGACGGCGTGGGACTTAAACCTCCCGTTCGTACGCAGTCGGTGATTTCCGTGGCGCCTTCGTCACCAGAGCAACCCCACTTCCTACCCACTTTCTCATTGGCTGTATTCGAAACCGCATACTGCATACTACTGAGGAGCGCAGTATGCAGTATACAGTACATACTGCATACTACTGAGGAGCGCAGTATGCAGTATACAGTACATACTGCATACTACTCAGGAGCGCAGTATGCAGTATACAGTACATACTGCATACTGCGCTCCTGAGTAGTATGCAGTATGCAGTACATACTGCATACTACTGAGGAGCGCAGTATGCAGTATACAGTACATACTGCATACTACTGAGGAGCGCAGTATGCAGTATACAGTACATACTGCGCTCCTCAGTAGTATGCAGTATACAGTACATACTGCATACTACTGAGGAGCGCAGTATGCAGTATACAGTACATACTGCATACTGCGCTCCTCAGTAGTATGCAGTATGTGACAGTTAAAGTGATGTATTTAGCAGTAGCCTATGCTAGACGAGGTTAAGCCTTTAAACCAGCTCTTAAAGCACAGGACAAAAAAACAAACTTGTACCACTATTACAATATTATCAAAAAATACAACTTTGATTTTGTTGTTTATGTTATGCTTGTTTACTTTATAAGATACTGCAGGTTTATACTATTTATTCCGACAAACAGGATCATCAACGAGGAGAGACGGGAAATATAAAACATTGATCCACAACATTTACTTTACTCAAACTGCTTTTTCAGTTACAGCAAAAAAAAAAAGTGGACTGATCTCCCTCCAGATATTAGAGAAATGCTAAAAAAGTGTCATGTTGTCTCATCAGGAATCTCTCTGCCCCGTCAGAAGCTGCTTTTTCCCTCGCCACTCTGCTGCTCTGCAGCCGCTCTGTGAGCGTCACTGGCCGGCTCTCCAGCGAGTTACGCCTGTGGGCGATTGTGGAGCTTTTTAACTCCAAAAAGGCAAATAAACACAGGTTCCTGTTAATTTATAATGGACATCTGTGTTGTGATATTTAAACAAACTATCCGTCAACAAGGAAATAAAAGCCTCTTGTATACGAGACCGGAGTGAGGTCCAGCAGCTCATAGCGGTCTCTGAGCGTGACTACCCGGCTTGCTGGCAGCGACCCGGGCAGGCGCTCGCTGGCTGTCACAGTATTCTGTGGAGCTTCTAAACTCCGACAACGGTGGAACAAATGTTTGATTCGCCATCTAACTTCGTAAAACTGCCGATATTAATAATCTACACAGTTGATTTCTCGCCTCAAAAACTTTCAGAAGTGAATTTAGTGTTGAAATGGCTACAAAAAACGTAAAAAACAAGCAGCTTTTGGCTGCTGTTTTTGTACCCGTAGCCTGTACTGTTCCAGCGCTTTGCATTGTGGGATACAGTAGGCGAGATAGATTGGTCTGATGCATACTGGAGAATTTTTCCAAATCAGTACGTCATCCGGGTATTTTTGGCATACTGGAGATTTTGCTTTTGTTCGCATACTGCATACTACATACTACATTTTGGCCAAATCAGTACGTACTACTAGTATAGTATGCGGTTTCGAAAACAGCCTTTCTCTTTCATCGACCACGTGGGACTTAAACCTCCCGTTCGTACGCAGTCGGTGATTTCCGTAACTCCTCCCTCGTGACGTAACCACTTACGTGGTGACGCCGCCTCGGGGTTTCCCTAACTCCTCCCTCATGTGACGTAACCGCTTACGTAGTGACGCCACCGTGAGCTTCCCCTCTTGCTCCTCCTCTCTCTCTCACACACCTGTCTCTCTCGCACACACACACACCCCTCTCACAACATACCAACCTACACCTTCGCTCACATCTCTCTCTCTCTCTCTCACTTTGTGTTTTTGTTTAATTCTAGTTTAGTGCTTAGAGCTGCGTTGTAGAACATCCATTTGTTTATTAAGTGTTGTTAATTAGTAATTACTGCTGTGATAACTGTTGATTTAGATTAATGTTGTTAGAGTGTTTATTATTGATTAAGATTACTGTATTAAAATAAATGGTCTTATTTTAAATAGCAGTTGTCTGTGTTGATTGTGCATTCATATTGTAATAACAACTGGTTATGAGAGTTAGTGCTCGGATTCACCCTTCGCTATTCACC
The DNA here is from genome assembly GCF_015220745.1 of Sebastes umbrosus. NCBI lineage: Eukaryota > Metazoa > Chordata > Actinopteri > Perciformes > Sebastidae > Sebastes > Sebastes umbrosus. Next base: position 20,162,303 of record NC_051274.1, read on the forward strand.
TCCTAAGTGTAAAGTAGTGTTAAAATACTGGCCTTTGGAGGGAATATTTCCCTTTTGAGACTGGATTAACATTTTGGTTATTGGTCCCTGATTCCAGGGTGGTGCCCCGTTCATTATTAATGTTGATTAATAATTCTTATTGATAATAGTAATTCTATGAATATTATTTATTAAATTAGCTAATAACCAAACCTGTTCCATTTGTAAATCCCTTACACCAGTATCTTCACTCTAGCTTTAAAACTGAGCCACAACCTAAAAATCGCAAGTTGCGTTAATGTGTTAAAGAAATTAGTGCCGTTAAAACAAATTTGCGTTAACTTTGACAGCCTTAGGAAAATATCATTAGTGGGGTAATCCTGAGGAAAACTGTAATGAGACACAAGTGAAGCCCTGTCGTGTCTGTCAGTTTAGAGGCGGGTCTTACCGTGAACTCCAGAGCTTCGTTGAACAGGCCGTTGCGCTTGCTGTGGAGGAAGGCGTTGGAGCTTCCCTGTTTGGATATTCGTATCCTGGCCAAGCGGGCTTTCTGCAAAGAGGAAAAGACCACAGAGACCACCTGTAAGCCAGCAGCTACATCACTCAGAATGATTGGGTATCACCTGACACATCCCACTAATCTGAGCTACAGCACTTTCACATGCTTGATATCTTAGCTGTGATCTTATAGATCAAATCAAACATGTGCTACTAAAACATTCACTCTGATCTGCCGTGATAAATTCACTCTGATCTCCTGTGTGATACTTATGAATGATTTATGGCGACTACACGATAACACATTCCTTGGGTTGAAACTCAGTTAGAGCGGAAGCTAGGACCAAATTCTGTATGAATTAAGCAGCTATACGTGTCATTTAAAATAGAGAATTCAATATATTTGGTCTGTTTTTGTGCTGTTATGTTATGCGGTTTTCTTTAGCGAAATAAATCAAGGAAGTGTCCAGGCTCATAATGCTCTGCATCGGTAGTCGGCTTAAATGCATCTTCAGTCATCAGACCTGTACAGCTCAGTTAGTGCACAGACCAGCGTCTTTTTTCTCTCACGCTGTCAAATCTCTCCTGTGAGGCAGTCAGCAACAGAGATGAACAAGAAGAAGAGAAGCAATATGAGTGAGAACAGATGCATTCTGGTCCCTTGGAGTGAATTCTTTATGCATTAGCAGTTTTGACACAGTGGAAGGCTTCTACTCCAATGTCCTGGTTTTTGCTCTGTGTGTGTCTGACTGAATGAATGTGTGTGAAAACATGTCCGAGTGAGTGTGCATTCGTTTATGTGCACACAGGCCTGTGTGAAACTGTGGGTCTCAATGAATCTCTCAGTTACCTGAACAACTGCTTTCACAGTGTGTAATCTGAGTCACTCACTTCTCAAAGGCCCGCCATTTCCCCGTCAAAGTCAAGGGCTTGGGTGTCAGGCTGGCTGCAGCTACAAAGTGTCTGTGCGTGTTTCTGTTGCTTCGCGTTCTGCATTTTAAAATAGAATGACGGATTCATCGAGGGGAAATTGGTGGAGGGATAATGTGAGCTGTGTAAATGATGAGCAGAAAGCTCGTTTAGTAGGGGGCCCATGCACCGCTGGGGGGTTAATTGAGTGTGTGGATGTGTGTTTGCATATCTCCGTGTTGGTTTTATGCATGCACGCCTGGTCTTCATAGCTGAATTTCCATACATATACACACGAGCCCATATAGAGCACAAGCAGAAATACCTGGCTCAGTAAGAGTATGGTAATGTATGGTAATTTAAGCTCATCCCCTCACTTGAGTTTCATTTAAAACATGGCAATGTTTGTTAACCCTGCAGGTAGCTCATGCTGTGATTTAGCAATCTAAACAGAGACAGAGATAAACAGGAGCGCATGTGGACACACACACACACATGCACGGCAAACTGTAGCGTCTATAGCACAAACACAGCTCCCTTCAAGTTGTTTACTTTCTCCTGTTCTCCTGCATCGTTATCTTTTTGTCTCTTTCACCCTGCCTCCAACTCTCCTTGACAAGTTTTCCCCCGCTGTCTTTGTGCCCCTCACACTCTAACACCTATGTACATTTGTGCTGGCACAGCGTTCCCACAGGCCTTTGGGATAACCCCCTCTTTATGCTCTGGCATTGTGGTGCCCAGCCAATGGGATGGTTTCTCTGGGGGTCACCATGTAAACAGCAGCCCCGTGACTGTGGCGACGGTTGCCAGGCAGCGCAGGGGGGTAATGAAGGGGGTGTTGAGAACACGTCCCGTGAGATTGAATCTACTTCTGCAGCTCTCTGATAGATTCCCGGGGCCTTTGGGATCCGGGGCACTTGTGTCCAAGGCCCATCTGTGCTTTCAGGCAGAGCCGCGGCACGACAGATTGAGCCTGAATTGCTGCTGAAGCATCATTGAGAGCACACAGGAGTGTAAGGAAACCATGGACATGAGGCTTTCACTGACACCTACACATAGAAAGAATACCATGTGGAAGGGTACATGGCCAAAAAATCTATCTGCTGCACATTCCTTCACACAGGGACGCATACAGTCACATAAATTGTATTGTTAGTTACATTAGTGACGTTTGGGACATCTTTTCCGTACTTATGTTACATTGTTTCTGTACATATTGTGCTTAGGGCATTTTCATATTAGGTACGATTGCCCTCCCTGTCCACTCCCCCGCCACTCAGCTTTCACATTAGTAAAGTTGTTCCGTATCCAAGTACACTAATAACAAACATCGCCCAAGAGACCGGCGGCATTGACAAAAGCCTGCCCTTTCACAACTACTTGCTGACTGCTAAAGTTATACTCGCATTAAATAGAAGTTCACTTCCGTGTTTCGGTACGATTGGTTTTCACACCTGATGGGAACTGTTCCCGAGTACACATGAACCGTACTCCAGACCACCTTTTCAAGTGGACTCGAGTATGGATTGACGAACTGTGCCCGAGTATACGGTACGGAGCGTTCACACTAATCAAACAAACTAGACTTTGGGGTCAAGTATACTCGGATCCAGGCCTGGGCACCTGATGTGAAAGCACTCAAAGTTTATGTACTTATTTTAAAGCCAACCATGACGTTTTTCCTAAACCGAATTAAGTGGTTTTGCTGCCCCCTGCTGGTACAGCACCTTCATACACACGTGTAATAATCATGCCTCAGCAAGGCAAAACATGACACTGACACACTATGCTCTAGTGGACAGGCGGGTCTATTACGCGCTTTGGCATAATACCGAGTTGCACATATACACCTTATATCCTGGCACACACACTTACACACAGCACACAGAGTGAAAACTAAAGTGCTTCGCTCTGTTATAGGAGATTGTAATAACAAAATAAATGATTTCTCAGTACTGGATCAGTATGTCCCCTCATCTAATATACTTTGGGTCAGAGGTGCACAGAGAGCTGCCATAAAATGGATGATTCAGCATGAGGTGTTTGGTACATGATTAAATATACTTTCAATGCAAAATGTGTCTGTGGTCGCACCAAAGTACATTTATTAAATAAAATATGAGGACCCTGGTCACCATTTATAAACAAATGAGGGTCTAATTAATGCATGGAGGACAGTAATTTCTGTCCCATACAGATGTTACTGTATCCTTAAAGTCCAACTGAAATCACACTTATCCCTCTGTTGTTGTGTTGTGCTGCTGCCTGTCCTGAAGTCCGACTGACCCGGTACCGGGCGTAGTTACAAAAAGTCACGATCAAAGATGGTCTATTTATGGAAGATATGAATGTTATTCTGTTTTGAAAACCTGAGGTCTTCAGTTTTCAGAATCTGTAAACCAATTGTATGTTGTCCAAACTGTCTTATTATGAAGTATTTTAACAATAAAGTCGTACAGATATAAACTTTGTAAATATAAGAACAAGTACTGATCAAAAGATATTCTCGTCAGTCTAAAATATCATCGCTGGAAACACACAGCGTCCGCTATTAACGGGGAAACAAAGCATTCAAACTCCACATGTTACAGTCACACTGACATAAATCTATGTTCTTATTAAAGTATTTCACCAAGGTCTATGTATCTCTGCCTAAAACGGCAGATTTTAGCTATTTACATTTGTGCAGCAATTATAAAAACACCAGAGAGCCACAGAGATCGGCTGGATATAGGCGCCATTTTGGCTCAAAGTGAACTGTCACTTTCAGTCGACCTCTGGCTCTTATCACTTCAATACAGCCACCAGATGGCAACAGACACCAAAGAGCCAAAAAACATTTTATTCCCCTGTTTCAGAGGGATCTAATGACACCTGTTTAAGCCCTGTGAGCCTTCGCATTCTCCATGTATACATCTTAGAGCATGGAGCTTTTTGGCAGTATATGAATTTTGACCAATATTCATTGTAGTTATTACTATTTTAATGTTTTTGGGAGATTTGTGTTATTTGTAACATGGCTATGTGGAAATAAATTGTGTTTTGAAGTAAAACATGTAAACATGGCCAATACATTGAGACCGCCTGAGTATATCTTTATAAATTGTATCATAAGTGGTATATTTCAGTGTATTTTCATCAAATTTACAGTTACAGTTGTAGAAAAGAGTAGTAGAATACATTAAGTTGCATCATTATCCATGGGATATGTTATTTTAGGCGTTTTTTCCCCAAGGGATAGGGCTATGGCTTAACAGGTGTCACCGTCTGCCTATGATAGAACACTGAACGGTGATGCTTTATGCAAATATGGTTTCAAATGAAGCGATTTGATTGGCTCAAAGGAGATGAATGCATGAATTAATACAAAACAGGGGCCGCCATCATGAAACCAACAAATATAAAATTCTCACTAACATAGGACATGTGATTTAAAACAAATAATATGGAAAAAACAGTAGCTTGCAAAAATCCCAAATACTGTACCACCTGCCAACCAATCAGAATAGTGATGCTCAATATCACTGGTTGAAATAATCCGCACACCCAAAGGCCGAAAACCTGATCCAAACACTGTTTTTCCTTCCTGCCACGGAGCCGCGATTTAGGCTCAATCACACTTTAAAGATTACAGCTATAGGATGAACGCCAGCACAAATGCTTCATTTTAACACCGTTCGCTGCCAGTTGAGGAATCTAAATTGGCATATCCTCAAGTGATCAAAAAACGCTACATATCTACTTAAGCTCTCATGCCGTACTCTGCTGAGTATTGCCAGGAAGTTCTGCTAGAAGTTCATATATTTTATAGTTGAAACTAAAAGTTAAAAAATTCATGGCACCTTGTGAGTTACAGCTTCGCAAGGCTGCCTGTATAGGATTTGGCTGAGCGAAAAGTGGAGCAATCGAGCTATGAGACCAGATTAGGTTCTGCCTCGGGCCTGCCTTGGAACCATACAAGTGAAAGAGGAGACCATCTGACGAGGACACGCACGCACGCACGCACGCACGCACGCACGCACGCACGCACGCACGCACGCACGCACGCACGCACACACACACACACACACATACACACACACAAACATAAATAACTATGGGCGGGAGAGTTTCATTTTGTTTTGCAGCTGCCACTCATCTAAAGAGTTGCTTTTATACATGTTGACATTTCTCCCATAAGGAAATAAGTCAGTTACTTGCTCTACGATAACACACACGCACGCACGCACGCACGCACGCACACAAAGACAAAGTGAGACAGTGACACAGACAAGAGGAGGGTTCAGAGGGAATGAGAGAAATTTGAGAAAAAACTGACTTTTAGAAAATCTATCTGGGAGAATTGATTCAGTGGAAATCAAGTCCTCGGACACCTCTGGCCCTCAGATATATCTGCCTCTCTAGCAAAGACAGCTTAACCTCGGACTAACACCACTCAGAGACAAAATACCTTTGCTAAGCCTGGATTACCTCGTCTTTATAGAGGAAAAGTACAGCTCTGCTCTGCAAGCTGCTGATGTTTAGGATGTTATTATTTTTTTTTTTTTCTTACAAAGGACATACTTCATAACAGAGCTCTTGACCTCCCTCGGTGAAGTCCCCTGTCAACATCCCTCCAACTTTCTTTTCGGTCTGCCTTCTTCCCAAGTGCAGACGACTTTATTGATTGTCTAGAAGGGCAAAACACTCTCAGCCAGAAGTCATCTCCACCTTTTGACTTCAACCTTCTGAGGGAGGGCTAAACACAATAGTGAGATGATTTAGAGAGCAGGGAGTTAGCCGGAGAGAGAGGTAGAAAGAGAGGCAGGGAGGAGGACTTGATTTTATTTTGTTTTGCTCCTGCCATGTCAGCCCCGAGCCAATGTAATGCTCAAGAACCGCAACAGACAGTAATTTTACTATTCACTAAGTTTGAGGACAACAACTGCTCCAGCCAGGCAACGATTTCCAGTCAAAGTGGGAAAAAGACGAGGCAGTAAAATAAGGATGGCAAGTGACTTTTCTAGATTCTGATGCTCTACACCTGAGGCAGGATTTATGATTTACAGTTGATTTACCATTTTGTAAAAGAAAGATCCATAACTGTTCCAGCTGCATCTGTCTTTGTGTGGTATATTTGTGGGTATCTTTTACAAGATCTGTGATTAGAGCTGCAACGATTGATCGATTAGTTGTCAACTATTAAATTAATCACCAACTATTTTGATAATTGATTAATCGGTTTGATGAATTTTTAAAGAAAAAAAGTAAAATTTCTCTGATTCCAGCTTCTGAAATGTGAATATTTTCTGGTTTCTTTACTCCTCTATGACAGTAAACTGAATATTTTTTGAGTTGTGGACAAAACAAGACATTTGAAGACGTTATGTTGGGCTTTGGGAAACACATTTTTCACAATTTTCTGACATTTTATTGACCAAACAACTAATCAATTAATCAAGAAAATAAGCAACAGATTAATCGACAATGAAAATAGTTATTAGTTGCAGCCCTATCTATGATTTGGCAATATAGCAAAAGGGTTTGTCAAATCCTGGAAGAAACTTGTATGAATCAAACAAAATCTTCTCCCCTCTACTGACATTCAACAGGTTTATTTAAATGAGAATGGCATACTTCAAGCTACAGAAAAGGACTTATCATGAATCTGTTCCACATCTTGAATCATCAAACCCTCCAAACTGCACTAACTTCTCAAAAATCAATCATTTCATACTTGTTGAGTGCCAAAGGAGGTGCACATTCGTGAGATTTAATCATTTCTATGCCCCTAAATTGCTATATAAGGCTACTTTTTCTGCTCCATTTGTGGGAATGTTTCATTCACAAACACGTCACCCGAGAATAAAAAGAAGGACTTTATACTGTGAAACTTAAAATCCTGCTGTCGAAAATCAGCAGACGGGAACATTACAAATCTAGCGGTGTCAGTAGTTGTGTTAGGGGACCTGAAACCATTATAAAGTATTAATAGTACAGCTGTACACATCAGAGCCGCACTGGACTGTGACAGAAACAAAGAGTGAACATGAATTTAGATGCTAGAAAATGTCTGTTAAAAAGCAAAGCGCTCCAGGACTTAGATGGGAGGCAGTCAAGGGGCCGTGATAGTCACGCAGAGTTGGGAGAATATCATACAGTAGGTGATGTCACACTGTCAGATAAGGTTAGCGACCTGCATAAAGACCCCGAGGCAGCTTTTGGACAATATTGATGATGTTGAAAATATTCCTATAAAGTTACTTAACTGTATAATTTGTGGTGCTAAAATATGCCAATAAAATCTCAAAATCAAAAAAAAACTAAAGTGATGATGATGATGTGGTGAACAGAATATTAAGCAAGTTGTACATTTTATTTTCATGGATTTCTGTATCATATTACTCCAGATTCTTTCAGATTAAGACATTATGATTCTTAAGTCAAACAAGTATTTTTCTCCTAACAGAGAGAGGGAGACTCTCTGTAAATGACTCGTACGACAGGTCTGGACCACTCCTGAATTTCACTCGTATGAGAACACTGGTAAAGGCGACAAATTCTCATAAATCACTCGTAAGTGGCACTTAAGAATGAATGTGCTTGTACTAGTTGTTCTTGCACGAGGCCCATTGTTCTCACTCTCTTGGCTATGATGAAGTCCTTTTGTTGCAACTTGTATGTACATGTATGTACATGTTGGGGATGTCATGGTACCACAAATTTAGTAGTGGATACCAATACCAGTGAAATTCCACGATTCTCGATACTCAATTTGATACCAAGGTAGAAAAAAACAAAAGTAAAACAATGAATCCCATATACTAAATATACAGTATATATACTACTTAAACAGCCACTCCTTTATAACCGTTTGCATACTGGTTTTTGTTAGGAAGTTAAACAGGTCACAATTCCCTCTCTATTATCTATTTTATATTGCTGTGAAAACATCTCCTTCAAACAACTGGATTTATTCAAGTTTCTCAACCAAAAACTGCATTTTACAAGATTAGATTTGAACATGAGGGGTAGAATTAACCTTTGCTCAATATTTTTACTGAATAGAGCCTGAACGCATCATAATGTAAATCATTATGGCACCTCTGTATGTAATGTTGACTAGCTCTCGTCCTGCTGATTTCAACACGGATTTGTTGTTCACAATGTTGCATTATCTGTGAAAAAATAGGGGGTGTCCCCCGGATGCGTTGATAGTGAGTTAACTGCGTTCCAAACACATTTTATATCATCCCCAGAACGATGGGACACCATTAGTCTTGAGCCCTGATCCCCGGTATCTACCTGCGGTACGGTAGGAAAACGAGTTCCGTCACGAATGTTGTCATCGACTTGGTTTCAAAGTATTGTTTCTCGTGACATCCTTAGTACATATATATCTCTGAGTGAGTGGGTAAAAGTGGTTACTTGCATTTATCCTAGTAAACCGGGGCTCAAGTGCGTCTGAGAAGACCTACAGACGTATCATTCACAGACCCACAGACCCAGATCTATGAGAATAGCGTAGGTACACCTAAAAGTTAAGCTCATTTAAATTCATGCCCCCCTCTTTTTTAATCCTTCTGTATCACTTGCCCTTTTGTGATTCTCCATTTAAATCTTGCCCTCTTCCAGGTGTGCTATTCAGAATGTGTAATTAGACCTGAGGATATTATTACCTTTATGCAAATGAGCTCAGAGGAGCAACCGAAGAGTAACCCCTGCAGATTGGACACCTTGTTTCGGATCACTTTATGGGATCATGCGTGAACACTAAAACTCGGCGTTCGATTCATTGTGACACTGAAGACTAAAGGGAAGCAGAGTAGAAAATACATGTCTGTGCTGTGCGTTCCTCCTGGTCACACTGCAACTAGTGGTGTCCTCGTGTACTGCATTTGTGCAGTGAGATAGATCAGGGGCTGTCTATCTACCACCACCCAGATGGATGGATAATTGTAATGGGAGCCCAGAACAGCTAACAATTAGGCCTGAATGAAGATGGATGTGAATGGGGGGAGGAGAGGAAAAGAGGAGAAGAGAGGAGGCTGGAAAATGTTGAGGGACTAATGCCGCACGTCCTCTCCTCAATATTTCCCCCCCTCTTTTCCTCCCGTCTGCTCTCCCCTGGTCTTTAAGTACTGTGGAAGGCAATCTTGAATGGCAATCCTATTTTTCTCTCAATTAAACATCGACTTAGTCTAAGAAATGATCTGAGGAAGAATGGATTTTCCGTGAAATATAACCATGTGCCGCTAATAAACGCTGAGGATATGACGTTTTGCTATGGTAAATGACCACTGGCACTTGCTAAGCAGTTGGTTTAATGGCTGAGGTCATATGTCATTAAGGTTATGGAGCATTAAAGAACACTACATGTTATGCCAGACGGCAGTAATGGGGTATTGAAGGATGTGGTATGCCGGAGTAATTCATGACTCGGGTGGGACATTAAAGATCACAGTTGTCATTAGCAGTGAAAGAGTGGACCGTACAATGGTAATGGCTCTATCATACACCCTCTGGGTTTACCATCTTTTACAGTGTGAGAGACCGTCGTCTGCAAACCAAGAGTCAAAGAACATTAAATTAATGTGATGTAACGTGTAATGAGCTGAACACATGTCAGTAGTAGTTGTTATAAAATGCAGTAAAATCCATTGCAGTTGCTACAAACCAAAGAGCCGTGCTAGTGGCACATGGGGCACCCACTCCACCAGGCAAGCCACCAGAGCGCCCCGACAAATTGAAATGTTGATCTAATGATGGCACTAGATGAAAAGTCAGGGGATCACCAACGTATCGCTATAATCAAATCTGTATAATGTAACATCTGTAGCAAATTACATGGCAAACCATCCAATAACTCAAATATGAACCTCATGATGGTGCCAGAGGAAATGTCAGGGGGGATCACCAAAGTCATTAGGATTCGTCGACTGGGGACCATCAGTGACTACTTTTATATGCACAAAATATAATTTTTTTTGGCCCTTATTCCGACAATATTCCTACTAAACCGTTAACATGGCTATTGAAAATGAATATTACAGTAATATTCCTGTTTACATGCAGCCGTGAATACTCTGATTAACGTAAACAATGGCGGACTTGTCGGACAGCGCGTACCTCTTTAATTCCTTCAACCAACTTCTCGAAAAGGTTGGTGTTACGTTTTTTGTGCAAATTCAAAAACCTGTTGATATCCAAGTCTTTCATAATGTTTAAAAGTAGGTGTGTTTCACCTTCCGACCAGAAATGTGGGCTTTCCTTATGGGCATGTATCTCTGCAAACTGTGCAAACCCCAATTGAGACGCATATCCTGAATGCCCTGTATCCATGTCCAAAGAATGCTCCTAAAAACTGAATAATCCTACGTCTTAATTGGCAAATGCTACATTCAGAATAAAGCGTAATTCAGAATATCCAAAGGGAATATGCTGTTTACATGACCCGTATCAAACTCAGAATATTATCATATTCAGAATAATAGTGGACTATTAGTGTGCATGTAAACATAGTCACTGTCTGTACAAAATTCCTAGCCAATCCATCCAATATTTGTTGAGATATTTCAGTCTGAACTACAGTGCTAGACGGGCCGACATTGCCATCCATAGAGCCACGCCGCTAGCATGAAGAGGCAGAAAGGAAAGCTTCTTTTAGTTAACAACCAGTTGGGATGTGAAATCAAATAATTTCCACAGCATCAACCACTAAAGCCAGCACAATATGTAATTCAAGACATACTCCACTGATCTTAAGCACACAAGCTTAAATGCTAAGCAACACTTAATCCTGCGGCTAATTAAAGACAGAGATGGTATACACAGATTGCATCTCCTAAATGCTCTAAAATATCACATTTGCAAACCCATCATCATACTTGGCACGTAAGACCTTGATTTGCTGTAGTAATAACACTCTCAAGGATCGAGGCATCCAGGTGGAATATTATTATGAAGGCAATGATAAGGCGTTTGAGTCATACTGTTATGAAATAAAAGGAGAACCTATCCGATGGATGTATGGGTGCTTGAGCAAATCGCTGACCTCACTGCGGGCAAAGCCAGGGAGGCATACAAGTGCCCGAGGGAGTCGTTTAGTACTGGTTAATGACGACAGCACCGTCATGCTACACTGGTCAGTTTGGTGGGTACTTCTGGAGGTGGAGGTGTCTCGTATACTGACAATGCACCACACTGCGGCTCAGTGGAGAACACTGGGACGGACCAAGGTCAGGCCGTAACTGAAGTATGGTGGACGCACAGAAGTGGATTCATGCACTTAAACAGATGCACATAAGCAGACGGACACCTTCCTTCCAGCCAGCACCTCATCTGGGTGATAGCTATTTCAGGAAAGAACACAGCATTAGGACACACATCGCCTCCAGCTCTCCCCCCTTTTCACTCCTCTACCCCTGCGTCCCCTGCTCCCTCCTTCCCTCTGGCCTTCCTCCTCGCCACTCCTCTGCGTCAACAACATACATCTCATCAGTTCCGACCTATTTTCAATCTAGATAATTTTCCCCCAACCTTCCAACCCTCTTTCCGTCCCCTCTGCGGCGTCTTTTTGTCCCCGCACACTTGACTGTGTTCCACCGGAGTCTCGCTTGGCAGACAAGGTTACGGTTAGTTAAGACTGGGCAGCGGTCAGGCCACGGTCGAACTGCGGGACTTTAAACAGATTTAAGCTACAACCAGAGAGCATGTGCAGAGATGGATGGCAGTAATCACAGGGAGGGAGAGAGAGAGAGAGAGGGGAGGCATGGATAGAGGCAGAGGAGCAGAAATGAGCAGAAAAAAGCAAAAGGGAGTGAAAAAAGCCTTGCTAGGAGAGGTGTGAGCGAGATGAGAGAGAGGAATGGACTCTGAAAATATGTGTCAGTGTGTGCATGTCTGCCAGCTCCAAACAAACACACTACTATCCATCTCAGGAGAACACAAACTGTCAGGCCTGCCCTCAAGCTATGATTACCAGCCCAGTTTTGTATGAGCGCCAGCTGATGCTGCTACCCAGTTTGGCTCATGGACACACAATGACATGATTCTTTAAAGGTCTAAAAGGGCTGGGCTATTTACCCAAAGCAAGATAGGATCTTTAAATCTTCCACAGTTTAGACACGAGTTTACATAATCCATTTAGAAATATGTGCCTGCGAGTGTTTTATCGGTATACTTATAAAATCTTCTCACAAGGACAATCCATGTGAAGATGGGAAATAGCTGATATTCACTCCTTTGACAGGCTATTTTAGGATTTAGGCTTGGGTTTTTGGATGAGATTGGAGTTATGATAACATTTAGGTTGTGGAGTTTTTAAAAAATGTTTTTATTTAACCTGTATTTAAGACAGGTAATCTCATTGAGACACGGGGTCTCATTCTCAAGAGAGTCCTGAGTTAAAGGGATACTTTGATCATTTTGGGAGAATTTGATATTTGACATAATACACGTTTTTCCTAAGTTCAGCTCAGGTCATGGGTGTCTCTGGGATCAAGAAAGAAGTCAGTGTTGTACATTTAAAGCCTTTGAAAACTGATTTCAAATCTTATTTTTTTTCTCCATAACTATAAATATTCATGACTCAGATAATCTGTTTCTTTAGGAATCGGTGGGTAAGGCTGATCAGATTTGATTGACAGTGACCAAACTACCCATCAATCAGGTTTTGATTCAAATGTAATATTTTCCAATCTAGCCCCGCCCACTTCAAACCGGTGGCAGGAGCACAGGAAACAAACAGAAATCTCTGCCGGTAACCAAAACTATTCTAGCTTTGTCAGAAAATATTGTGTTCATGTAATACCTCGTAACTTATAGTGAGAAGCTGATTGAGAAAATCTAAGTTTTAGGGCCAATTTTTCTCAGCAATGTGTTCAGCTGTTGGCTTTATTAAAGTTACTGTGAGGAACCTTTAACTGGTTAAGGAAAAGTCTCAATTTAATACTGATGCCTTTATACGACCGACATAAGTAAACAAGACCATCAGCGAGAAGATTGGCTTTTTAGTTTTTCTTAATGTCTGTCATCAGGTCTGAGTCACTGTGTAAACAGACGAAACGATTTACGGTACGCAGGTTCACCAGAAACTCCTTCAGCTCAGACTCCAGCGGGGCCTCCAGCAGCAACCAGCCAACAGCGGACAGACCCAGATCCGGCTACAGTGCCACCTTTGACATGCACTCTGGTGCTCGAAAACACTACCGTACAGGGGCTGCCAAAATCAACACAAAATTAAAGTTCGTCGTACTAGCTTTAATGGTTAATAACTCATTTAGTAATGCTTTATAGATCAGTAATGCTTTATAGATCAGGTACAAGCCATTAACAAGAAGTTACAAGTTTTGGTTGCCAACTGGTATAAAATCCCTTAGGCTTGTGTTTATTCTTTCTATTTGGTAATAATGTAGTACAAATGTTGGTAATAATAATAAGTCTCTAGTTATACATATTAATACAGTAAGTTGTTAATAACTAGATTTTATTCCAGATTCATCAGAGTTTTTTCCATAGGGTAAATAGCTTCGAAGGTCTTCCTGATGAGCGCCAAAAAGAGCTAAAAGGACAAAGTGTCCTGCTGGCGGATAAACACCTACCAGAGGATTTTTTTGTCACAACCTGGCAACCTAAAAGTTGTTCTTGTTACTGGCTTATAACTGATCTATAAAGCATTAGTTGATGATTTATTAACCATCAATAAAGCCATTGGTTATAACTTACAAACCCTTATTTATAAAGTGGAACTAAAAATCCTTATATTAACAAAATCTTGAAACAGGAAATTGATCTGTTGTTTTATATTATAATGTATATATACATGCATATATATATATTATATGTATGTAAATAACATGTAGTTAATGTGGATCAGCTTTTCTTGATCCCACTGAAATCCCGTAACTAAGCTACACAAGGCTAACCTTGCATATTATTAGGATGTCAGTCTTGTCTGACTCTGAGCTGAAGGGAAAGATTCCTCCAAAAACTGATGTATTTATGCAAAGGGAAAATAAAAGGTCACGGTTTAGGTATGCATGTCGAGGGAGAAGGCCCGTTAAAGTATGGTGATACTCACTGAATATGCATCACACACCTACTGTTCATGTGAATACAAGTCAATGTGCATTATCATCATTAGTCTCAGGGAAGTCCTGAACCCTGTGGAGTCCCTTCCTCTGGGGGGGAGAGACGTCAGAGCTCCCCTCTGAGTTGTGGATGTCTGGAAGTCGAAACCTTCCGGGAACCAGTTGAAGGGAAATAAAATTGTGCTCACCTGTACTTTCTGCGCCCGCCGCTTGTCTGCTCTCTGGTTCTGGTGATAGATGCGGCTAAAGTTGGACACGATGACAGGGACAGGCAGGGCAATTACCAGCACCCCACTCAGAGAGCAGATTGAGCCAAAGATCTTCCCCGCAATCGTCTTAGGAACCATGTCTCCGTACCTGCGAGAGGTGACAGGGAGAAAGGGAGAATAAATTTAGCGAATTATGCATTTAATAAAATCTGTCAGCGGTAGCTCAACCTTTGTGTCGCACACAGCCGACTGGAGGTCATTCACATCACGCAGGCAGACACACACACACACACACACACACACACACACAAGAGTTCAGTTAGCTGCCCATTCATTTTTCTTGTGCAAGGCTTAATCTGTCTTTTTAGGCTTCTCCATTCCCCACCAGAATAAAGCTTGACATGCTGAATCTATCCTACCCCAAGAGAGAAAGAGAGTGGCTCCTACCAAACCCCCTCAGTCACCGAATGGCACAGTAAAGTCCACCGACTCATTCACTGAGAGCAGATACTATTAACCTTTAGAGAGGAGAAAGACGAGGGCACCGTGAATGCCAGGGACATTTCCCAAAAGTCATTTAGCCCAATTCAATCTGAAATATTTGCAAGTCAAAAGCAATCTCGTCTTGACTTCAAAGACAGACAACACAATTACAATAACTATATTAAATCACCCCTCCTCCCTTTTTCCCCCAAGAAAGAAGCCGTACTGCGGGGAATCGACAGTGGACGGAGAAGACGAAGGAGAAGAAATTCAAAAACTGAAAGAGCACGACTTTGGAAAAGCAACCTTTATTTCTAATGGTCTTCATTTCTTATTCACGAGTAAAAAGTGCAGGTAATTTGTTCTTGTTTTCCAGCTAAATAAGAAGTTCTACTGAATTTATTAGAACTGACTCCCACTACAAATGAACCTGAAACAAAAAGCCTTTAAGCATCCAGCATTACATAAAGTTAATTAAAGACTGATTGTGGAAAGATGTTTACATCAAAAAGGTAGTATTTTGAACACAAATCTTTTTTCCTTCATAGCATAGGCTGTATATAAGAAGAGGTCATAGTCACTGTGACGTCACCCATTGGTTTGTGGACTGCTGTTTTTAAGCCTGGAGTTTGTCATTTTGGCCATCGCCGTCTTGATTTTTTGCAACCAGAAGTGACACGAGAGGGTGGAGCTAAGTACAATCAAACGCTGAATAAGACATTTTTAGGCGACCAAAAAAGGTTATAGTTAACTTTCATGAACTGAAAACACACTGTGAAAGGGTTAAAGTTGTATGACAAAAACATGGACAACTCCCAGACTGGACAACGCCGTGGTAGAGACCTGTCAATCATGAGGTAGCCTAACCTAAAGCATACCCTGCTTTATGGTCTATTTGACTCTAAATGGGACCATAATTTACTAAATGAACATCATGCTGTATTGAAGAAGACTTGAAACTAGCGATTGAGACCATAAACTCATGTTTACAATGTTTACTGAGGTAATAAATCAAGTAAGAAGTAGGCTCATTTTCTCATAGACTTCTATACAATCAGACTTCTTTTTGCAACCAGAAGTGTCGCCCCCATGCTGGACATTAGAAAGAATTCAAGTTTTAGGCACTTCAGCATTGGCTTCACTTGTCAGACCTGCAGGTAGCCCACTTCTTCATCGTGAGTTGCATAAACCTGTAAGCTGACAGTTAATATAATGTAACCTAGAATCAAGAATCACCCCCTCAGTTGTTTCAAACAATAACTTTTCCTTTGCATTCATCAAATTCATTTCATCGTATGAAAAACAGAATTGATTGTGTTTTAACTGTAAATTATTATTGCCAATCCAATCAAGCTGTAAAATTACTACGAAGCACACATGCTAGACATGCTGCTGTGTGGATGGCACAGATTCTCTTGGGTAAACAGACAAATGAGATAATGATTCATGGACACACTCCTCTGTGAACACATCTTTTGCAAATTTACTGAGAGGCTGACAGGAAAAGTTGCAGCAGAAGCAAAACCAGAAAGACAGCAGCAAAATGTTTCAAGGGAATATGTCTCTTCTCCGGCTCGTCACACTCATCCCTGTAGAAAGCAATGTGACGTGTCAGAAACAGTGAAAACAGAGAGTTATGGTGGTGTCAGCGAGCTGCAGTGTGAATTAACCACGGATAGGTGGATTTACAGAGAGGTTAAAGGAACTTTTCAGGCGATCTTTTTTTGCAGAAATGGGATATAATATTCAGAACTATGTTTTCATTAGTGTGTAATCACCTGAAACTAAGAATCATGGTGTTTTCGTTAGCTTAGAATGAGCCCTTCATATCTACATAGCGAGTGGGTCTTTTTCACGGAGTCCACAACGTTGGTCCGCCATGTTTCTACAGTAGGTCAGAACGGACAAACCCAACACTGGCTCTAGATAGAGCCTTTCACGTTTTTACGTTACCTGAAGGCCACCGTAGTTCTCCGCCACGCTTGTGAAACTGCAGTAACGTGAGTTGCAAAGTGCAAAACTGTGGTACCACCAGCCCGCCGTCTGACTTCCGTTGCTCCTAAAGTAGTGTTATTATGGTAAGGATCTTCTCTGAACGAGGTGAATGGCGTTACCACGGATTTGCACTCGGTGGCTCACGTTACCGCAGTTTTGGAAAGGGAGTAGGACTACTCAGTTGGTTGCAATCTGCAACCTCACCACCAGATGCTGCCAAGTCCTACACACTGTACCTTTAAGCTGCCGACATGCACTAATGGAATCACACACATACTGTATACTTTATAAAAAGCACCTGCTTAAATATTGTATATGTAGGAAATGGACACTTTATGCCAAAGCATTGATTTGCATAAACATGTTTCAGTGGTATAAAGTACATTTACTCAAGTATTCTGTGTACTCTTACTTGAGTAAAATATCTGTATACTTATTCCATCACTGACATACACTCAGCTGCCAGTCTATTAGGTACACCTCGCTAAAACTAACTCGCTATAAAACAAACCTTCAGGGAAGGGTATAATGCTCTGTTTGTGTTGAAACTACTTTAGAGGGATGTTGATTCAACTTTATGGTCATTTTGGAGGCTGCAGTTTGTGGTGCTGTTGAATTGTAGTAGGTTATAATAAGATGTGTTTCTTATATTTAGTGTGCCCTCATTGATATAAACAGGGTGGACAAAGTATTAAAAACATTTCTCAGTATAATGCAACCCAACCCAACAGCACCACAATCAGCCTCCAAAATGAACATAAAATTGAATCAACACTAACCACTGGAACCATTTCAACAAGAATTGAACATTATTGCAGGACTGTTTTATTAGACTGCATTAGTTTTAGCTAGGTGTACCTAAAAACAGAAAACCCACATGAACCATATCGCCCAGTGGTTTTGAGAAATTCCTTTCTGAAAATTCCCCTTTTCCACTTTCATCAAGTTGTTGTTTGACAGATGGATACATTTTCCCATGGATACTAACAACACAAGGATGGAACAGCCTTTGACATTGATCCCCTGATGCATCTATAATGTATATTATATTATAGGCCCCTCTAGACTTGGCAGAGTGCACATCTAGTCAATCCACCTGTTGCTGCTGCTAGGCATGCATGCATGCATATGCAAAAATGCACTCTTATACACATGCGTGTAGGGGGAGCGTGTTTCACAGAAACCTAACGAATTGAGAGTGAGGCCAGTCATGTAGTAATGACATTAAACGGCTAGAAGAACCCCGTCAATACTTTAAAAGTTCTCCCAAGTCTTGCAGATATCCAGCACTCATCAAATTCATCCACTTTGACAGATCACAGAGGATAGCGCTGGTTGTTATTTGAGGACTTGGCAAACAGTACCCCAGATGCTCTCCATAAATGAACAATAATCTCCTTAAGAAGTTGTGCTCATGACTGTCGTTTTATAATCTAATGAAGCACTTCTGTCACAGTCTGTTGGAGATAGTAAAAATGCAGAATAGTAACACACCCAAACCAAAAACACACACAAAACAACCCATTCAGATCATTTTGGGGAAGGAGATGAAACCACGTACTCATTAGTCACAGATTTCGGCAAAAACAAGTCCAAAATGAAGCCATTTAAGTGGAGGGTGGTTTTTCGCATCAACAAAAAGCAAAGCGCTGCCCACACACAGCGAACCGCTGGTCCACACCCATAACTGAGAGTATACTTACAGAGAACATTCATCGTCCCTTCCGAGAACTTTAATGGTCTTTCTACCCAAATTAGGCAATAACAATCCCATCAGTGGTACAAAGGCCCGATCAGTACAAAACATTTCATCCCCCCCTCTCTTCAGAAGATGTTTCCATTAGGAGGAATGAAAAGCTAATCATATTCATCTGCAAGCCTTCTTTAATGGGATCCTATCAGATTGCCTGATAGAGGCCATTCTCTCTTAATACTACAGTCAATTTGCCGCTCCCATTTAGTCAAGCTGGCCTGTCTCTGATGATACCATCTCTGAGCCATTATACATGGCACAGAGATGAAGCAGCGCTTGTGCACATTAAAAGAAAAAGAAAGCTGTATTAAGTGGTGTGAGGGTGTGCATGTGATAAGAAATGTGGATGAACGCTGGGGCCGTTTCTAACTCTGAAAGGCCTCATTGAAGGTGGGGATGGAGGTAAATGTCTGAGAAAGGAAGAAGATGGATAAGCATTGAAAATGAAGTATACTGGAGGGAGAGACATTTTCTCAGGAGTTGCAGTGCACCGCGGAGGTTTTTTCTATCCATCAGCTCTCTCCATACGCATGTGCACACACACTATGAGTTTCACCCTCACTTACAAACAAATACAGGGTGCACTGCACAGATCCACACACACACACACACACACACACCCAGGTCTGATGGGCAGGTCAGTCCTCGGTCAGGGTTGTCACATCCCATTGTAGGAGGGCCGGCTTTCTGCGGGTTACATTAATAAAGCCTAGGATGGATAGATGGGGGGTTATTGAGTGCTCTTGTGAAGGCATGTGTGATAGATGGGCATATCAGAGAGGGTCTAAGCGCTGACAGACGCACAGATTTGTGATGATGGCAGGTCCTGTCACGTCAGGTCAGGGAGGCACTGTTCATCTCCACATGATCTAAACACAGGCTTTGTAAAATATATGATTCATTCAGGCTTTTTATTGTATTGGTATACTTAAAAAACACCTGCACAATCATCTTGAGATTAACTGCTGAGTCACAAAGTAAATATTTAACTTAATTTAACTTATTACTTTTACTCTTATTAGCGCTTTTTTTATTGCACTCGTGAGCTGAATGCGACTTAATTTTGTTGTGCTGTGCGCTTGCCCTTTGAATAGGATGAATGACAATAAAGTTAATCTTTATCTTGAGTTATTGTTTTTTCACTTCGTGGATTATAAACCACTTTTATGTATGTGCTGCAAGATCATAATGCCATATTATTTATGTGTTCTGGATTAGAAGCTTCTATTAAAAAAGAGAGAGAGGGAGAGAGGCAGGACTGGGTTTGGTTTCCAGACCAAATCCCATGTGATTCCTCTGTGATTTTTCCTCAGTTCCCTTCAGATACAGCCTAAGTGATTCTGTTTGGACCACAATCTCTTGCGGTGGATTAACCCCCTGGAGGACTGAAATCACCTACTGGAGGAGGCAGTGCATTCAGTGTTAGAGAGTGGGTTGTGTGTGTGACAGTAGTTTACTTTTGTGTGCTTGCGTGTGTAAGTTTGTGGGGTATACATACATTTACAGCAAGAAATGAGACAGGAAATTATTAAAAAGAGAAGCAATTAATAGAATATGTTTAGAAACATTGTTTGATTATTGAGGAAAACTGAAAATTATGAAAAAATGGTCATAATTTAGAATGTATGACTATATGGCATCAGCAAAAGCAGAGACATTGGAAACTGAAATGATCTGGTAGATTAAAAATACTAATAAAAATGCATAATCCTCACATTTGCTTCCCATATCGGCACATCCAATGTGCCCTATGTGCGTCAAATAATGCTGAAGGTTCTGCTACAGGATGAGGAAAGTGTGCACCCAACAGCTAAGTACTCTTTCACTGGCATACTTCATTTGTTTCTTTTGTCTTGTAGACATAACTTAAGGCATAACAATCATTATCAATTGAGATTTCACCAAGTAACTTAATATTTTTAATATTCATTCTGTCAGAAAAGCTAAAGAAATATTCAGGGATCATTTGTTTATTTCAAACCATTCTGAATTGGGAGTTTGGCTATTTTTTTATTTTTATCTTTTTTGCCAAGGTTTGCTGAGGAAGCTGGGACCCTTCAGCACCATGGACAGCTACTGTAGTTTCTATCTATAGCGTCTGCTCACACACTCTCCCCTCACACTGCTGAAAACCAACATCTGTCTGCACCACAGTCTTCAACTCCATGTAGATTTCTATGTTAGCAGTCTACATGTCTTTTAAGTACCTTTCTAGGCTACAAGTGTTACGTTAAAAAGGCGGGTGGTCACAACTTGTATGTGCTATAATTTGTAGTCCATAGTTTAAGCCACATACATTTCTATCAGCTATTTTTGACTGTTAAACTCTTAATGTGTGTCAGTAACAGGATATGCAAATGTATGCAAAATCAAATATAAAGTGCTTTGTTCTACTGTTCTATATTATATCAAGAACATACTGTATGTAAAAAAACATACAACTTCTTTTGTTAGTTTTAATTTTAAAATTTGCCTGGAATTATTAAGTCAGAAAATGTAAAATGATAATAATATCATAAAAATATGACGTCACCAAAGGTTCAGATATGTTACAAAAAGTTATTCCTCATTTTCCATGCATTTTCCTACGAATGTCTAGCAACATGTTACGCATGTGTCAATTTCCGCTTTAGTCTTTTCAAAATAAACTTCCATTTAGGCAAGAATACAACTTACAGTAGTTAGGTTTAGGAAAAGATTTTGGTTTAGGTTAAAATAACTCCGTATATGGCGTTACTTAAGTACGGATGTTACGTAACAAATAAATCAACATTGACTTGTGGTTTTACACGGGGTACGAACACCGGGGTTATTTGACCCGCCCATCCACCGACCTCCTCCCTATGCGGCGTTTAGCACTCTTTATACTTACTGGCTCACAATTACGTGGATTACATGCAAATTGAGTTTGTGGGATATATACAAATTACAGTGCATTACTTTTCGTAGGTATAGCTGTATGAGAACAGCCTGCTCAAAAACATGACATTCAGCATGATCATAATGCAGTCCTACTCCCACTAAAACATCAAACGCTGCTGCACTGATTAAGAACATAGAAAGAGAAGAGTCATTTCAGCATATTTCTCAATTCATATTCACAGCTGAGCTCCACTATGAAAAATACATGTGTTACCAGTAGCCATAAAGGATGATGCCTCATAAAAATATCCATAAGGGGTAGTAGACTTCCATTTTCATTGGGAAACCTGTCACAGGCCAACGAAGCTTAGCTCTTGTGGGCTCAGCAGAGTGAAAGATTGTCTCTCCAGGCCTTTAACCCTCAACCATCCATCTGTAGTCTCATCTGACATTTCATGGCCAGTCACTCAGATGGAAGTAACACTGATGATACATGGCTCTTCAGGGATGAGACAACCATCTATAATCACCCCCACAAATGTCACCGCAGGGGAGCAAGAAATACGGAGGAACAACAGGTAGGGATACAGATACTGTAGGTAGACGGAAAGAGAAGAAGCACAAGATAACGTGAGAGAGCAGCCGGGAAAGAAATGAGTCGACAGAAACAGATAGCGTCAATGCTAATATGCACAGGGTCGGATATGTTTGGTTAAATACGCCTTAATTAAATCAGATACTCTGGAGCTATTCTAATCTCAGCTCTCCCTTAAGACAGCTCAACACAGACATGAACTCTGATTGTGATCCTGATCTGTGGGGCTCGACTAAGACTTAACTCAGGAAACTGATTGCTTAACAAGTGTGCTTATTAAGAAAGTCCAGAAGGTCCAAAAATAAGTATTCCCGCTGAGAACTAGGACTTCTCATTTGGAGAGTGCTGCTTCTTGAGCCTAAATAGCAAAGGAAGATCCAAACAGATATATTCCTGGAAAATTAAGAAATGTAGATCAAGTTCAGTGGCAATTGAGGATTTTGTTGGAGTCCTGCTATTACCTCTTAAAGTTTACAATAAAGGCCTTTACACACCAGGGGCTTGATGAATAAACGACACGAAAATGAGAAATACTCACCCGTGAATATTACGTATATAGGGCTTTTATTGTAAAAGGTAAGAGCGGAAGGAGTGGATCTGGTCTGCGCTGCCTTTGTCAAGGTTGAAAGGAGTAATAAAGTTTGCTGTCTTGGTTCGGCCTACGGAGCCTCTGTGTTGTTGTTTCATAAATATACATGCAACTCATTAAGAAAAAAATAAGAGGCTTTTTTGCCACATAATATTTGCGTTCTGTGTGAAAGTATTCATGACAAAAACAACAATTGTGCAAATTAATCGCTTGAAGAAAAATGCCCCCGGTGTGTAAAGGCTTTAAGAGTGTGCATCAGGACAAAGTGCAATGGCTTATTCATGTTACGAATCATTATATTCAGGGTCGTCAGTCGAATAAAATATTTAATGGCGATTAATGACATGATTGTCCATAGTTAATTGTGATTTACCACAAATTAATCACACATTTTTTATCTGTTCAAAATGTAGCTTTAAAGGGAGATTTGTCAACTTATCAGCATGGGAGTGGACAAATATGCTTGCTTTATGCAAATGTCTGTATATATTTATTACCGGAAATCAATTAACAACACAAAACAATGACAAATATTGTCCAGAAAGTCTCACAGGTACTGCATTTAGCATACAAAATATGCTCAAATCATAACATGGCAAGCTCAACTCAGTGTGTCAGTGTGCTGACTTGACTATGACTTTCCCCAAACTGCATGAGATTATCATAAAGTGGGCATGTCTGTAAAGGGGAGATTCATGGGTTCAAAATTTAGCAGTAAGATTGGAGCGTGTTTAACCTCCTTCTCGATAAGCTAGTATGACATGGTTGGCACCAATGGATTGTTTAGATCTTCGAGCGGCGATTTTCGAATAATAATCGACTCATTCCCAGTGATTAGTAATAGTATTGATTAGATTAATAGTATCTTTGCTTGGAATGCACATCCCTACTATTCAGAAGCCAAGGCTAAAGAAATAAACAGAATAGAAAATCCCAGCAAGAATACCATGAGGCATTCACAGCATAAGGTGCTCTTTGAATGGCATTTTAACTGCAGCGATGGCCTTGTTTGGAACATCTCTACAATAAAACCTGGGTATTGTGAAAGGTGGGCACAATGCCAAGTGAAAATTTACTACTTGATCTATGAAAATCACAGAAAAATGTTCCTGCCAGCAGCCTTTTTGGTTACGCTTATGGCTCCATCAGTACATTTACCATCATTCGCCTCCATGTAATGCTTCAGATAAACACCTCTTATTATTTACAGTAGGAGACGGTTTAAGTTACACATTGTATTCATTGTACTGCAGGTGGGAGCTTTGGAGCTGTTGTAAGGCTGAAATGAATCATTTTAGTGCTGTAATGTCAAGGTCTTTCTTCTGCATTTACTGCGTGAATATATCATCATTATAAAAGTGATGTAGCTGCATTTCAGCTCCAATTCCATTCGCTTACATACAACTTTATTTGTGGGACATTTCACAAGTGGTAGATAACAACTTTGCAAAACCTGCATTGCTATTTTTGAACCAACTAAATGCTTAGGTTGCACCATGTAACTGTTTTACCTCACACAGGTGCTTTTGTTTTTTACGTATGCTATTAGTGTTTCCTTTTATAGAGCATACAATAAATAACCATCTGTGCCTGACGGTAATGGGATTAAAGCAACAAACCTTTCATCCGTAAAATAAATAGAATCACTTCATTACTGTCTGGTTATTTTAGCTAGATTGACCTTGTACCTCAGAATAATCAGGCTTCAAAAATCTCTTCACATACGTGCTACATGGTTCAGTGTTTTTTCTTTTTCATTCACACACAAAAGCAAACCGCGACAGCAACATCCAGTTTCTCAGCCTTCCAATGTGCACTGAGAGGCATACAGGCTATTTCCTCATTTACATTTGTCAAGTGATGAGAGGGGAATGGGAGAAAGAAACACACCGATACGTTGATAAAGTGAAGGGCATTACTCTCATACCGCACTGCACACAGAGGAAAGGTCATTACCATCACTCACTTCACAACCAATCGTACGGGCAATCGCACTGAGGGATTGCCGCTATTTCTCTGTAACACACATCCCGTTTGCTACATTACGACTTGGAATTGGACTATTGTTGACACTTTGGCAGAGTTTCATCCCAACATTGGCTTTTCACAGTTTTGTTTCCCATACATTGATTGTGGCGTCTTGACACAATTTCAACATTGACCGCCACGTATTGATTTTCTATTTTTTTTTCGCTATTTAAAATGGGTTAAATCTTATTTCATTGCAAAGCTGTGCGCAGTGCATTGATTCGCTCAGCACCTCCATGCCCCACTATCTCTCTTCTCTCTCTCTCTCACAAACACATTGACAACAGACCCGTCTGTGAATATCCCCTCTTCTCGCTCTGCACACTCTGAATCGAAACATGATCATGCACAGGAGGAAGGATTGTTGTTGGCTTTTCCCTGCAGAATAGAGTCAATCTGGAGTTCACGAATGGTTTGTATCATGAACACCTCTGCACAAATTAGTCTAATATGAATGCATTCAAGTTAACTCGGATAAGTTAGTCTATCTATGTGCTTAACACAATGCTGTCAACTCTTCGAATAAGTTATTAGTTAGCATGTAGGGAGCCTAGCTGTGAAGATAGATAGCTACAAGTTAACTAGGGCTGTCAAAGTTAATGCTATAATAACGCGTTAACGCAAATTTGTTTTAACGCCACTGATTTCTTTAATGCATTAACGCAATCAATCTTTGAGTTTTTCAGTTTTAAAGCTAGAGGGAAGATACTGGTATAATGTAAAACTATAAAATCTAAGAAATCCATTAATACCAATCATGTCTACTACTACTACATACTAGCTTGTCGTGAAGGAGGTTAAACAATGCTCCAAACTTTTGCTAAATTTTGGCGAGGAAAAACTGTCATGATCATTTTTCAAAGGGATCCCTTGACCTCTGACTTCAAGATATGTGAATGAAAATGGGTTCTATGGGTACCCACGAGTCTCCCCTTTACAGACATGCCCACTTTATGATAATCACATGCAGTTCGGGGCAAGTCATAGTCAAGTCAGCACACTGACACACTGACAGCTGTTGTTGCCTGTTGGGTTGCAGTTTGCCATGTTATGATTTGAGCATATTTTTATGCTAAATGCAGTACCTGTGAGGGTTTCTGGACAATATTTGTCATTGTTTTGTGTTGTTAATTGATTTCCAATGATAAATATATACATACATTTAAATAAAGCCAGCATATTTGCCCACTCCCATGTTGATAAGAGTATTAAATACTTGACAAATCTCCCTTTAAGGTACATTTTGAACAGATAAAAAATGTGCGATTAATTTGCGATGAATCGCGATTAACTATGGACAATCATGCGATTAATCATGATTAAATATTCTAATGGATTGACAGCTCTAGTTAGAGTACAGCTGGGTTGTCAAGGTTAGCGCATTTTACATCTGAGCACACATGCTGTGGTATCTTCCTGATTTTAACAGCTCTTCCCTCATCAACATCTCACAGAACTTCATCTGAATTTATTATCATTTTGTGGGTTTTGTTTTGGAAGCCTCTCGCCGTCTCCCGTGCTGCAGTACCACTCTCCGCCTAACTGTTACTGATGCAGCGGGGGCGCTGTTTTTACAAAACAAAAAGCCTTATTAAACGCTGTGAGTAAGTGATATCAGAATCAGCAATAATTAATTGATCCCCGGGGGAAATTACAGTTGTTCCATTTTAGAATAAAAATATATATACACATAGAGAAGTTATAATAAAAATAGAAATAGGAAGATGAAATATAAATATGTGTGCATTATCAAATATAAATGCAAGAAATAAATGCAAATATAAAGTTAAATATCAAAGAAATAACATCACATAACAGAGTACTGCATACCGTTTGTTTTTTTAATTAATATATTTTAACATTTTAATTAATTCAAATATAATTTAAAGTTCCATGTTCTGTTTTCTATTGCTCCATTCCTTTTCTTGATATTTTAGATTTTTGCCGTGGTATCGTTTCAGTATTGGTATCGAGATATTTAGGCAGGTTGTTGTATCAAAGTCATAACTTTGGTATTGTGATAACACTAATGTTGCTATAGGTAACTGCTGGATGTTTAAACAGGCAGCTGTTTGCTAAAAAGTATGCCATATTAAACTTAAAGGGTGATAATAAATCTGTGTTGTGTTTACCCAGGGTTAAGGTTTAAAAATAAAAATATCGCTTTAACACTCTCTTCAGCAACTGGTGGTTATCACCTCCTCGCCCCACTGGTGCTCCATCCAGGCGCCACCCCATTGCTCACATGTAGCTTTTCGTGCTCCAACGACTCATGGCAGTGAGTGGAAAACCCTAACCCAAGCGTCTACACACATCTTTTCAGAAACCCACATGTGATGTTACAGATGCTGTTTTCCAGAAGAGTCCCATTAAGCAGCGTGAGCGCACTTACTTGCCAGGATGTCAGTGAATAATAGCCAGGGACCCTGTTACAAGCTCTGCTCATTTGTGTGTGTGAAAGAGTGTGTGCGACCGTGAATGTGTATGTGCCTCTGTAATTAGCGATTTCCAGACTGCTATCAACAGAACGCTTCAGTGAATCCACTTCCAAGAGTAACCAGGAAGTGCAAACACAATTACCAGAGGAGAAGGAGCATAACAACATTTAAATATGAATTACATCTGAGATGGGACGAGTCCCCAAAGCTTGCACTACTGACTGCCTGCATACTGCCTAATTCACAGAAAATAGTGCCATTAACACATTTGTACATCTGCATATTTATGTGGATATGGTAATTTTTTTAATGCGTGTGAGCATCTTTACTTACACACTTCTGATAATAGACATATCTCTACAAGTGCTGAAATACTTTCGATCCTCGGAGGGCTGATACGAGTGGATGTATGGATAAAACCAGTAATACCTGTTGGTAATTGAAACAGGAACCCATCCATCTCTGTGAGCTTGGGAACATCGAGCAGTCAGTCGGTGCGGTGGAGGAGAGGAGGAGAGAGGTTGAGAGGCTGGGCCACTATAACGTTGATATGTGGTTCAATTAAACTGCTAATGGCAACAAAACTGCGCTCACTTTGAAACATGAATCTCTGGAGAAATGTTTGAATTCTGTGATTGATCTCTTTTGTTGGATGCAAGACAACAACAAAATAGCGTATAGGTATAATACATGACACGTCTTTCACCTGGGAATAAAACTTGCAGAGTGGGCACGGCAGCTACAACCTGCACAAGTCTAGTGTTATGTATCTCCAATAGTGTGTGACATTACAGTCAAGGAGAGAGGAGGGGAGAGGACAGAAAGGGATGAGACAGCAATTGTCTGCCACAGAATAAAATCCCAAACACTATATTGGAGGCTAGATTATGACAGATATATCAAATTGCATGGTAACCATTATGTGCTAAGCATTAGGGATGTCATGGTGAGGAAATTTTCATACTGGTTAATAAACATGTGGCAATACCGGTGTTACCGAT
This sequence comes from Sebastes umbrosus, assembly GCF_015220745.1. Lineage (NCBI taxonomy): Eukaryota > Metazoa > Chordata > Actinopteri > Perciformes > Sebastidae > Sebastes > Sebastes umbrosus. Next base: position 20,190,712 of record NC_051274.1, read on the forward strand.
TTACACCGGACATTTTACAAGAAAAGATGACGCTCAATATATGCAGAACGCTTGCTTTGATCTTTAACGTTGGATGGCTGTGTGTCTGGCCTCTCTGTTCCAGCTTTCGCTGCATGGCTGCAGGCTTCCACCTGGCGCCGCTGTGTCATTAAGGTTATGTTTCCCTTATAGCACTGGGTTTGAATCTGAAATATTGCCAAATAGGCGCTTTTTCTTTTCGCTTTCACACCAAATCCTCTGCCATCGTCTTGTCCGTCAACTCTCTTTTGTCCCGTGTGTTAAATCTGACTCCTGCTACTCTGAGCTGAGACTTCATATGGAGCAGACACTTTCATTTTCAGTTTGTAGCTTGCGTTGTCCAACTGGTACACGAAAATTAACTAAATGGGTTTTATTTCTATGAAAAAATCGAAACGACGGTGGGGGCTGTAGATTCAGTATTGTTTCTACAGTTCACCATTATTTTTCTTGATTCAATTTAGTTACAGAATCTATTTGTATACATTTAATTTCCAGCCGTTTCTTTAGTTTTTCATCAAGTTTATTGTTCACCTGTAAAATATCCCACCTCAGTATATACAGTAGCTTTGCATCCACAACCCTGTAATAACCAAATTATAAGGATCCTCGCATTAAATATTTGTTTATTATTTGCTCATATAAACATTATACTAGTTAGAAATAGACATTTTAAATCAACTGTTATATCTTTATGTAATTTACTCTGAAATATCTATATTGATATTGGCCAGAAAAAGGTTGTGCTTGAGAAGAGGGAGTTTTCTCATCTTCTCTCCATTCACCAAGCCAACCCAAGCCACTTCATGACAAATAATATACTGTGTGTAACATATTGTTTTCTATTGCATTCTATGCTAATCTGACAAAATGATTAGGCATTCTCTGGAGCTTTCAACTTGCTTTTCCTACTTTATGTTAATTTAAACTTCAGTGGAAGCGGCACGTTTTATCTATATCAAGACTACTATAAGCGCGGGACTCTGTTAGAAACAGACTTTTATATCAGACTCTGTCGGCAGATCCACATTATCTAAACATTGTATGTCTAAAACAGAATACATCAGCATTATAAAGTGTTATTCTATTCGGTGCTTCTTTGATCCATCGTATCTGTTTCTTTTAGATTTTTTTTTTTTTGTTCAACACACTTTCCCAGTTCACTGTAGCCCTGCCATGTTCTCGCTGTGCTTGACCCCTGCTGGAACTGATGTTCAGAGATGAAAAGAAGCGAGGCTGTGTGGAGAGATAAGGCTGGAGCCGAGAGAAGAGAGAAAGAGAAAGGTCACAGCCTGAGAGTTCAGGGGTCATCTCCACGCTGCAGTGAGCCCGCGGTCACAACAGCAAGGTTACCAGCTGGCTGGTCCCAGTACAGATTTCACACTGGGTTCAAAGAGAAGGAGGAACAGACACAGAAGAGAGAGAAAAAGACATTAAAGGAAAGGGAAGAGAGAGAAATGCAAATGTGGAAAAAGAGACTGTAGTGAGGAGGAAACAAAAGGGAGGCGGGGTACCGCTTTGGGAGTTGAGGGTGACCCCTGCAGAGAAAGACATCAGATGAGACAGAGGGAGGAGAGATAAATTGATAGAAAAAGGGAGAGAGAATAGTGGAGCACATTTCAGGACGTCAGACTCCCATTCAGGTCACAGTGATTGCATTTGTTTAACTTGACCAGACCATTTCCTCCCGTCGTAGACGTGTGTGTTTAGGTTGTTTGTGTATGCGAGTGTGTGTGCCTGCAGTCCCCGCATTTAGTTACTGTCCCTCTGGGTTGCCGTTTTTCTTTTCTTTTTTTGCACTGCATGTGACCCTAATACAATAACATGAGTATTTTTCTACAGATTTTTCTTCATTTCCTGGTTCGGCTCTTCACCGGCGAGCTACTGCCAGATTTCCACAGCCCAATTCAATATCAGCGCGTCAATAAGTAACCAAATGTGCCGCAAAACTCCACATAAGAAACCCTCTCAAAGGCCCTGGTGGTGCAGCAGGTCTAGAATGATTGACATGACTAAAGTATTGAACTATTGAGCTTTTATTCCCAAAAGGAGAGGGAAAATAATTAAGCTCTGGTTCACCGTTCCTGCCGGCGCTCCCATATGACTCCACAGGTTAAGCCATTTTCCATGCTATACATCCTGTAGCTTGTGGACTTTACTGATGAAATTGTTTTTTATCCAATCAATTAAAATAGATCCATAAAAACTACCTAAGGCGTAAGCGGTGTGAGTGATAGGGAAATAAATAAATTGCACACACAAGGGCCTATGTGTGTATCTTGTCTCTTTTAGACATTGTCAGGTATTTTTCCACATTTTTGGCGAGCCTCATCCAAAAAAATAGATTACTTCTTTATCCGTCCTCCATTTCAACACCAAGCCGTCTCTTATTCTCAGTTCTTTGATGTTTCCTGTTGTCATGGTGACCTCGGGGAGTGCTGCAACGCTGAGAAGCATACAGAGTGACATGTCACTGCGGTTAAAAGGGTTACATTAGCATCAGCAGCAGGTTACATTAGAGCGGGTCTACGTTGCCCATTAGTGGTAGCAAAACACATTTGTGGTAGCAGGGCCAGCACGGTTAGCATTTAGCACTAATCTATCCTATCAGGGGTGAACACCCTGCCCATCTGGTTTAAGTTTAATTCATACTCAACTGAGAGCCACAACTTCAGGGGCACTTTTCTTTTCTGTGCTTTTAACTACACACACCAAGTTAAAAATATAGTAAAAATCTATTTCACTTCACACAACTAAAGGATATCCAACAAGGGTCGATCTCACTCCATCACTGAAAGTGAATTCAGGGGAGAGCAGGAGTTGATACACACAATTTGCTGCTCATCTCCCCTTGAATCAAAGATGTCTCTGTCAGATTGTTTATCTCCGGCCAAGAATATTGGCTCACTGCAGGCCGAGCTTATCACACACTGTTTTACACTCCCTGACTTATTGACTGCGAACATGGCCAACATGGCTCTTCTCATCAGTGTCCGGCGCGACGGCGGCATCGACTGTAGTGATCTATGACCGGGTCTGATGGAGGGGCGGTCAATGCGGCTAACTAGAGCCTCCAAATCCGCTTTACGCTGTTCAATGTGCTGTCTGTTCAGAGTGTCGGAGATAACAACGTGTCCTCTCAACTTGACAAAGTTAACAGGGTAAAACTGAAACTAGGGAATGCCGGCTTAGATGGGGCAGCACCTAAAATACTTTTATGCATATTTAATGCAGCAATATTTCCCCAAACCAACCGTGGCAATAGTTAACAGTTGCCTGTCAACACGGGTCGGTGTTTGTGGATGGAGGTAGCTGTCGGGATGTGTGTGTTAATGGAGGAAAAGTAGGCTGCGGGAGAAACTAGGGCATCATTGAGACTCAGGAGAGGTGTCTCCAGCCCAGCCTCCTGTCCTATTTCACTGCCTGGCGAGACTGGCATGTGTGTTTGTTGTGTGTGTGTGTGTGTGTGTGTGTGTGTGTGTGATCCAACAGAGGGAGCACCCTGGGCAGTCAGGGGAAAGCTTCAGGCACAGGAGGCAGAGAGATAACAGGTGAGCTCCAGGAAGGTTACCTGTGGGAGAGAGAAGGCCCAGTGACAGGCCTCTTTGCTGGGGTGGAATGGATGCGCCGAAGCCCCCAGGGGATAGTCCAAATGTCAGACAGTCTGTGTGCATACATACTGGAAAACTGCTCTGAGCTTTATTGGAATTCGTCACCTGTGTGTGCGTGTATTTGCCCTAATATGTGTATGTGCAAACTGGGCAGATGACTCACAACAGGAAAGAGAGCCGAACAAGGCAGCACAGACAGGTGGGGGAAGTGTGCATGTAGGTGTTTTTGTTTGGCTGTGTGGGTGCAAGAAATAAGCTGTTGAGTGTCACTGTAAATATATGCTGCACAGTTTCACAAGTATGCACTATACAGCACAGCACATACTGTGCTCCCATGCACACCCACACGCCCGCATAAACCCACCCACATGCAATATTTACTGTACTATGACAGACATTATTTATCTACCAGTCGCTCTGGAGCTTTCTGACACATCTCTGATTCTCTGGCAGCCCCCCCCCCCCCCCCCCCACCCCACCCCACAACCTCCTCAATAAGGGCAGCCTTTGAACTGACATACGGGCCCTTTAGTGTTAGGCCAAGTTACATCCGAGCTCCTTCTGTAAGCCTATATCCTGGCAGGGTTCATCCAACACTGCGACTCTACACTTTAATGACCGGCCCTTGTTAACGAATCAGAATGGAAATGTAGGTTAATGTGCGGATCGTTGCAGCTGGCGGCGGCGGCACGCAGTCAGGTGGGTGTGGTGGGTGTAGTGTCGGGTTGCCTGGTTAGGTTTAGATGGGAGAATTAGCCAGTCATGTATCCTGACATGTAATGAGGACTGGGTTTGTGTTACAGCAGCTGTGGATACAGCACACTGCAGGCTTAACTAAAGCAAAGTCAGAGCAGGGAGTAGAACATCTGTTGCGGAGCCATTCTACATGGAAATACATTAAAAAAAAATACTCACCAGAATATAGGGCTGGGATAATTCACCTATCTCCCGATTCAATACTATCGAGATACTTGGGTGCTGATTCGATATGTATTACGATTTTTAAGTATTGTGATTTTACAAGTATTGCGATTTGATATTACGATTTATTGCGATTTTTTTAAAACTTTTTTTAACACTAGACCATGGGAAAAAGTTTTATACTTCTGGTGAATATAATGTGATCAATCAAGGTAGTCACACGTGTATACTTCCTCTAACTTCGCCAAGTCCGCCGCTAGCTCTCCCGTCAGCTCTGTTCTCTTTATACATCCATGGTCAGCTCCATCGGGGCCGTTTGAATGCAACAGAAATGTCAGTATATGGGTGCTCTACAGTTGTAGCGTTGGCTGATTTGACCACTTGGATGCGAGTGACGGTTGGCTTGACCGCGCGTTACAGCAATACAATAACGTTTCCTGTCCATGACAGAGTTAGCATGCAGCTTTAACCATCATATCTAGCTCTGCTTTTCCTGGCAATGTGTGAAACCCAAAGTGTTTCCATGCTTTACTGTATGTGTTGTGTTTACCACTTTGGATTTAAAATGTGACGGTTCAAGTCGTATCCACGAGGACCCTCTGCTGTTTTTCGCTTCCTCGTTGCAGCCAGCTGCAGTCTGTTTTGAGAATGGATATGACGTCACGTTACTCAGACTACAACAATAAAAGCGGTGACTTCCATTTACCTCCGCATAGACTCAGATAAAGCAAATATACTGGCATTAAAAAATCTATTTCAAAGTTGTAAAAAATAAAAATCACGATACATAGGTGAATACATTTTTTTCCCACCCCATCTCACCAGATAATTATGAATCTTTTGGAAAAAGCAGTATGTAAAAAAAGAGCTGCTGATACTGCTTGTCAAAACCAGACCATCAGGTGAGGTCTTCTGATATAGTGTGGCACGGAGCAGGTGTTTGTGCTGACCTACTCTTACAATTCATGTATTGATTCTGTCTGATTGTGTCTTGACTGATCTGGTAGTGTGTGAGAGAGAGAGAGAGAGAGAGAGAGAGAGAAAGAGAGAGCAGTGGGTGGGTGGAAGTGCAGAAAAGAGGGCAGGCTACAGGGAGGCAATATTAAATTTTAATTTCAGAGAGGTCAGTTTTTCCTCAAGGTCAAATGTAAAAATAACCTTCAAAGGAAGAGCGGCTCGCTCTCTGTAGGACTGCTGGGGATTAACCCATAACACAGACAAAAGCTACATATTCCACATGGAGAGCATGGGCCAATATGAAAAGGACAGCCTAATACACACTACAGTATAAGCCAATTAGTAACCATGGTGATGAATGAAGGAGGAGGCTGTCTTTAACACAAATAAGGTTTCAGATCCCAGTTTATGCCACATTATACCTACTCACATCCTATGTACATATGGCAGAAAAGTGCATGGAGGCATCCCTCCTCTACACAAACACATGCATTTTAGCCTGAGGAAGATTTAAAGCCTCTGTGTTGTAATGGGATCAGCCAAGAAGGATGGAAGATCGGGGAATCCAGGCATCACAAATCATTTCCATCACACATCACTGCTAATGCCACTGATACTAATCCATCAGACAGCCATCTCTAATGCTGCAGATAGCCAATCTGTCAGGTTGTGTTGCACGCAAACCTCCCTTGCCCCTGACTTCCTTGCACACGTGTACAAACAACATTAGCAAATGCACATTAAGCTAGGCAGAGATGAGACAGAATGCAAGTCTTTCATGATTTTATCATTACTCGCAGCAACCCAAAAGCATTGGTTATTAATAACACAACATAACCGTCAACCCGTTCTCACGGAAAGGTGTACCATTAGCACGACATTACACAGACATTCTGCGTGTCATGAGGACGCATTTTAGGCTTTTCACGTGTGATTTGTACGCCACACAACAAAAATATGGTAATGTCCGCAGCAATACCACTCACTTAGGTTGAGGCAACAAAACCACTTGGTTAGGGGCGCTCTAGTAGCGCAACTGGTAGAGCGGGCGTCCTATGTACCAAGGCTGAGTCCTTACCGCAGCGGCCCGAGGTTTGAATCCAACTCGCGCTCAAATAAAGGCAACAAAAAAAACCCCAAATAATCTTGAAAAAAAAAAACAATCACTTAGTTGGTTTAGGAAAAACGTCATGGTTGGGCTTAAAATAAGTACGTAAAGTATTTATATACGTACGGAAACAACATAACATAAGTACGGAAAAAACGTCAAAAACGTCAATAACGTAACTTACAAAACAAAACACTGGTTTAAAGTCCTGTGTTTGTTGGACCCATGCACCTCCCCTCCCACCAACCATAAGCAGTCTTTCTTGCTTTTTATTGTATGTCACTAGCTATGAGTGTAACATATTTACATTGCAGTCAGTACAGACTACATGGCGTACAAACGCCAAAAGCAAGAAAGGTGTTCTTATTGCACGCTAAATGCCTTGCACATAATGGTGTTATTCATACACCTTTTCGTGCGAATGGGCTGTAACCGTACTCCGCGATTCAGGCTAACCAGACTCATCAGCAGAGATGTGGATGTTTGGAGCCTTGGAAAGAAAAGCCATGAGCACTAATGCATGCTTAAACATCAAACATCTCATAAATATTGAAACACTTTACAAACTATCAGGTAAGACATACAGTATTTGATTGTAAAAAAATGTTAATGCAGAATATTTGTCAGTTTATTCTGAAATAAACAAACAGAGGGCTTCAATAGATGAGTTATTTAGCCTGTTGCTCTCTTGATTGCCTCTTAACTGGCTCTATGTCCACTTAAAGGGATTGCATTAACCTCTGCCTCTCTCTGTGGGCAGATGATCTGCTCCCTCGCCCTGCCTTTAAGACGTGCACTGTATTAAACTCTTCCTTCTTTGGCTGGGCTCCCTGTCTCCTGGCTCCTGCCCAGACAAACACGCACATACTTAGAAAGTCAGACAGTCCGCTGTGTTCTTGTACTGTATATCACTATATAGGATCTGACACTTCTCTGTGGCCAGGTTGCGGATTCACGCTTTTCTGAAGGCACTTTGTCATCGAGCACTTTTTTAGAGGGATAGCTTTGATACGGCTTATGTTAGAGAGAAAGAGGAGTATGGACTGAGTGTGAAGAGCAAAGAAAGAGAAAGAATACACATGCTTGTGCCATGCACTGTACTGTATAGGCTGTGTTTTTGGAAACAGTGCCAGTTCTTAGAACATGTTTTTCTCTGTTTCCATTCAAAGGTTGGACCGATATACATTTGCAAACGTGCTTTTTACACCTGCAATAATTCTGCAGGTGCAACAGATGTTTATAGAGACATGTGTACACATACCCATCTTCATTTCATTTCCTCAGCCATGTCTCTCTCGTATTCTAGCTCAAGTCGTCCCTGAAGAATTTCCATCTCTTAGCCCACCTGTATCTGAAGCTCGTGCAGATTGCCTGACAGCCGGCGTGCCTGGTCCTCTCTCTACCGCTCACTCTACTCTGCTCTCTGCCCTCTCCAGCTGGCTGTTTCTAGCCTTCTGCTCCCCTCATTTCTGTCTCGGCACCCAAGCAGCTGGTGTGCCAGCCAATCTCTCTGCCCTCTTCCCAGCCCACTCTCCCCTGGACCTGCTTGAAATGAACACATCTCTTTCCTCTAAATCTGGTGCTCTTCATCTTTTCCCCCATCTCGTTACCTTCCATCCATCTGCCGCCTATGCATACACACAAATGTGGATTTTTCCTCAGAGAGGTCACTTAAGTAAAAGGGCGGGTCCATCTGCGTTCTTTTTCGAGGTTTTCAAATTGAAACGCCTACTCACCCGTTAGCAAAAAGCAGTTATGTAGGTTACCAAAATAAGCTGGTAATCTGAACGCTAGCAATACAGAGCTGATTCAACGTTAGCCGTTCTAAGTTTGGAAATAACTGAAAGTGTTAGTTCGGATTGTTTGAAGTTGGGTTGTATATATACTCCCATGTTCTGCGAGGTAAAATTACTGCTTTTGTCAATGGAGTCTGGTGGCTTTGAAGAGAGAGATATAACGGTTCAGTTACCCGTTGGAAAGGGCTGTCTGACAGCAAGCTGTCCGGACGGCTGTGGACGGGAAATGTATTTTAGCCACTTAAAAATAAAAATCAATATCAGTTTAAGTGTACGCTATATTTAGAATATTTTCACAGCTTTACCTTGCCATCAGACAGCCCTTTCCGATGGAGAACTGAAGCCATTATTTATGCTCTCTTCAAAGCCACCAGACTACATTGACAAAAGTAGCAGAACACAGGAGTTGCTGGTCTCCTGCTGCATCGATCGATCGGTTAGTTTGTTTGTGTTGTGTGACTTTCAGATCCGATCTAATGTGGCGTCCACACAGTAGTACATTGCTTAGCTTCCGTGCCGGTACTCCTGTTTGCTTCTCCAAACTGGGAGCGTGCCGATCATCATCTAAGTTGCTGTATGTAATACACTGACTACAAGGATGTATATATACTGTATATGTAGCAGCGTCATCATGCAGAAACCTATGTCAGGTTAGGTGGGAAAAAGTTTTTAGAAGGGCTTGAGAAAAGAGCATATGAACATAAAACATACGTACTTCAACCAATATTTGAATGTCCAGATAAGGAACGAAGCTAAAGAATGATATATAAATCTCAAAAAAACAAATGGACTTAGCAAAAGCAGCTGAAGAAGCTTTGGAGGCAGCAGTGGATGTGTGCACATGGATAGAGCATGATCATGTACATAAATGAGAGAGAAAAGAAGGCATCTCTCTGTAGAGAAAACGATATCCACAACAAGAACAAACACAACTGTGCCCCCGACCTTGGGCAGAGACCAGACATCATCTTTGTTCCCCACATCCGCTCTTGCACCCTCCCACACTAGGAGAGGGTCAGCCTCTTGCACAAATAAAACTCTCATCAACACTAATATGGAGAGCACAGAGGGAAAACAGCATGTTATTTATAGTGCTGTTAATGGCTGCAGCAGGCCTGCTCCCTCTGTGTTAGCACATGCAGAGTGGCAGAGAAAGATGCACAAACAGAAAAATCCACACTCTGGAGAGGGTGTGTGTGTACATGTGGCAGTGACACACACTTGCTGTTTACATATACACATTTGCAGATCTAGGCAATCACACACACACTTACATACTCACTCACACACACACAAACACAGTGCTAGAGTAGAGTCAGACTGTCACACACTGACATTCCTTCCACTGAGCTGTGTATGTTGCGGCCAATCGCTCTGTCAAAACATTTCAACACTGCTGGGGAAGGAATATACAACACCAAGACCTGACTGTGCAAGGTCTATCACACACACACACTGCACACATAAAATACACCTCCAGCCACATACAATAAGTCAGATACACATCACTGCAGTCTGCGTCTGGAAAGTGTGCCTGTCCGAAGACAAAAAACTATAAGAGGGTGGAAAGCACACGTACAGAGAGCAGCAGGGAGCCATTGAGTCGCTGCATAAAAACTGTACTGCGTTCTACTCTCTGTTTTGTCTGTGCACACCGTTCGATGTTTGCCTGGCAGCCGTTCCTAAGGGCCATGCTTTGTGGACCTTAAGAGAGAAGCTCTGAAGAGATTTTCGGCTAACCTAAGGGGACCCCTATCAAATAAATTATTTCTCGCTTTCCACTTACTGAATGTTCTGCTAACTAATTGGTGTCAACGGTGAGCAAAATATTCATTTAAAATCCTGTTTTTAGCATACTCTCCCGAGCAAGCTAAATAGTCTTAAGACAGATTTACTTAGCAGTCTCTTCATGGACACAGCTATTATTTCTACTGGCTCTCGGGAGAGTTTTCCGCTCAGCATGGAGATGAAGATATCACTGTTACCGTCTCAGAGAATTATCAAAGATTGTGAAAGGCTGCAGCAGCCCAGGCCAAACAAACCCACCAGTGTTTGTAATGATGTGCAGTGCGACCTATTAATTTGGTCACTAGCTTCAAAACAACCAACTAAATGGAAAAAGTACAGATGGACGCTCCATTCTCCTTGGTAAACATTTGCAGTTAAGCTGAGAGCTTTTCCATTTCAGAGTCTGCAAGAGAGCAGCGTGAACATGCGAGTGTGTAACTGTGGCCGACTATTATCCCATTTCCATATTAGCCTGTCTTATAAACTACTGTGATTGAAGTAGAAGGCTGCTCCTGCCTTGTGCATGTGTTTAGAGTGTGTGTATGCGTGCATGTACTATATGCACAGCAGCAGCATGTGCATGAGTGTGTAAGCCTGGAGCACAGAAACAGCCTTTGGCCAAATACTCAAGCTAAATTAGCCTCTGTGCTACATGGCTGGGGGCCGATGCAGGAGAGTGACCTTAAATCTGCAATAAGCATCCTTTATTTATTAGGGGTGGAAAAAAAAATCTATTCACCTATGTATCGCGTTTTTTAAAATTTTAAAATTTTGATATATATATATTTTCTTCATTTGAGTCTATGCGTAGGTGGGAGGAAGTTACCGCTTTTGTTGTTGTAGTCTGAGTAACGTGAAGTCATATCCGTTCCGTATCCGTCAACCAAAACAAACCTTCCGCAAGGAAGTACAAAACAGAGGAGGACCACGTGGATACGACCTGCATCATCACATGTTAAATCCAAAGTGTTAAACACTGCACATACAGTATAGTATGGAAACACTTTTGGTTTCACACATTGTCAGGAAAAGCAGAGCTAGACATCATGGTTAAAGCTGCATGCTAACTCTGTCATGGACAGGAAACTTTATTGTATTGCGGTAACGTGCGGTCAAGCCAGCTCTCATCTCTGTGGTCAAATCGGCCGACGCTGCAACTGTACAGCACCCATTTACTGACATTTAGGTTAAATGCATTCAAACGGCCCCGATGGAGCTGACCATGGATGTATAAAGAGAACGGAGCTGACGGTAAGAGCTAACGACGGACTTGCAAAGTTAGTGGAAGTATAAACGTGTGACTACATCTGGTTTTCAAAATAAGGTGTTAACAAAGGGAACTGTATATACAAAATACATATATGAAAATAAGATTGATTGGATTATATTCACCAGAAGTATAAAATATTACATGTCCCTTATAAATTAAAAAAGAAAATACCACTAATTTGAGAGGGAAATGTCTTTATTCTTTGATTTTTGGGTTGCTGGAAAAAAATTAATAAATAATTCCTGACAATGACTGATATAGTTCACTTTAGGACATCTTTGACTACATACATGCTGAAAATCAAACATTTTTAATGTATTAATTTAGATATTTTTCAAATTAAAAGTCCCTAGAAGTGTATGATTCAACTTTTTCCCCATGGTCTAGTGTAAAGTTAACAAAAAACGCAATAAATCATATTGAATTGCAGTACTTGTAGAATCACAATACTTAAAAATCGCAATACATATCGAATTGGCACCCAAGTATCCTGATAGTATCGAATCGGAAGATAGGTGTATCATCCCAGACCTATTATATACAGTACACACAAGGTAAACACTTGCTGTCTCTCACATCCCTGCTCTGAACAATGTTAAAAATGACAAGACTGATATTTCTCCACGCGTCAAATCGATTTATACTCCGATATGGTGAAACATTCCCCTCAAAAACCGACCAGGGGCTCACATCACACAGAGATGGTCAAAACCACATTACGCTCTGTGCTGACCTTTACAAGAGACAAATGAGATGTTACACTTCATCCAATTCAAAGCATTAACTTCAGCCAAAACATTGCAGCTACTTCTTCTGTCAGTCAGCCAGTAGATTGCAAAGGAGTCTAACACTTGTAACCTGATGTCCGTGTCTGCTTGAAAGTGATTTTTCTGAAAGGCAAACTCTGTGTTCATGTAAACAGAACCTGCCAAACAAGGCATAAGTACACACACAGACACATCAGCGAGGGCTGTGTTGGGCTAACCACAGGCTTTCTGTGTGGCTGATGCTCCATTGTTTAGTTCCACACAATTACATTCGCAATAACCCAGAGCCCCTCAGGTCCCTCGCAGCCAAAAGCTGTGTTGCATTACACAACATTCAAGCCCTGTTCCAAAACGCCCATAATTGGCTGAAATGTAATCAACTTACTCAGACCATTGGAGTTTGTTTTAAATTAGCCCCTAAATCGGCAAGTGGTGCAAACTTAAACTAGCTAAAACTCACCAGCTGTGTGAACCTGGAGCCCCGGGCCAGCTGGTGGGACGCCTCAAAAAGACAGCAGGAGCCCGGGATGTGACGGCACTGGTGAGCCATACCAGACCTTTCTGTCCTCTCTCCTTACTGCCAAGCGAGGGGACCTTGGACTTTCACGCTCTGACAAACACAATTAATTGGGGCAAAATGTGGTGCCCTTGGGGCTCCAATGACTCCCGGCTCATTTAATCTGTTCTGCCTTCAACCTATATCCCCCTCCAGCATGGTTTTAGGCGATGACTGGCTCGGGGCTGCGGTGGCCATACCCTCTTCAGCAGAGTCTCTTTGCAGGCTGAGAAAACACATAAATTACTCCCACTCCCACATGGCTTTTTAAGAAAGCAGATTTTTGTCTGGCTGTGTGGAAAAACGACAGCAACAAAGATGACTTATGAAAGGAAAGAGAGATTGGATGGAAAGACATTTGGGACAGGTTGACCCTACAGCACGAACAATCCTCGTGATACGCTAATCAAGACACAAAGGGAACTGCGGAGGGAGGTGGAAAGAGGACAAAGAGTACAGAACAAATAAGAAAGCCTAAGCAGAAAGTAATATATAAAACGCAACAGAAAAAAGATAAAGTGAAGTGACATAGCAAGACTGAATGTAAGCAAGACTGAAAAACGCAACGCAGCAAGAAAGGGAGCAGAGAGAAGGCAGTAAAAGACGGACCCGGGGAGCTAAATTCAGCATTCGGGGCGAGCTCAAGTGAGCCAGAGAGAAAGAGAGAGTGTTAAAACAAGTGTTGTGACTCCTACGCGGCCCACGCTGCGTATCGAACCACATCAGTATACCACGGAACAGGTCTAGCGGGTCATCAGCAGCAACAGCAGCGGCAGCTGAGAATAGCCTTGTAAGGCTTTGCCGACTGTCAGCCTGCTGCTTGGACTCCAAAGCGCTGGCTGGATGCAGAGCAACAGCGAGCGTGGTGTTTCATGTGGAGCTCAAGGGGCTGATGGGAGGTGTGTGTAGGGTGTGTGTAGGCTGGCGGCAGAGTGAGCACAAACAGACAAAGCAGGAAATTAAGGAGGAGGAAGCACAAGAACATCAAAAGAGGGAGATGCGGGATGGCTCAACTGCAGCAGGAAAATGCAAACACAATGAACAACAAATGTATATTATTATGCTGTTTGTCTCTGTTGTAGGAAAAAAACTGCTACATAGAGACATCTTCATAACCATTTTTGGTTTACGGGCATATGAATGGAAGGTAGGGAATAAAGCAAGCCATTGTGCCTAGATGAGCAAAGCCTCTAAAAATACAACTGAGAGTAGTCTTTCATTATTCTATTAGAGCGCAGTGGTGAGTGGTGTGTGTGTGGGAGCAGGAGCATGCGTCTTAATGAGGATGACATCACCTGTGAGTACAACAGTCAGAAGAAAGAACCCTGTGGGCTACACATTACCACTTCACACACACAAGCGCACATAAAGAATATGCTATATGATCATTATTTGGTTTTATGCAGTAACAATAACATCATTACTGGCAATCATAATACAGTATAAAAACTGTATGAAAATGGATGTTTTGATGAAAATGTACCATTTTATTGTGCACATCAAAGACAGTTTGGACTGAAAACTGTATTGCAGTAGGTAGCTGGTCGGCTACCTACAAACCAATGGGTGACGCCACGGTGACTACGTCCACTTCTTATGTACAGTCTATGGTACAGACACAATAACTGCCCATTGCTTATACTACAGTTTTGCAACAAAACAAGCAAATCAAATGACGGTCAGCATTACTACTTACTCAATAGCAAATAGTCATTACAATACAATACTTCTAAAATCACGTTTGTTCTGTATTTGTACCGTACTACATTCCCTCGTAATTGTCATTTAACAACACAACTTGGATACTTACTTATTTCAGCCATTACTCCAGATGTACAGTCTCAACTGTTATGAAAGAGTAATTCCTTAAAGACACGTTGGTATCTCTCTGTGATGATGGAATAAATTAGGAACCTCTTCCTAGTCATCCTAACACCCTTATTGTTGGCTCATCTATCTCCTCCGTGTGCCATCACGCTGCATCTGACATGATGCACTTGCCTTGGCTTTAACATTTACAGCACAATTTGTAGCACCTGAAGTGCCGCAGAAAAGATGAAATGCAGTGAATATTTCATCCCAGTTATTCTTCCCCCCCTGATGAGAGAGTCGTGCAGCTCCACATCATGGCCTCAAGGCCTTCTCCGCTCTATTGTTATAGTTAAAGTTCTGTGTATTGCCTCACAGCTGTTATGGAAGAACATGAATGGAACATGAAATGCACAGAATGAAACACAAGCGTTTGCGTAGAGGCCTGATTGTCTACACATTATGGCGTGTGTCTATATGCCCATAGAGATTTAGTAATGGAGCAGAAGTAGAAGGGAGAAAGAAGGACACACCCAAAAGGGTAAAACAGATTTAAAGAAAGGGAGAATAGTTTTACATTTTGTAAGGTGGCAGTGGAAGTGAGACTTAGATTCATTTTATCCCACTGAGAACAAGGGCTCAGGATTGTGGCTTACAATCAAAGGGGAGCAATATGGTGCTGAAGTCCCAAAGCTCCTAAAGGCTAAGGCTCACAAAGCCTCTCATTTCTGTGGCCTATACTTTAACTTGGACCTTTGCCCTATATTGCATCAGAGGTCTTATCCTTCATGCCTTAACCATAGGAAGAAATCTAAGGGGAAAAAAAGTTTCATATAGTTTCAGCTTGGCTGCAGGTAGACGGCTGTACCTGAATGCGTAAGTGTTCAAGTGTGCACGAGTTGAGCCCCTTTCAGACCAGCACAGTAAATGCTGTGCCAGCTGTTTGCATCATGTTTGAAAGGGACCCAGAGTCATTTTCCTGTAAAACCTAGCAACAGTTTTCTTAACATAGCTCTACGAAGGAAAGCAGTTACATTGCCAGAAAAGTCATCCACAAGATTAGGCTATAACATTCTTACTAATGATGTAGCACGTAAACCAAAAATGAGATCAATTTGAATCTGCTGATGTGACTCTGAAAAGAGACGTTTGCAATAGGGCTGTCAATCGATTCAAATATTTAATCGTGATTAATCGCAAATTTATCGCACATTTTTTATCTGTTCAAAATGAACCTTAAAGGGAGATGTGTCAAGTATTTAATACTTTTATCAACATGGGAGTGGGCAAATATGCTTGCTTTATGCAAATGTATGTACAGTATATATTCATTATTGGAAATCAATTAACAACACAAAACAATGACAAATATTGTCCAGAAACCCTCACAGGTACTACATTTAGCATAAGAAATATGCTCAAATCATAACATGGCAACAGGCAACAACAGCTGTCAGTGTGTCAGTGTGCTGACTTGACTATGACTTGCCCAAAACTGCATATGATTATCATATAGTGAGCACGTCTGTAAAAGGGAGACTCGTGGGTACCTATAGAACCCATTTTCATTCACATATCTTGAGGTCAGAGGTCAAGGGACTGCTTTGAAAATGACCATGCCAGTTTTTCCTCGTCAAAATTTAAGTTTGGAGCGTTGAACCTCTTTGGCAACAAGCTAGTATGACATGGTTGGTACCAATGGATTTTCTAGTTTCATATGATCCCAATATCTTCTTCTCTAGCTTTAAAACTGAGCCCGCTACAACCTCCGAAAGATTGACAGCTCATGGGATTTTTAAGAAGTTGATTAAAAACTGCAAACTGTTGCGTTCATGCGTTAAATAAATTAGTGGCGCTAAAACAAACTTGCGTTAACTTTGACCGCCCTAATTTGCAAGCTACATGAGTGACAATATTTTGGTTAAAATGGCTGGAGATCGGTCTGATAGCGCAATTAGATGATGAGACAACAAAGACGGCTGACTAGGCTCTTGCAGTAAACAATCTCCTGCCTCATATTGTAATTAAACCTCCTCTGTTGCCTGGTTTTGTGTGCCAGATGCCCCATAACACATCTGGAAACAGTCCAGTCACGTTTGAAGAGTCAAGATGGAACTTTTCCATAACAGAGACGTGTGAAAGCTGCCAAAAGGCCATGCTTTATCCCCAGGTGATTCCATGTCTGTATGGAACTACAGAGAGAGAGAGAGAGAGAGAGAAAGCCATGACGGACACAGTGCCCAGAGAAGTCAATGGAAAGCTCTGGAGCCCTGCAGGCAATGAGATAACATGTGAACTTTAGGGATTCTACCTGTGGGGACCTTTTCTTGTGTTAGGAATGGCAAACCCCTATGGGGATGGCTCGGTTCCCAGGAGGTCTGCTGCTTAACTACATTGTGTTTCTCCACTAACTGTGGCCATTTCCTACACTCACAGTGACACTCACTGCATCTGGCATCTTCCAGGCAGCTTAGAAAACGAGACGCCTGCAACATCGCTGCCGCGCTGTCGTCATCCGCATCTCTCACTTCCTTATAATTCATTATCACCTGTGTTGCTTCCTTCACATCTTCTGCCACAACCCAGCTTCTATACAAGACGCTGTATTCACAGAGCAAAGTCGTGCTTTCATATTCATGCATGATATCTCCGATGAGCCCCGACTGAAAGGCGCCGGATGCCTACGAGTGGCCTTTGAAGTAGGAACAAAGAGAATTCCTGCCCTTCTCACTACCGACGCCTTTCTTTCTCTTTCTGTCTTTCCTTCTGGTTCTCTCTCCCTTTATTTCTTTCCCTAAATAAAACACCTGTAATCACCTATTCCTTTTTAACTCGCCTTCCCTGTGAAAAAGCACTGGTGGTGATTCATAACTCGTCACCTCGCTCTTCCCCTCAGCTCTCGGCTAAAAAACAGTGCTGGTTAAAAATCTGTGAAGCTAAGGAAATCTTACTTTATCCCTTCTCTGTGACTTTCTCCGACTATAGTTACTCTCTCATTAGAGACGCTGAGATGAAGAGATGATTCAGGTAGACGGCAAGGTCAAACACGCTGTCCGTCTTACAAATTGGATTGTACAGATGCAAACCTGAAAGCACAGACGCGCGGCAGCGGGCTGTACACACACAGTAATGCAAACAGGTGCAAAGAAATAAGGCCACAACACAGTTCTGCAGACACATGATGCTCACACCAGGAGAGGTGCAAACACACTGACCTCTTTTCAGGGCTGCGGAGTCGCACCTCTGTGCTGTGAGCTATTTTTAGCCTCTCTGTCCTCCTCAGGCAGTTAACCCACAATGCCCCTACATCTCACAATGTGTATGCCCCTAGCGGGACATCTTTAGCGTGGGGACAGTATTCATCTCAGGCCACACACACACAGTCATGTATAACATAAACACACTTACTCTAAGTGTTGTGCTCAAAAAGTGACACATACAGTCTTGAAAATGAATTTACAGAAATGAATGTGCACTCTTAAAGCAGTTCTTTCTGTATGACTGTACTGTACATTACAGTTGTTCCCATCCAGATATCAGTATCGGAAATGCGTCCGATACCGCCGAGAATTGAGGATTGGGTATTTGCAAGTACGCCATTCAATGCACTGATCCGATACCATCATTTATTAACCCAGAAAAAAATCAACTTGTTTAACCAAAAATCAATTCTTCTTCGCCGCTCCAAGACAGTAGCCTTCACTGTGCTGTCGCCTTGAATGTATCATGGCTGCCACTGGAAACTACTGTTTTAGAGCAGCGAAGAAGAAGTGATTGTCATGTGACGATAGCAAACAACAACAGTGCGGTGTCAGCCATTTGGCAATATTTCACAGTGGAAAATCCAACAAGTTAAACTGAATAATAAAAGAAAGTTCTTTTGCATTCATTCTCTGTATGTATTTGTTCATGTTTTACAAAGGGTTTAACCTGAGCCAGACCATACAACAACGATAGTAATCATATCACATCCCCACATGGTCAATAGTA
This sequence comes from Sebastes umbrosus, assembly GCF_015220745.1. Taxonomy (NCBI): domain Eukaryota; kingdom Metazoa; phylum Chordata; class Actinopteri; order Perciformes; family Sebastidae; genus Sebastes; species Sebastes umbrosus. The sequence goes on from NC_051274.1 coordinate 20,209,303, forward strand.
AACAGCTGTTAAATACTACTACTACTAATACTACTACTACTACTACTTATAATAATAATAATAGCTATGTATTTTTTTTATCAAGCTGGTGTCGGATCGGTGCCGCAAGTTCAGGTATCAGAATCAGTATCGGGAAGGAAAAAATGGTATCGCAACATCTGTACTGTACATACAGCACAGAATGAACAAGTCTAAGAGGCACACATACACACAAACGTGTGTGGTATCCCAACATTACACAAATATGTGATCGTTGTCAACACATCATTCCAAATCCATGGGCATTAATAGGCTGCCATAACAGCCTTTGCTCTTCTGGGAAGGCTTTCCACAAGATTTTGGAACCTGGCTGCAGGGATTTGCTACCATTTGGCCACACGAGCATTAGTGAGGTCAGGCACTGCTGTTAGGCGATAAGGCCTGGCTCACAGTCGGCGTTCCAGTTCATCCCAGGGATGTTTGATGTGTTTGAGGTCAGGGCTCTGTGCAGGCCAGTCAAACGATCTAATCATGGATCCTGGGGCTTTGTTATGTTGAAACAGGAAAGGGTCTTCCCCAAACTGTTGCCAAAAAGTTAGAAACAAACTATTACCTTTAAAATATCATTGTATGCTGTAGCATAAAGGTTTTACTAAATTGGAACTGCAAGGAGCATTAATTGTGGGAGTGCATTCTTGTATTATTGTTAATAATTAATAATTGTTAATATTATTGTTAATCCGATATTATTGCGATACTTAAGTCACGATACGATCTTATTGCGAAGCATTTTGCGATGTTGCGATAAGATTTATTGCTATTTATTACCTTTTTTTAACTGCAAATTATGCAACATTTGTTTTATCTGATTAAGAAACAGTTTTCACTCGGTTCATCTCAGAGTTTTCATTCACACATCTTGAGGTCAGAGGTCAAGGGACCCCTTTGAAAATAGCATGCCAGTTTTTCCTCTCCAAAACTTTAGCACAACTTTGGAGCGTTATTTAGCGTTCTTCCCGACAAGCTTACACGACATTGTTTGGTACCAATCGATTCCTTAGGTTTTTCTAGTTTCATATGATAGCAGTATCTTCACTCTATAAACTCAATAAAAGATCAATACATGAAATCTGTGTATCGATACAATATTTCCATGCAAAATATTGCGACACCATGTTGTATTGATTTTTTCCCCCCACCCCTAGTTTATTAATAGTCATCTCCATAATATTATGTCAACTGATATACTCTGGCAAACAGTTGTTCTCTGCTAAGAATATGAATTGTATTGAATTGAAGATAAGCTGCTTGTCATGTTCCTGAGCCCATACTGCTGTCAAACTTTAGTTTAATAATGTATTCGTGTCTCCTCTCGAGACCGCTGCAACCCTGCCTTTATCCTCCACTCATCCTGCCCGGCGCGGGGCAAGAGCCTGCGGCCACACACTGCTCTCTCTGCTCCGTGTCCCACATTTGTTGCTCAACTCTCTTTGTCTGTGTTTCTCCGAGCCGCTGTCAGTCCTTTTCGTCTCTCCCTCGCATCATTCTCTATTTATGTTTCCAAACTGCACTAACAAGAACGGAGAGAGCGGTGCTGACCTTGGTTTGGGTGAGGAGTGTATGGTGGTGTGCATGCATGCTTGTACTGTAATTGTGCTCACGGTGTGAGAAAACTGACATGTTATCTTATGGGAATCAGCATATGCTGTCAAATCACATTCTCTCCAAGTCGGTAGCTTCTTTTTTTTCTGTTGCCAAGGACGCCTCTTTTTCATAATGATGTGAGAGACTGCAAAATGAGAATGTGAAGCATTTCAAAAGTAACAGGGATGAAAAATAAATAAATCTGCATTGATTTCACAGAAAAGGCTGAACTTTTCTTTTTTTTTTCAGTTAACAGTTTTTCAGTTTTTCAGTTTTTCATGTTCAAGGCAAGTGGGGTGTTTTTAGAGTTGGTAGCCTATACAAACAAATAGATACTTTAACAAATTAAAATGTTTAGATGTGTATAATTTTTCATACAGGTACTAATTTATATCACATTTAAAATACAATCCTCCCATAAACCACTATCTTGTCTAAAATGTGTCTACAGCCATGCAAGCAGCTCTGTGAGGCTATACTTTGGCACAGTGGGGCTTTGAGCTAAATACTAATGTTACATGCTAATATGCTCACAGTGACAATGCTCATATGCTGATTTTAAGTTATCATTACACCAAAGCTAAACTGTTTACTAACATTTGCTTATTAGCACTAAATAAGAAGTTGAGAAGGATTTAGTCATAAACTATAAAGAAAGTATTGGACAAATTAAAATTGAATGATGGCACTACTGTAGAAGAAAAGTCAGAAGATCACCAAAGTTATTACAATTCATTGCTGGGGCAGCATGAATGTGAGTACCAAACGTCATGGCGATCCATCCAGTAGCTGTTGAGATATTTCAGTCTGGAGCAAAGTGGTGGACTGACCCACCAACAAAGAAAACACACTTTAACATAGACTGTATATAAGAAGTGGACATAGTCACCATGACATCACACATCGGTTTGTGGACTGCCATTTTGAAGCCTCAAGTTCGGCAATTTGGCTATCGCCATCTTGGTTTTTGGCCGTCACCATGTTGTTTTTTGGTAACCAGAAGTGACATGGGAAGATGGAGTTATGTACAACCGAACCCTTAATAAGACATTTTTAGGTGACGGAAATGTTACAATTAACTTTCATGTGGTAAAAACACACTGTGAAAGGGTTAAAGTTTCACTAGTCTGGACTCCCAGACTAGACAACGCTGTAGTAGCGTCCGGTAAATCGCAAGGTAGCCACGTCGTAGAGCATCCCCTGCTTTATGGTCTATTTGACTCTAAGTGGGGTCATAATTTACTAAATGAACATCATGCTATATTGAAGAAGACTTGAAACTAGCGATTGTGACCATAAACTCATGTTTACAATGTTTACTGAGGTAATAAATCAAGTGAGAAGTAGGGTCATTTTCTCATAGACTTCTATACAATCAGACTTCTTTTTGCAACCAGAGGAGTCGCCCCCTGCTGGATATTAGGAAGAATGCAAGTTTAAGGCACTTCCCACATTGGCTTCACTTCTCAGACCCGGAGTTGCCCACAGACTTTGACTAAGATCATATGGATGGCAAACAGCCAGGGATAATGTAAAGGAGAGGAGCATCTTGGACAATTAGCTTAACATCAAGAAGGACCAGAAAGATCGTTCTCTGTTAATAACAAAATAATCTCCAGGCCTTCATTGCTCATATCGCTGTGGTTCTGGACATCTTAGGGTTAATAGTATTCAGCCAATCCGAGCTCCCGAGTTCAATACTGTGGGCTTTATCTGTTCTGAATGTTCAACAGCAACATGAAAAGATTTTCTAGATACTGTTATGACAAGTTTTATTATCAAGATCAACGCTATAATAGAGGCATAGAGAAAATCAGCCCTCGTGTTGTGCTGTGAAAAGTACAGACATGAATTATGCAACGAGAGAGAGAGAGAGAAAGAGAGAGAGACAGAGAGACAGAGAGAGAGAGAGAGGATAAGTTTCCACACACACACAAATGCATGAGTCGGCACACACACACCAAATTCCTTTCCGAACCCAATTAGGCTCTGTCTGTCCGTTTGATCCATGGCACTGCATGGATGCAAAACCAACACAAACAAAAGTGCTTCTCTGGAGATTACATAACCTAGTATAATGTGAATACCTCTCTCTTCTCTCACCTCTATTTTTCTCTTTCTCTCGCTTCTTCTCGCTCTGGTTTTTGCCAGGGCCAAGTACAGGACAGTGATTATTTTTTATTTTTTATTTTACTTTAAATGCAACACAGAAGGAGATGATCAAACAGATTGGGAGGGGAAAATAAAATCAGAGACCAAGCAATAAAACAAAAACTGTGTGAGAGCCCCAGAAAAATAATAAAAAAATAAAAACATAAACTTCCAAGGTAAAAGTATTTTAAGCTACCAAAGCCAAAATTAATTTCCCTTAGGTCAATGTAAAAAATGAAAAGCAGTCCAATAAATCAATATAGCGTTGAGCCAGGAAAATACCTGTAGTGGTGAGAAGAAGACAGAAATAGAAAGCAAGAATAGAGGAGGGTGAGCTTATCTAAAACACTTGATGAATGCTGCAGCTCCTGATTCCATCTAATCCAGGATTTGATGCTGGAAAGAGTTCAGGGTGTGGTTGACGTCACATCTATCTATTTTTTGATCAATGTGTTTAACTCTGGTTTCAGGCCATCCGCCCAAAAGTTCAGTTCTGTTCAGTTCAGATCATTAGAGAGAGATCACAAGAGGAAATTCTTTTTGCAGAAAGGCGGCAGCATAAAAGCCTAACCAGGGACGGGGACTGCAAATTAGCTTCAGCTCTTGGTCCCTGTATGCATTACATAGATAGTCCTGTGAGCAACAACCTGGACACGACCAATCACGTCTGTCTTGATTCACTCTGAAAATAGGTGCACCTTTGTTTCTCACTCTAACTCAGCTGTATGAAAGTACTTCAAACAAGCTGATTGTTGCTTCCAGTGGCTTCCTGATGCTCTATAATGCAACTTAAATGAGCTACTAGTAGTTGAGTAAGAAAAACAAGATATGGAACATATTGCTCAGGAAGTCTTCTACTTCATTGTGCATCAGCATAGTGACAACAGGAGCAAATAGCCGCTTGATTGACCTTTACTTATGTCCCGCCCCTCGAATGCAGACTGGCCAATCATAGCATAGCGTCAGCCAGTTCTGACCAGGGTCCCACAACTTTACGGCTCAGCTCCATAGACTCTCATGCAATGGTTTCAGATTTTCTTCCTTTTCAGGCTGGTTTTGTGGATTTCGAGATAGTCGTGGTTAAACGTTGGGCCTAGGGCACATGTCATAGTGATACTCGTTACCTGGAGAGGTTGGAAGGAGATATAAGTTTCTAAAATGTTACGTTGCACCAGCCACCAACCAAATATTGGTAAAATAGGCAAGTGGCTGCTAGATTTGCTTCATTCACCAGCCAAAACAACCCGATGGTAATCTATGGAGTGGCTGGTAGATTTTGGAATCCACCAGCCACAGTGACAGGTGGACAAAAAAGTTAATTTCCAACCATTTAAAAACCTGTGCAAATTAGCACATCTAATTAACATTAGCAGAGTATGTTAGCACATCATTAACTATGGTGGTTCACATTTACGCTGTGATCTGTAGACTTTAGCTTCTATTTTTATCTTTTTAACCTGTTTTCGCTGCTGAATCAGTTTGACATCCTGATATATCCACCAAACGCATATTGTAAACCCTTCTGTCTGCTTCTCTCTAAAATCGCTTTTTCGTTTTTCCAAAAATTAGCTAGATATTTATGCAGGGAGTGCAGTTAGTGACAGCAATAGCAGCTCAGACAGCTTGAAGGAGTAGCAGCGGGGGGCGGGGCTTAGCGAAAGGTCAACTGGAGCTGAGATTGGGCAGTTATTACCCAGAAGACACCCCGATGAATATCACCTTTGCACAAAAAGACCCCAGTTGGGCATGCACCAAAATATTCCATGCTTAACAATGCAAGAAAGCCGTTATACATACTACATTGAACTCAAATAACATTCTTTATGCTTCGAAAGGTAAAGCGACTGTACAGTATATCACTATAAAGAAGATGTAAGTGTCATTAAAGTGTCATCTGGCGCCCCACCATACTGTATTCAGAGCCACGTAGGGATTATTAGTGTCACACATGAGTCACCAGCCCATCTCCTTTAGCGACCTTTCCCGTTCTAAAAACCTAATAGTGCCGTTGAATTTCCATGAATCTCATTCTCTTTATCAGGACGGATTGATGCCAATCCGCTGTGTCTCAATTTGTCTCTCGGGAGGCTCCTTTTCGCGCCCCCCCCCCCCTGTGCCTTTCTTCTTCCAATATGCCAGTTGATGAATCTGAAGTGCTGAGACCCACTATATCAATCTTCTGCCTTTCATCATGTGCCCTCTGTGGATTTACACACAAGCCAGTAATTTGTCAACATGCACGTCATAAAAAACAAAGTCATCTCTTCACTAGCGGCGGACTGAGAGGCCAATAAATACTGTGGTGAATTCAGTGTTATGGTGTTGGACTTTGAGCTGAGAATGACAGAGACAGCTAGGTAAATCTAAAAGCAAGAGGGATTATTTATAACAAGGCTTTCTAACAGTGTAAATTGATTGAGTGTTTTTTTTACATATGGTCGCCTACATGGAACAGGAAATATGTTACATTCAGGGTAAATGTTGAAAAAAATCTATTACAGTAGCTGCCCATCATCTTTATTATGGCAGCTACAGCAGTGCCATTTTTCACACCGAGTAAGCGGGTAGTAAAAAATGAGCTTAAAGGGTGTAAAAAGGTTACCATGTGCTAACATATATAGAATGAACATAATCCCACATTTCAATAGGAGACCATTTAGGATTAGTTCAGAACATGTTGCCCCTCAGCAAAAAATTAATCTCTTTTCACCTTCTCACTTCCATCTCTCGTGTATTTTCTCTCCTCTCCCATCCCCTTTCTGAAAAGCCACAGCTGGCACAGCCTGAGATGGTGTGGCATTGCCAAATAGTGTCCATTAATGTAGCAGACCTGCTCTGCCTACTGATGGATAATACCTGCTAGTGGGTGTTAAAGCGTCCAGACTCATTTATAATTACTGATTTACCGATGCTTTGATCGTCTCTGACTCTGAATATGAAACAGCCTCCGGCACCAGGTACTATCAACAGCCAGAGCAGGGGCTTTAGACGGCCATGCTGACGTCTGCGACGGCGTGACGCTGAAATGCATTTCTCTATGACAGAGCATGACTCTGGCTGGCTCTCTCAGTAATGAGGTACGAGGAGAAGCTGGTTTTGGACAGGAAGCAGGTTGTAGAAAGCATTAACAGCATGCAAAGCTAAGTGATAATAGAAATGGAGTCAGGCTATTTCCTGCCGCCACTCGGGTGTTGTTGGAGAGTCATAGAGCGCCGCTGCTCCCTCTAGATTGGGCTAATTGCAGTATTTGTCAGCGGTGGTTCCATTAGAGAACATTTCATTGCCACACGAGTTATTGTAATGTGCTAGCGAGGGACAAAGAAACCATGAGTGGAAAGCTACTCCACAGATTTCATTGTCAACAAGGCCGATAAGCTGCTCGGAGATGAGAGGACAACGGGAACATGATTTACAATTCCCCAGCCTGATGTTCGAGTGTCACTGCAACAAAGTTTTAATTGGTCTGAGGGGGCAAGAACTCACGCTGGACACAGGAGACACATATGGATGCTCTCAGGCTCACTCCCTGCATCACCACACCACATACACCCTCACAAACACACACACAAAAGCCCTCATGCTTGTATTCAACCAGACATTCCAGTCAGCTGTTCTATTTTTACACCGCGCTTCCTAATTACAGCTTTTCCTGTCCATCCATCTGGAGAAGATGAACCATTTACGGATGAGGAAGTATATAAATAGCAATGGCTACACACACACACACACACACTCATATATGTAAACACACATACATGCACAGACACCCGCCCACACACACAGGGCCGTATGAATATTTAGCATTGCATAACTGATTCTACTATCCAACTATAGGCACGCAACGTTAGCTGCCAACAGTGTGATGACGGCAATGTTACCACAGACCGTCTATAGACGACTGAAGAGGTGGATAAACACAGCTTTCCATACGTCAATCATTGATACATAGTCATTTTAAATAGTCTCTAGTTTGCAGGCCAGTTGATTTGGATAATGTGAAGTGTAATTAATTTGTTGTACGGTATATATTGCAATGGCAGTATGAGACGCAGTTGAAAAAGTGTTTAAAGTTGTACAAATCGAAGCACAGACTTTGGAGCAACAAGTCAAATTTTGCTGGATAACACAACACTTTGAAAATGAGTCTACCTCTCACTTGATTTATTACCTCAGTAAACATTGTTAACATGAGTTTATGGTCTCAATCTCTAGTTTCAAGTCATTTTCAATACAGCATGATGTTTATTTAGTACATTATGGTCCCATTTAGAGTCAAATAGACCATAAAGCAGGTGATGCTTTAGGGAGTGGCTACCCTATGATTTACAGGTCGCTACCACGGCGTTGTCCGGTCTGGGAGTTGTCTGTGTTTTTGTCTTACAACTTGAATCCTTTCACCGTGTGTTTACAGTTCATGAAAGTTATTTGCAACACTTTTGTCGCCTAAAATTGTCTTATTCAGCGTTCGGTTGTACTTAGCTCCACCCTTTCATGTAACTTCTGGTTGGGAAAAAAACATGATGGCGACGGCCAAAAATCAACATCTACGTCCACTTACAGTCTAAAGTCCAGACGTATGTGGTAATACACATGCATATACCTGTACCAGAGTGCATGCACTGTATTATGTTTCATGCGAAGACACAGAAATTAAATGAGGCATATAAAAAAATATGTTTTAGGCCTTGAGAGCCAGAGAGAGAAGACTCTGTACGTCCTGTATAAAGCATTGTCTTCAAGGGAGGATGTAATATAATGGAGGCATAATAATCTGGGTTAAGGCCCCTCTCTCTTTCTCTCTGTACAGAGTATCACAAGGGAGGAAAGCATGGAGCTGGAAATACACTGCAACAAGACCCTCAGATGCTACATCTGGGGTCGCCATGGCAACCGTTTCCCTAGAGTAAACCAGCTGACAATCAAGTCTTGTTGAAATGATATGTGTGTATTTGCGTGTGTGTGTGTTCCTGTCACCGGGCTGATGGGGCGAGACAGAGTTTAATCTCAGCAGATCAAGTGCGTCTGTGTGTTTATCATAAGACTCCTATAAAAGCCAGCATGGGATCAATCCTTTAAATCCTGTTTGATTGTGATCCCGCACTGTCTTTTATAGGATTTATAGGATTTCCACACTAATGACTGGCCTGTGGAGGATAGGGAAAATGAGAGGGGCATGAGAAAGAGTGTGAAAGAAAATTAGTTGAGAGATAGAGAAAGGACCAAAGGGTGAGAAAGAGGGTCATGGGAGAATTAGAGGGAGAAACAGAAAGAGAGACAGCAGGAGAGAGGCACAGTGCATGGTTTAATTAGAGGGGCTATAAATAACCCGGGGCCTGACATTTGAACATGGAGACCTACTGAATGTCTCTCTGTGTTTTCTGCTAGACGTGCCTGATGTTTGAACACATGCCACCAATTTATGTGCTCTCCTCCTTCTCTTTCTTGTCTCCTCTCTCTCTCTCCAACTTGTCAATTCTCTTGTCTCTCACCCACACATGCAGACGCACAGACCCACATATACAAGCTCATGTCTCTCCATATAATCCTTGCTATATATGCACCAGGAGGGAATGAAAGTGACATATCAAAAACAAGGTTTTTCATTAGCTGTCAGGAAGAGAAATGAACACACAGACAGACTTGGCACCAAGTATGATGTCAATACCCAGCCACTTATAGCTCGCTCCGACACCCAGCACCAATCCCCTAAACCGAAAACCCCCCCCACATCTGCCACTTTCTGTTAACGCTGGAACACAAACTCTGCGAGACGTTTGGCGACAGGTCTATTACATACTAGGGATGGGGAATAAAATCAATTGATCTATGTGTTGCGATTTTCTTTTCACGATTTTGAAATACATTTTTTAATGCCAGAATCGATATATTTGCTTCATTTGAGTCTATGCGGAGGTAGAAGGAAGTTACTGCTTTTATTATTGTAGTCTTAGTAACGTGGCGTCATATCCGTTCCGTATCTGTCAACCAAAACAAAACGCAGTCGGCCGAAAAGAAAAAGTAGAAAACGGCTGAGGGTCCACGTGGATACGACCCACATCCTCACATATAAATCTAAAGTGGTAAACACACATACAGTAAAGTATGGAAACACTTTGGGTTTCACACATTGTCAGGAAAAGCAGAGCTAGACATCATGGTTAAAGCTGCATGCTAACTCTGTCATGGACAGGAAATTTTATCGTATTGCGGTAACGTGCGGTCTAACCAGCCGTCACTCGCATCTCTGTGGTCAAATCAGCCGACGCTACAACTGTTGAGCACCCATATACTGACATTTATGTTAAATACAGTCAAATGGAGCTGACCATGGATGTATAAAGGGAACAGAACTAACGGCAAGAGCTAGCGAAGGACTTGGCAAAGTTAGCAGAAGTATACACGTGTGACTACATCTGGTTTTCAAAATAAGGTGTTAACAAAGGGAACTGCATATGCAAAATACATTTATGGAAATAAGATTGATCAGATTATATTCACCAGAAGTATAAAACATTACATATCCCTAATTTGAGAGGGAAATGTCTTTATTCTTTGATTTTTGGGTTGCTGGAAAACAAATTAATAAATAATGCCTGACAATGACTGATATATTTGACTTCAGGACATCTCTGACTGCCTACATGCGGAAAATCAACTAATCAATTAATGTATTAATTTAGATATTTTTTAAATCAAAAGTCCCTTGAAGTGTAGGATTCAACTTTTTTCCCATGGTCTTGGTCCCGGTCGCAATACTTAAAAATCGCAATACATATCGAATCGGCACCCAAGTATCATGATAGTATTGAATCGGGAGATCGGTGTATTGTCCCAGCCCTAGTACATACTGTACCAGTAGAGCCGTTTGGGTCAATGAAAGAAAAACAGAAACATCTCGTTCTCTTTAGCATTTGGTGATTGCAATGCCTTTATGTAATTTTTCTTGTCCTCGTGTCCCCTTAAAAAGCCTTCATCTATCTCTAGAAAAGTTGCTATGGGAACTCTTTCTGCTGCAACATGAGGGATGGGCGAGGGATTCGAGTTGGAGAGCTGTGAAACAACATTATATGGATGACTAGGAGTATGGCTTTAAAGAAAGGAGAGCAAAAAAAAGAAGTCTTCTGCGCGTTTCTGTCAAAAAAACAAAGGGGAGCAAAAAGAAAAGGTGCGGATTGAACACACAGGAGACTGCTGCTGAAGTGAAGGAGGGGACACAGAGGTTGTTCATCTCTGTCTCGGGAGAGCCTACCTGATTTGCCAGCAATAAGACCAGTCATTACTCACTAAAGCCCAGCGGTAACACTTCGACACCTCCCTCCCCCTCCTTCCATCTCTACTTGTACCCATCCATCTCTCACCCCCCCTTGAATGTGTGCAGAGGGTGCTAAAAACATGCAGGGGTGAGGGAGTGAAGTCAGGCCCCAGACACGTATGGACAGATATACAACAGAGTGGAGGACAGCTGATCAATAGAGGCGGAGCAGCGGTGACCGGATGAGATCACAGCGAGAGAGAGGAGAGGAAAGCGAGGGCCTGCTGACCTGAAATACGTCTGTGGGTGTCATTAGTTTTTTAAATAGATTTCACATAATGCTATTACACATCCAAATCGGTGAAAAGAAAAAGAACCACGGTTGCCTCCATCCATAATCAGTAGCATTTTCATAACTGTATTTGTTTACTTTCCCTCGGGGGGAAAGAAGGAGAAAAAAAAAACAAGCAATTATTACAGCAGCTTTCAGAATGAATGAGGCGGAACCTGCCTCAAACTTTTGGCTAGCTCTGCTAAGACCTTGGTGCTCGCTACCGTGCCGCGGTGTAGTTCAGCTCACAAATGTGTGCTTTTGTTGCATGTCGAGCAAACGTTTGTGTGTCTTTGTGGAACCGGCTCGTGAGTGCGTGACTGCTTGTGTGCCTGTCGAAAACCATTTTTCTCATTCAATAGGCCGGTAATAAGGTTTTAGTCCACCAATATGGTGCAGCCGATAAGCACAAAGGCCAATAATCCATACAAATATTAGCCCAGGTTTCACAAATGGCTCAGTTGAATGAATGAGAGAATTTGTGTGAATGTGTGTCCCTGTGTGTGTGTGTGTTGGCGGTGGCGTGTGTGTTGTGCATGTTTGCTTACACACTTATTGGAGCATTCCGAAAACAAGATTTGTAATCAAAATGAGTAAACAAACAAAAAGCTTTATTGAGTAGCTGGCAAGTGTCTCTGGTTTGTGCACATGCACAGCTAACACAGACTGAATAAACCCTCGTGTGCCTCACATGTACTGGTATGTGTGTGTGTGTTTGTGTGTGTCAATGTGACACCTGTGACCCCTTTATTTGGATCAAATGGAGCAGTTTATCGTGCATGGTCACGGAGAGGTGGACCTCATTTCCCAAAGTTCAACTGGGTATGACTGACTGACTTCTCCCACAATGAGCCAAGAGTGTGTACGTGTGTTATTTCTGTACACATTCATGTCTTGGGACTTTTCATTGTTCTGCACTTCTTCATGGCTGTTTATTTTATTTCTGTTAGGGCTGTCACAATAATCACAATATTGCAATAACCGTGCTATTGACAAGCCAACCACAAGGGATGGCAAGGAACCGACACAACCACTATGTTCACGTTTTTTTTTTTTTGTAATGGCATTTTTACACTTTACACACTACAATTGACAAATGACGCTCATCAAACACAGCCCGCATGAGCAGCGCGTGATGGCTGCCTCGCTAAACTGCTTCGTGTCTCACGCGTGTTGTGTCCACACGGGCAATGTCTGCTTCAGTGCTGCTGCTGCTGCCAGCCCATTCTTTCTACATTGACTTTGCCTTTCACAATGGCCATTTCATTTAATTATGAATGTCATCTGTATTTATTTTAGACAGAAAAAAGGTTAAGAAGCGTGTGCTCATTTGTAAAAAAAAAAGAAGGTAATAATCCACAGTTAAAACCCGTAGCTTTATTAAATCATGGAGCCGTTTAAGTCCCTGCATTTTCTACTACACTGTCCTATAAATATATAAGTTGTTGATTTAAAAATAAATCTTTACTTTTTTCATGTCTGTGACATACTCTACAGATACTAACATTGAAACTGTAGTAATGTTAATGGTATGGTTAATTTTACCTAGCCATCCGATCACAATGGAGACAATAGACCCACGGGACCGTCCTCTCTCTTAACATGCTTCCACCTTCCTTCCCTCCAGAGTAGGTACTCTACCTTGTGCCGACATATTTTTTACTCCTGCGGATATTCCGTATCATAACCAGACGCAACCAAAGTGTCTCAACTGAAAAAAAAACTGCGCCTCTTCACCCTTCTGCATTTAAAAATAAACAAGTAATTAAATAGTTTTAAAATGTTTTTAATGCAATTTTTGTCATTTAAAAAGCAAAATTAATGTACCTAATAATAGCCTAACAATAATGTTTATTTATATAGCACTAAAATCAGGATAAATTATGGAAAGTAAAAAAAAAAATATATCGTGCTGTTGAGCCAATCATTATCACCGCAGGGGAAATTCCACGCTTTGTAGACATTTCCATCCTTTTCATCTCAGAGACTAACCTTATTTACATGCTACATACTTATACCATGATTATACTACGCTGGCAGCACATCATAATGTTTCATGGACTCTGCACTCTCATCTTATGCAACATTGCATGCAGTCTTTATAAGCACTCCAAGACAAACATATAGATTTACACATGAAGGACTGCGAATGTGCGAAAAAAACAGAGCTTTACTTCATTTCATCACCTTCTATACTGGGGGCTAAATGGAAAAAATTCTCATTATCATGAGAAGCCGAATAAGCTTTGATTGATATTTGAACTAATTATCAGAGCAGCTCTGAGGGAACCTCTGGCCTCTGTGGTCAGCCCCTGGAACCAAATCTTTAATAGAAGATATTTGCGTTACCTTGTGGTATGGACGGTTCAAACCCACCGATTTGATTATAGATCCGCCTGAAGGAAATCAATGCTTTACCAAGTCAAAGTCAATACATTTGCACCTGAAGGATCAATAAGTCACTAACACAGACAGCTTGCATGGAAACACACATATGTTCTTTTCCGGCTATTTCTTTGTAATCTGTGTACACAAACCCCGGCAGCCAGCAAAACCAATGTTACCAAGGCAGGTAGATAAGATCTGAACAAAGCCTAAAAAAAAAAAAAATCATCTTCAAATCCAATGTGCTTCAAAGTAGAAAACTGACTGTTGAGCCGGAGGCAGAGAGACAATATTTCAACAGAAAACAACAGCATTCTTGAATAAACTGTGGGTGGACAGCGCACTACAACACATATTTGTCATGCCTTTTTGTACAACACTGCTCAGTATGGGGTGTTGAAGGAATTATTCTTGTCTACCAACACAGTAGAAGAAGAAATAAATTAGGACATTCTGATATTTTCGATGCTACCGTATATATATTGGTTATTATATCTGACTTTTCTAAAATATTTACTTGGCTAGCCAAACATGCTTAGATTTCTATTTCTCTATCGCTACCCATTTGTAGCTCTCAACTAGGGTTGCTCGATTATGGCAAAAATCACAATCACGATTATTTTGATCAATATTGAGATCACGATTATTTAACACATTTACTCTTTGACTTTGGAAACGTCATGCATTTAGAAAGAACATTTTGTAGCCTACATTTTAAAGTTAAATGCATCAATCAGGTGCACTTTGAGAGCAACATTGAAGAGGCTACATCTATGAAAAACTTAATGCTCTTGTAAATAATTTACTCATAAACATCATATCATAAACCAGCACATTGGTTGTATAGATATGAATGGAGATGACACCAAAAAAAGTTACGCACACAAAGCATGGTAAACGAGATGGGGTTTGTGTTTCAAGACGGATCGGGTGGATTTGTCGCCATCGCCACACTGAGTACAGTCCACCCCGGTTGACAGTCGTGCCAGGAGCAGGAAGCTCCGTACCTTTACGCAGGGAAAGAGGGCACAGCAAACATTTAGCGTCAAGGTCCAGGAGAGGGGTGCTGTAAAGCGCCACCTTCACACCGAGCCTTTTCAAGCCAACCTAGCGCTGGTCGTGGCGAACCACTAAAGAGGAAACACTCCCGGCGAGGGCCAATCGATGCCAGGGAGAGTTACCATGAGGGGATCCTACACCGGCGCCGGCAAGTGGCCGTCCCTGACCCACCAAAAGAGGCGACAGCGCACCGCTGTAAAAGGGTTGTGCTGGATTTATAACACGCGTCATTACGAAACGGAATGCAGGACAATAATCGTTTTATGTTGATTATCTTGTTTTCATAATTGTTGGAAGCAAAAATTGTAACTGAAATTTGATTAATTGCACAGCCCCACTTTCGACACACAAACACATTCCAGGTAGGATGTTATAAAACAAGCGCTTCTCTCTAAAAAAAAAAGAGAAGAGCTGCAGTCTCTTCGCTGCATTCGCTATGAAACACAGCTGTGCCGATGCTCCTCTGTGGCCTCCAGGTAGCCGCTGTGCTACTGTTCGCTCTCTGTGCTCGCTAATGTAGGCACTCAGGAAGACTGGACTCCAAAGTAAGTCAGTGGAGCATAGAGGACGCACACACACACACACACACACACACACACACACACGCACACACACACACACGTTTCTTGGCAATTGTAGCATGTTTGGGCAGAAAGACTTTCTGGGTCAGAGTAATGCAGTTAATTTACCAAGACAAGAGTAAAAGCTGTAAGGGAGAACATTAGAACTAGTGAGCAATACCCCCCACCATCCCCCAAAAATAGCATCCTAGGATTATGAAAAGATGTCCTGGTATGATACGTTTCCTCCTGTGCCACTGCGCCTCAAAATCTCCCATCAGCTAACCAAAACATTAATGCGCTCATATCCTGAAGCACAGTGTCATACACATTAGTACTCAGGTTGAATGCTGTGTACTCGCACGGTGCTGCTGCTGCTGCAATGAGCCATTTGAGCTAATGATTTGTTTCTATATAGAGCTCTTCAAAGAGCCATTATTGATCCGTCTGTCTACGACCATGGGTCCGTGTGTCTGCCTCAATAAACGTGGGTGACCGACACGAGTGTCATTGTGCCTGCGTGCATGATAACCATGTTACAAAGCAAATCACAGACATAGAGCAGTAAAAAAATGCCTGAAAAAATGGATTTTGAAGAAGCCCCAAATCCTCTTTGACCAGAAATCCTCAAGAGGAAAAGGAGCGAGGACAAAACCAGAACAACAATCTGGATTTACTGATTCTTTAAACATGATTTTTGAAAGCGAAGGTCACTTAATGTTAATTTCAGGGATGAAACCATAAGCTGTTCTGCTCCCATACAAAGCATTATGTAATGACGGAGTATTATATAACTTCTGTATGAGTGTTTGTCTGATCGTATGTTTGTGTTTGTTATCTGATCTCAGTGCATCAGCATGTTTCTCTGTCTGTCCCCAGTGGTCTCAGCTGGCTGTGTAATTAGTGTGTATGCAAAGAGTGCAGCAGTGGAGATCCCAAAGAGACCTGTGTGACACTGGAACAGAGGACCCTCGCATTCACAAACACACACACAGTCACGCTCGCTAGACTTACACATGCCAATACAACGCATGTATTGACACAGGGGTCTTTTGGGAGGTATTAGACGGTCGTATGTAAACATTTGTACGAACCACACCAAATAAACACACTCTGGAGACGGATCATGAGGGCCCTCGGCTCCGATAGACACCAGGAACAATGAATTCCAGATGTTACTGCCTTACAACGGGCTCATGATAAATCCGTGTTTACTTCTGTGACAGGAAGAGCGATGTGGCGCACGCTACAGCGGGGCGGCCTGCTGTTCCATTGCGAGTATCGTAGATTACAAAAAGCGTTGCGCCGCTTTCATCCCTCCTGCCACAGCAACATGCCATCTTTGTCCTTGTCATTTCCCTGGAAATTGAGGTGAGGGTTCAATGGTTCCTCGTTACCCGTCGCAGACAGCAGCAATGCAGGGCGAAGATCTGGGGTCAGCCTCATCACGCTGACAATACTGATCATTGAGAACGCCCAGTGGTTGGGTTAATGCAGGTTAAATTATCAACATCACAAAGAAGGAAGCTTAACTAATCGCTCCGTTGATGCGGATCCCCTTTCTCTTAGAAATGAATGGAGGTCAAGCTGCAGCAGGTTGGTCCAGTCTCTCAGCAAACAGACAGCATTATGTGCATGTGTGCGAGTGCATGGCACACTGCCGGGGTGCTACCTCCTGCAGGAGCTTCACAGAGAAGCTATTCGTTTTTACTGGCCATAAGAAGGGACATGATTCAATATTATGGTAATAAATTGCTTGCACCTATAAATATCTCACTCAAGGGAGGAGCGGCAGAGTTTAGACAGGGCACAGCGCCAGACAGGCCAGGTATAGCAGCCCTGGCCTACACATACACACCTGGATATACAGTATACAATAAGTAGGTTACATGCATGTACAGTTAATATAGAAATATTCAGGTTTACTTTGATACTACAGACTTATAATTGTGCAATTAATGATAATTTTCATTATCACTTGATCTGCAGATTATTTTCTAGATCATTTAATTAATTGTTTGGTCTATAAAACATCAGAAAACTGCCCATCAAAATTTCCCAAAGTTATGTCATCAAATGTATTGTGTGCAGTCCAAAACCCAAATGTATAAATTTCACTACAGTGTAAGACAAGAAAAAGCAACAAAGTCTACCATTTGAGAAGCTGGAACCAGAGAAAGTCTAACATTTTGGCTTGAAAAATTACTGAAAGGTTCTCTACGAAATCCAGAGCATTAAACAACTATTTGCAATGTAAAGATATAGAGGAGTAATGTCTACCTGAGCAGAGAATGAAGTCATTCTCCCTCTGTGTGTGTAGTTACAACTTCTCTGTGCTTTGTTGTCATAGCCGGGCTGGCTACACATGTTTTTAGTGCATGTTCATTCATGTGAGCGTGCTCCACTGGCTACCCTACGGCCCCTGCTCTCATACGGCGGTTACAGCTGAAAAACGCTGTCCCGACCGACGGCGCCGTTGCGGAAGTTGGAATTAACTCTTTTGTCCACCTGCCACTGTGGCTGGTAGATTCCAAAATCTACCAGCCACTCCATAGATTACCATTGTTTTTTTTGGCTGGCGAGTGAAGCAAATCTAGCAGCCACTTGCATATTTTACCAGCAATTGGCTGGTGGCTGGTGTTAATTTCCAATCCTGGTAACACCCACCGTCCAGTTCCCCCTCAGGTTAACACTGTTAGCTCTGTCAGCACTTTTGCCGTTGTTTCCACTGTTAGCCACCGGCTCAGCTGTCGCCATGTTGAGAGCCGTGCAGAGGCAATAGAAATGCTCCCAATCTCACTTTTAGCACCTTTAAATGATTAATGTATTAACAAAATAGATGCTGATAATCAATAAATTGACTAGTCGTTGCAGCTCTAGTGTCATTACCAGAACGGTGATAATAGGAACTCAAGTGGTAGTAAGTCCACCACTAGTTTTACCACCCTTTTTGGGAGAGAAACAAGGGCAAACATTAAAATCATTACCTGATCGGTCTTGTAAAAGACCTACTTCAACTTTGACCACAGCTTCTCTTTGGAATGAGTGTTGATTATTAACAAGATAAGACAGTTTAGACTACATGGCCAAACTACAGGTTCATTTACAACATGTGGATTGTCTGACCTCTCATGTTCCTTTACCTGTTGAACTCTGTTATAGCAGTATCACCATATTTCCAGATCTCAGCAATTAACTTGGTGAGTAAAATGTTATCATACCTAATGGGAATAACCGCCAAATCTATGAAAAATAATACCAGTGAGTTTTCCTTTAACACACACACGCATGTGCACAGACGTGTTACTACAACATCATAAAGTTCCACACTAAAGTCTCATGCTAATGAATCCCACTGAAACCCAAGCACTTGTAGTTAAGCCTCATTGCCTCACACTGACAGTGTTATGAGTGCTGAAGGGCTCCCTCGCGTCTTCCTGCCGTCCACACTCCTTCTTCCTTCCTCCTCCCCACCATTCCTCTCCCTCCTCGCTCCGTTCCGTCCATCTCTACCTCTCTGAGTTATTGTCAGCGCAGACATGGAGCCACGTCGCATCATTAACCGCCTCTCGCAGTACGGTCCACTCTACACTGTACACTGGATGCAGAGAACAAGGCTTTTATGTGCCGGCTGATGGACGGTCTAATTCTCTATTAATGGGGGCAACGCAGCCTCATTGCTCATTAAAAATGAATGGAGACAAGCTCTCTGCACTCATAATTACACATAGACACACCTGGGTATGGCCGACCCTGCGTAACACTGACAACAGTGGGCACTTAGAGAGACACATACCGTGAGATGCAGGCCGGGAGGAACAGACGCACACAATAACAAACTATTTCAGAAGAATAAAAATAAGGTTCCTGGAGTGACAGTCGCGCTGTAACAGGATCTCTTTCTCTCAGGCCTTTTTAATAAGCCATAATTGTGAGACTCAAGTGTTTTCAAGCAATCAAAGCAGCAGGATTTGCGTCATAAAAAGTAAATATAAGCCTGTTGAGTAAATGAAAGGCCCTAACAATAGAAACAAGCACAAAAAAAAAACACATTTTTTAAAAGGTTTGATGCTGGTAAAGACAGGAAATAGTGTTACAAAAGATTCATTCCAGGTAGGTCAAGTGGGACGATGCACTTTGACACATATAGAGAGATGAAATATTTAAAAAGTAAAACAAAAGCTGACAGGAGTGTGCACAGCAACAACATACTGAAGGTGGACTGAAGAGCTACAGAGAGAATTAGTTAAAGAGAGGATGAGCGCAATGCAATGAAGAGACTGGAGGTTAATGACGGCTGTCTTCGCTCCCATAAAACAACTGTATGGGGGGGGGGGGGGGGGGGCTGCCATTATGCTAAAGCAGGCAGGTAATTAACTAAAATGCCTAATTAATTCCAATGAAAGCGAGACGCAGATGAGCGAGGCAGAAATGCGAAATGATGACAAGTGACAGTGAGATTAAGAACGAGAGAGAGAAAAGTGTGGCGATCAGTGAGTCGGAGCTGGCGTACAGCATCACACAGTAGCGCGCATTCAGCCGTGCAAATGTGACGGTTTGTTCAATTACAGCTAATTTATGTTTACACAGGAAAGCGGAAAGAAACCTAAACAGGGCCAAACCGCCTTGAGGGCCAAAGCTATTAAATAAAGGAGCAGTTTTTTCTATCGATCGAGTGGAATATTAAAAGTGCAGCCGCCATCAAGACCTGCTGTTTAACTATGCTCACATTAGAGGCGGAGACACAGTGATAAATTGCTTTGGGATGACGGGAGATGCTTGTTCCTGATTCTCCCCACATGACACACTTTTACCCAACACTGTTAGACCGTTTTCCTGGCTAAAAGTGCTGAGCTGTGACTTTGGCTAAATCACAATTAAACAGGCAATCTGCTCAAAGCTCGTAAATAAATCAGCTTGACAAAAAAACTTCCACCGACTCGTACTCATGCACCCGCACCGAGAGTCATTTATCAATGTCTGTGCATGGGCAATAAACTATATTGACGCTTTTTTTTATTTACAATTATGATTTTGTTGTTTGACCTGTGGGTTATTGATTGTCAAATATATCTTGAAAAGTGTAAAATGAAGTTTACCAACTCTGCTGAAGCAGAATTTTAATAGAGATGCTAAAGCAGAGTGTTCAGATTTAGCTATTATGTGAAATGACACATAAATACAATATGCTTTTCTTTGTGTGAGATAATGTTTTTTTAAAGGGGCTTAAAAACACGTCATAAATAAACAAAAACAGAGAGACAAACATACAACTGAACTGGATAAAACGCAAGATGTATTACAAGATAATAAGAACAAGGTGTCATGGGGGAAGTGAGAGTGTGGGACGGTGTGTGTAGCTGTCTTTGTATAGTGTACTAAAAGTAGTAAGTATATGATAATGTGTATGAGACTCGTAAAGGAGCATGTTTCATCAGATTGGTGTTGAAACATGAATTTGTTGGCAATTTGAGTGCAACTATTTCATGGCGAACACTTAGTCATTGTATCCGTAGGACAGAGATTGACATGTTACAAGATAAATCTGATGATTTTCTATATTTTTCTTATTGTCATCTAATCACATGAATTACACATTTTTCCCTTAATCACATTTGTTCGCCCGGTTAAACACACAGCCCCGCTCTACAGGCGCATGAGCTATATTGCCCGACACATTTTGCCAAGGGGCATTTTTGAAGTGACCGCTCCTGTAGCGAAGCATCTCTGTTGCTGCATCCTGTGCTTAGCCCCAGCCATACCAGATTGATATTGTGTGGAGCCAGACCTTTCTTTAGCGCTGACACAGAGTTGTGGAGCCAGGTCTGACTATGCGAGACTACAGTTCAACTGACATTGTTACTTCCAGTTGTCAAAAAATATATTTTTATGATATATAAAGAGAAAAGTGAGGTCAAAGTGAGGTCAAAATTTAAGTAAATGAATTAATGATATTTTTGATTTGATCACATATCTTCTTCTTTTTTCTTTTTTTTAACATTACCTCTGGTCAAACACTTTATATCATCATTTTTACCAATTTGTAATCACCCTTGATTTTTTTGGTGTTTTATCCAGAGTTGCTCTCATAGTTTCACAGTTGCTTCCAGTAACAATGAAAGCTAATTCCAGCATTCAGCCTTTATCTGAAAAGCGATTAGCCAGCTACATAGCTGTGCATCCCCACTCAAAGAGAGGGCAGACTAGAGACGAGAGCCCAGCAGTCCTTGAGGTTACACACCTTAACACTCTTATGTAATTGATGATTATCCCATTAAGCCCAGGTAATGTCCTCTGCAGTTGAAGAGGATGATGGTGGCTGAGGTGTGCTGAATTTCCCCACAAGCAAAAGCTACGACTGAGACCTTCCTCATCTGTTCTTGTCTTGTGTGTCGTCCCCTGGCACCAACTGTTGTGACTCCCTTCCTCTAATGCTGTGGGCCATGAAGGACTTCCTCCTAAACCTGCCTCTCCATAGAAGAGCTCCAGGAGTCCAGCTTAACTGGATCCTTCCACTGATGCCTTTTGCAATGTTGAATCCATGTGATGCTTTCTGGAGATCATTATTTGTGTTTGTGTAAAGTTGAGGAAAACAAGAAAAAATTCAGATTAGACTATCGAGATGCATGAGTGCAGCGTAAAGGAAATGTTTCTTTGAATTTTATACTGTGCAAATGATGTTGATTTAGGAAAAAGAAAACAAGTTAATGGAAACGCCAGAAAGAAAACTGCAAGCAAGTTATTGCCTCATAACCCACGTGCTATTTTAAGATATGAAAATGGTGTTTTCAGTTGATGAAAACATACATTTCAAGGACGCATAATGTAACGCTCATTCAACAAAACACTGAGTTAGGAAAATAGTAATTCGTGCAATATCACCTTATCTGCAACAAAAGCAGTTCACTTCACGTACCACTATTTCCATTCTATCTTTGAAGAACGGTAATGACTTCTCTCTACAGGACTGAAACACTTTGTGAACAACATAATGAAAGGAAGGATGAGGCATTCTCCATCACAAAATGACCCGATACAAATTGCAGCACAGTGCAAAAGAGCTTGAATGCCAAAAGATGACATCCTATTCCAAATGGAAAGTATTCTGTTCAAAATAACAGTTGTACATCACATATCTTGTTCCTTTCTGCCACTCTCTGCGGTGGAAGACGAGGACACCCAGAGCCGAATAAATGACTTTAATGTTCATTCATTTTCCTCACTTTAGGAAGGAGGCAGAAGGTTTTATTTTCTCGATCGCAAAGTAGTGGTCATTAAGTGGGTGAAAGACACGCGCAAACACGCACAGACGCCTGCAAAAGCCTTGCTTACCAACTGGACAAAAGAATAAGATAAATATCTCAAATGTGTCAAAAGCTCTCTTTTGAAGCCATTTGGCTGCAGGGTTAATTTAGCTATGTTCACATTACAGGGCTTAATGGTCAATTGAGATTTTTTGCCCAGATCTTTCTGCCTAGTCTGTTCACTGTTCATACTACTCATAAACAGACACTAACTCACTCGGTAAACATGATTTAACATAAGTCGTAGGTACATCTATCTCCCGATTCGATACTATCACAATACTTGAGTGCCGATTCGATATGTATTGCAATTTTTAAGTATTGCGATCCTACAAGTGTTACGATTCGATATTACGATTTATTGTGATTTTTGTTAACTTTTTTAACACTAGACCATGAGAAAAAGTTGAATCATACACTTCTAGGGACTTTTACTTTGGAAAATATCTAAATTAATACATTAAAATGTTTGCTGTACAGCAAGTATGTAATCAGAGATGTCTCGAAGTCAAATATATCAGTCATTGTCAGGAATAATTTTTTTTGTCTACAGTTGTAGCGTCAGACGATTTGACGAGAGCAACGACTGTGGCTTGTTTTGCTTTTTACAGATACGAATATGACGTCACGTTACTCAGACTACAATAAAAATGGTAACTTCCTTCTACCTCCACATAGACTCAAATGAAGCAAATATATTGATTCTTGCATTAAAAAATATATTTCAAAATCGTAAAAAGAAAAATCTCGATATAATCAAGTTTTTTCCCACCCCTAATAATTCTGTTTTCATTTTTAGCTCCATGTAAAGTGAATAAACGGGATGTTTTCTAGATAATGCTCGTCAGACACTGCTACTGTGGAGAGAGAGGTTATTTTCTTCTTTTGTTAGTGTCAACTCCCGCTCTGACACTGTATGGTGAGGGATCTGCACCTGTGCAGTGAAGCACACATGAATTCTGATATGATGTTCTCACAGTGATCGCATGGCCAGTGATCGGATATGTATTGGATTTATGACCACATATGAAAGAGGCCTAGATCTGATTGTAAAAAAAAAATCTGATTTCTGTGACCACACTACTCTGAAAAAATCAGATCTGTGTCACATGAGAGCAAAAAGAAAAATCGGATTTGGGCCACATTTGCTTGTAATGTGAACGTAGCCTTTGTCGGGATGTGTGTGAGCATTTGTGCATGTTTGTGTGTCTGTGCGAGAGAGGGCAAGTGAGGGAGCTGGCCCTGTCCGGCCGCTACTCTCCGACCTACAACCGCGGGCCATGAATACCAAAGAGGGAGAAGAGAGAGAGAAAGATGTAGACGGCCAGCCAGCCGTCACAACAAGCCCTATTTACCCTATCACACAATCTGTTAGCACTGACAGATTACCCCACACCACTGGGCCCAACATTAGTCTTTGACAGCGTGCGCTCCGCACTGCTTCCCTCTCTCTCTCTCTCTCTCTTTCTCTCTCTCTCTTTCTTTCTCTTTCCATCTTTTATGGCTCCCCGGGAATCCAAACAGTTTCATATTTCCATCAGGCAAAGATCTGGAGGATTTAACGTCAGGTTTGACGGGGAACATAAGTAAACGGTAACTGAAGATGAAAAGAGGCGTTGTGCCATGAAGGAAAAGGTCTTGACTTACACAACCTTTCCATTTCTGCTTCAGGCTGTAAATGAGTAAACAATAAACAACAGGGATCTGAAGTGATGTCAGGTTAACTTATGTGCTCAGCCTTTTTAAATAAAAGAAAATATGGTGATGAAGCATCACCTAGGGCACAAAGTTATAAACATCACGGAGTCAACGCTTTTGTTTTTATATGTTTATCACATACCCAGGCCCATAAACAAGCCACAGCCACAAAAGGGCACATAAACATTAGGGCTGTGTATTGGCAAGAATCTGGCGATACGATACGTATCATGATACAGTGATAACGATTCAATATATTGCAATATTTTGGGATACTGTAAGCAAGGAGATATATTGCGATTTTTTTTAAATAACATTTTCGGAAAACTGTCATAGTATAAATAACACACCTGAAATACACCATTTTAGTATAGGCAAAAATAACATATTACTATGGCATGCAAAAAACTGCATGGTTTTTGCCCCAAACTGCATGTGATTATCATAAAGTGGGCATGTCTGTAAAGGGGAGACTCGTGGGTTCCCATAGAGCCCATTTTCATTCACATATCTTGAGGTCACAGGTCAAGGGACCCCTTTGAAAATCGCCATGCCAGCTTTTCCTCGCCAAAATTCAGCATAACTTTGGAGCGTTATTTAGCCTCTTTCTCGACAAGCTAGTATTACATGGTTGGTACCAATGCCTTAGGTATTCTAGTTTCATATGATGCCAGTTCATTTTAATTTCTTTCAGCTTTAAAACTCACAACAACCTCTGAAAGATTTAATGTGGCCATGCTCCACTGCAGGTTTTTAAGAGGTTAATTAAAAATGTATCGTGTTTTGGAGAATCAATACAGTATTGCACAACATAATATTGTGATATTCATGTGTATCAATATTTTCTTACACACACACATACGTTATATGAAATAACAGCACAGGATGACAGGCAGGTAAAAAGATGAGACTGGAGCAGAGACATATGGTTACACAAAAGCTCGAACCGTGTTAATTTTCACTTTAGCTTTCCATCGCTCCTGTCCAGCCTCCTCCTGCTTTCTTCACCTTTCCATTTCCCTCCCTCCATATTTCCTTATACCCTCTGACATGAGAGACGGGCACCTCCACCTGCTTCATTATGTGCCCTAGCGTGAGACTAGCCTCTCCTGTTTTGCTCCGACTTCTTCCTGGGGTGATCCAATCCTCCACTCTCCTGCACCCCGTCGCTAAAAGTCAGTGGTTCAGACCTCCCAGGACGATATCAGGTCTGCTGTCCATCTGTCATGGCAAACTTTGCCAAAACCTCACGTACAGAGCTATTATGATGACGACTCAAATGGCTATTGAAACTGCTTAAACATAACTCTAATACAGAAGATGCTACTGAAAGACAGCACACACGAGAATTTGCTCTCCCTTAGCGCCTCTAAAATACGCTGATAACAAAAATAAACCTAGTGAAAAGATACTGGATTGTATCCTGTTTGATTCAAGGTGTTAAACCCCTCCACACTATAACGGTTCCAAAGAAGATAAGAAATAAAAAAGTACCAAATTGTGGCTAAAAGAAGAAAGATTTTTGCTTTAATAACAGTTCATTTGTATTTCGGGCATATCTTGATGAAAGGGGGGAGGGTTGTAAACATGAGTGGAATGCTGTGCTATTCGCCAGGAAGCCCACTGCGAGAGCACAGTCATCTAATCTAAGATCAAGCAGCCTTGGACACCTCCTCACTGGTTTCCACTGGGAACAGGATGCGAGGCTGGACTCCAAATCCGTCCATCCACATCACTCGTTCTTCCCTTCCCTCTTTACACGTCTCTCACGTCTACTTCCACCGTATCTCTTCAGCACTCGTCAGTTCTCCTTTCCTCTAGACAGACCAGTTATTATACACATGCATCACTTTTAGCTCCTCACTGGATTACAGCCCCGTGGGTTTAAATATATCTCATGTCTGTCAGTATATATGTCTATCTAACATGTTAATTCAAAAGGGAAAAGAGCAAAGTAAATCTCATGATGCTTCCCTGGAGAAAATGGGCGAACGGTGGCAGCCTTCACGCAAGGGCAAATATGCGTATTTGGTATTCTAGACGTAAGCCCGGCGGCGCCTCAAGAACAGGTTTAGATCCCGTTGACGGCACGCGAATCAGATGAGTCGCTATTAATGATTCACAGCGGGGCTGGATTAGCTGGAGGTTCCTTGGCAGATGAATGAGGCTATTTTCTAGTTGCTCCAAGGTTAGCGAGACCTCGGCGAGCGTGCTCCCGGGGCTAACTCCGCTCTATCATTACAGGCCCCAGCTGCTAGCTAACTTGTTACTCTCAACCCAAGGCATGCCATTCATCCATCTGAAGACAAAAGGGCAGACAGGAAGGGACACGGAGTGATTCATAGACATGATGCCATGATTTGAAGCGTGGCATCAGGCTTTTCTTTGTTTTTTTCTGCTGCATCCTGAGCATATTAATTGATTCTCCATATCTGTTATCACTCTGACATTTTACTACTGTGTCAATGATCACTCATGACACTCATTCATTAATCTACGTCTTTGACTTTCCATCATTGTATCTTGTTTCTCTTCCTACAATTTAAATTAGCCCTGAAACGATCAGTCGATTAATTCATTAATCCAATTACTATTTTGATAACAACTGAATTACAAGCAAAAATACCAAACATTCGCTGGTTCCAGCTTCTCAAATGTGAAGATTTGCTGCTTTTCTTAGTTTTATATCAGTGTAAATTGAATACCTTTAAGACTGTTGCTTGGATAAAGAAGGAATTGTTCAACATTTCTGGAAATTAAGTTTGCTATTCTCGCTGAGAGAAAGTAATAATAAGACCAATCCCCCTGTCATGTCTGTCTGTTCAATATGACTCCAAGTGGAATCTATTCTAATCTATAAATAAAAATCTGAATCTAAATAGTGAGCTTTAGTAGTGATGTTAAGCAGAGTGTTTTTTTTTTTTTTTTTACCATTGGACAGAGCCAGGCTAGCCATGTCCTCCTGCTCCCAGTCTTTATTCTAAGCTAAACTAAATGTGTCCTGGATGTAGCTTTGTATTTAAACGAAAAGAGTGGTATCGATCTTGTCGTTTAATTCTCAGCAAGAAAGCAAATAAGAGCATTTTCCAAAAATGTTAAATTATTCCCTCCAGGCTCTGGGGAATTGTGATGAGCATTTTTCAATATTTGATCACATTTTATAGACTTAAAAATAGACGGACAATGAACTAATTCAAATTGAATTCATTAAATGCATAATCTCAGGCTCCTAAAAATAAACATGTCATTGGGTGTTCAGTGCCTCGCTCAATGGGAGCTGAAAGCCACAACAAACCCCGATACCAGCCACTCCCCGGGAAACCAGCTATAATACTTTCAACCAAAAAAAGCATTTAATAAAGTCCTCTCATTTTCCCTCTCCGGCTTCCTCCATCCACAAGCTCCTCTTCATTCATCCATCGCTATCCCTTCTGGGAAATCACACTTGATCCCTTCTTTCATCACATCCCCACACCTTTGCCTCTCCTCCCCCATTTGTCCATTCCTCCGTTATCCTTCTGAGGCAGACTGGAGAGTTTAAAATCAATCAAACAGTTATCCATCAACATACGTGTCTTTACTGATCAATTTGTGCCACCTGGTCGCTCTCCTACTCCATGATCTTTGTTTTTCCCCCATATGTTTAATGACCCTCTCTGTTGCGTTCCCCACCTCCTTTGGGGCGCTCTTTTAAGGGAGCACTGGATCAGCTACAGGCATGTAAACTGACGGCTTATACTCTCCTTCTACCGCCCCCTATTAACACACACACACACACACACACCTGCAACTTCCCACTCATAGTCTGACTAAGACTCATGCCCACATGTACACACAAGCAACACAAACACTAACGCACACACACGTCATCTATTGTGGATATAGAGCCCATTTTGCTATATAGGCTAATTCCCCACTCAGATCAGATGTCTGGTGTTCATTGATGTGGGAGGGAAATAAAAGCACAGATTTCAGAGTGTGGTAATTCCATTTCCTTTACACTCCATATCGGTGCTCTCAGCAGGGCAGCTCGCCACAGGGGCACGATGAATAAAGGGATGTGGAAATAGTCATGACAAGCGGCAGTTATACACTGTATGTACCAGTACCACGCATCCACTCTTATATCAAGGACATACAGTACTTTTCAGCATGAGCCACGATTAAGAAAAACCTCATACTGACCTTGACAAATTCACCCAGCTGCATGCAACCCCTGTATACTGTATGCTGTAATTATGACCTCAGAATCACCATCAATTAAGTTAAGCGATTATTAAAGAAACAAACACCCGCTATGCAATTAATTGAATTTCAATTACGATTTTGGCCTTACCGATTCTCAAAAAACAAGATTATCGACATGAAACCATTATTGTGCAGCATTCTGTTTCGCAATGACGCTTTCGTTTTTTCTTGTGTTATAAATCCAGCGCACCCCTTTCCTATTACAGGGGTAAAGGACGGCTGATCAGTGTGGGGGTAATCCCCTCACGGGAACTCTCCGACGCTTAACTTATTTTGCCAAATAAATGAAAAGCATGTTGAATTCAGAACATGACCTCCTCGCTGTAACATAAATATACCGAACCGAACCGAAAACCGTGACCCCCAAAACCGTGATATGAACGAACCGTGAATTTTGTGAACCGTTCCAGCCCTAATATCTATTCAACCAATGTGTTTATGATTAAATTGTTAACTAGAGCACAATGTCTTTCATACAGTAGATCTACCTTCTAGATTTTGCACTAGATTGATGCATTTAACCTTAAAATGTAGGCTACAAAATGTTCTTTCTAAATGCATGATGTTTCCAAAGTCAATAAGTAATAGTGTTAAATAATCTTGATCTCAATAATCAAATAATTAAAATAATCTTGATTATTTTGCCATAATTGAGCAGCCCTAACGCTTACTGTTAATAACATTTTGATATCTGGTGTTGGTTTGGGCCAGTGTTGAGCAATACTAATGGTTGTAGGGCTGTCAATTTTTTTTTTTTCGAAATTTAAACTACGGTTCATATATGGAAAAAAAATATTCTCATTCTGTTAAAATGAAAAAAGTACGAGAGGAACAGGCCATGCCTTATACTGCATCTGGGGGCGTTCCTAAAAGCCACTGTCCATCTGTTTACTGACTTTGTTTAACACGACAGCCTTGTAACATTAACTTGTCACTCAAGTGAGGTCGCGGATGCACCTTCTGTAAAAAGAACATATCGTATTTCACTTGACAAAATTGACTGGCGTGCTGAGTTAAAAAAGCAGGCGGGCTGGAGAAAAGCAGACTGCAGGGGCTAGCATGGCTAGTGGGGTAAAACCAGTATTTCATAATTTGAAACTTATACATTTTATCAACTGCTTTCTTGTCATTACCTTCTATTAATGACCTTGCACTCACCTAGAGCTGCAAAGAAGAATCAATTAATTGTCAACTATTAAATTAATCGCCAACTATTTTGATTATCGATTAATCGGTTTGAGTAATTTTTTAAGAAAAAAAAGAAAATATTCTCTGATTCTAGTTTCTTAAATGTGCATATTTTCTGGTTTCTTTACTCCTCAATGACAGTAAACTGAATATCCTTGAGTTGTGGACAAAACAAGACATTTGAGGAAGGCTTTGGGAAACACTGATAAACATTTTTCACAAATTTTCTGACATTTTATAGTCCAAACAACTAATGGAGAAAATATTCAACAGATTAATTGACAATGAAAATACAGGACGACACTCTGCCCACTAGAGGCTGGGTCACTTTGTGACCAGCAGCTTATACGTCTCGCCCCAGTCGTCATTGAAATGAATGGAAAACGAAATCTGGTGTGACTGCAGCCTCAACATACTTTAGTATAGGCTATGTGGGTTGCATTCAAATTCATTTGAATTATGTGTAAGTTTGAATCTCTGTTTTAAAAAAAAGTGACAGTCCTAATCTTTAGATGCAGTGATGATGGATATGTGGGTCTTTTAAGAGAAAACAGACTGATAAAAAGTGTTAGAAAGAAAAAGTGTGAAGAGCAGAGTAATGAATCTAGATGTCAGATATAAAAATGAAATGATAGAGAGTGATGTACTGCAGTGTATCTCTGTATGTGTGAAGGACAGCTTGTCTATATGTCCATCTTATGGTCCCTGAGGGGTGAACTGCTGTTATTCAGACAGCCTGCACCTCAGGGCTCTGCCAGCGCATCTTATTCACATGAACTCATCTAAAAGAGGAACTAAATGTTGCAGCTTGTAAAATGGGACAGAAGCTGTAGAAATAAAAAGTATGAGGGTGTAAGTGAAAAGAGGAGAGATGGGAGTCATACAGAGTGGGAAGGCGTTTAAACAAGAAGAAAAAAGAAGTTGAGGACCTGAACTCAGGTAGCTGCAGGAGACAGAATTATAAAATTTAGATGAAGGGAAGGTAATACGGATGACATGTCTGAGTTACTAAATCAGCACATTAAGAGTATCCCACTCACTATGATCTTCCCATAATCTAATCTCTCCAAAGGTCCAGCAGCGTGTGTTTCCAACCCTCTCTGACTCCTTTTACATAATCAGGTCTACTTGACCCACCATTTCTTCCTGCACCTCCTCACTTACACAACTCTCCCACCTACGACTCTCTGCATCTTTTATGTCCAAGAATCATGGAGCCGAGAGAGGGAAGAGAGAGAAACAGAGCTATAATACTCTAACGTCCAATATATATATAACTGTCTGCTATACTTATGAGTAATAAGTAGCAACAGAGCTTATGAGTAATTCACTGAGTCAAATGCACATCTTTGTTCAGAACACAGTTTGTTAAACCACAACACTACACATGGATTTCTATTGTGAGGTTGAATATAATATATTATTAAAGAAACAGTGTGTTTTTTGGGAAATGGAATATAATATTCATAACTATGTTTTCATTAGTGTATAATCGCCTGAAACTAAGAATTGTTGTGTTTTCATTATCTTAGAATGAGCCCTTCATATCTACATAGGGAGCAGGTCCTCTTCACGGAGTCTGCCATGTTTCTACAGTAGCCCAAAAGGGACAAACCAAACACTGGCTCTAGAGAGAGCCTTTCAAGTTCTTACGTTACCCGAAGGCAACGTAGTTCTCCAACCCGCTTGTGAAACTGCGGTGACATGAGCCGCCGAGTGCTAAACCATGGTACCGCCAGCTGCTTGACTACTGTTGCTTCTAAAGTAGTGTTAGTCTGAGTGAGGAAAACGGCGTTACCACAGATTTGCACTCGGAGGCTCACATTACAGCTGTCTTGGAAAGTCAGTAGTGAGTGGAGGGGTACTCAGTTGATTGCAATCTGCAACCACACCACTAGATGTGGTGAAAAATAGCACCGCTGCATGCAACGCACTAATCTTGTGGGTTAATGGTTAATGATCGGTTAACAAGAGTCATTGGTTAGAAATAAAATTCTAAATTAGCATCCCTACACTTTACCTTTAATGTTGTGAGGTGGGAAAATACCTTTAAATATATACGATATATATGACCAATCTGAAAACATTTGAAATTTGCAGTGGTTTCCCGAATTCTTAACTGCTATTTTTAGCGCAGCGCTGCCTCCATTCTTCTCTTTTCCACTTATCCTCTCACTTATTGTGTCTTTTCAACATTGACGATGACCCGGATACCAAAAATAGCTCTTTCTACCTCCCACCCGCTTCATCGGGACAAGAGCTCATGGAAAGGTGTCACGGGGGTGAAAGTCAGCCGTCGTCAATCTGGGAGATTGTGTCAGCGGGTTGCCTGCAGCCACTCCTCTGCCAGCGCTGCCCCCTCCAAATGACTCCGCCATGACAACCCAGTACCAATCAAAAGCGCTGTTCTTGTGACCCCACAAGCTACCCGGAGCATCGAGACAGACAGACTGATTACATAGCCTGTCTCTGGGTCGTTACACAGCCTTGTCTAACCCTGTCTACCCCTTCATCTTTCTCCTGCTCGTCTTTTCTTACACCCCCCTTCCTGTCCGAGGAACCCCTGACCCCCATTACATTTTTGGTGAATAACACAGGAGCCCTTTGACGAGACGAGTGATGGAAAAGACAAGGTGTGAAGAGGGGAGGAGGATAAGTTAACAGAGCCGCCGCTCTCAATGGGCTCTGAAACCAGACTGAATGAACAGAGAGGTGTATTGAACGGAGGCGAATCAGAGAGGACGTTTGCTTAAGTCAAAGGGAAAGAGAGGAAGAAATGGAGGACGAGGCACCAGTGCATCGCTCCTTGCACAAAACATGATGTTGCAGCAGCGTTGGTTCCAGCATTGGGTGGGTGTAGTTTGAGAGCTCTTATCCTCAGTCTCTTCCTCTATGTATTCACCTACCGCTGTTACAAAAGAGTCAGCCCCTGACCTGGAGCTCTACACACACACTGTGAATAACACGCCACGATCACTATAAGTTATAGTAAATGATTCTTTTCTAACATTTTACGGTTCTTCTCCAACCATCAAGGCAGAGGCTAATTGCTTTGCACAGCGGCAAACCGCTGAGATCAATGTGGCTTTAAGTTACCATATCCGCTGGAACATTTGTAAATATTATTAGTAATCAGTGTTTGGTTCCATGTTGTGAGGTGACTGCTCACGCTGAGAAAGTCAGCTTTGGCACATTATCCCTGTCTTCCTCAATATCACTGGTGTGAAATTAATTACTCCTGCCGCGAGAGTAGGGTGACGAAGCAAAAATGATGAAGGGGCTGACTTTTTTTAATGGCAGCAAAACCACCATCACACATGCACAACCAAAAACACACACACATGTGTGGAAAAGTCATGAAGAGAATTGACTTCACTAAATGGTTTGAGTTCAATTAGACTCGTCTTTAATGGGACGTAAATGTTTTTCTTTCACTGGTGCTTTGTTCTATTAATCGCTGCAGTGTAAAAAAACAAAAATCAAACATTGTGTTTGTGTGAGGCAAATATTGTTTCATGAATGTGTCTATACGTCCATACATTCACTGGATATACTCCTACTCCAAGGGCATTTGTGTGTGTGCGTGCATTATTGTACACGATTGCCTCCCTTCTTTCACAGTGACAGTAAACCCATCATGTCTGTCGTTCCCCGTCCTCTGTGCTGATGAATAATAGATGGTGGCGGTACAGTAAAAATCAGAGACGGAGCAATGATATATGACTGTTTCATGCTGCCATTCGTTCTATATGAATGTCGGAGGTATCTCCATGCCTGGCAGCTGCTTTCAGCAACAACGGCACTCCGTCAACGTCCCATACATCTTTCATGTGCATATACCCTTCCACACTATACGTATTTTTTTCCTGCCTGCCCTTTATTCTTATCTCCCTCCATCACTCCTCATCTTGGAAATAATATCGCAGAGATATAAACACATGAGTGTCGCTAACAGGTGTTTTATTGAGCTGTGGTAATGGTCAGATATTGGACTTTCTACCGCCTTGGACTGTAAAGGGCTCCTCAGCCTCTGACAGCTGAATTGCTACAGGGTCATACTACCTTTCATGGCTGCTAAAACTCACTTTCAGTGCTTGTGCACATACATTTGGGTATCTGGAGTGCTTACAAACCCACAGAATGTAAAATAAGACAACCAGTCAGTTTTTTGTGGGCTGACGAAATCAGAAAACATGTGATTCAACAAGCCATTCAGATTTGGCTCCCCTTCCTATGTCACATGCAGGATCATTAGGATATATCGCTTGAGAACTACCTTTGCAAAGGTGCGCCATATTTTTTCCAATCAGAGCAGACTGGGCTTTTTCGGGAGGGAGGCTTAAAGAGACAGGCGCTAAAACGGAGTGATTCAGACAGAGGGTGACTACAGGTATATTCAGACAGACAGTTTGAGAAAAATAAGAATGTTTTTTGAACATTAAAGCTTACCAAAAATTACCAAAACTCAAGAGAAACCAAAAGTATGAACCTGAAAATGAGCAAGTTATGTCCCTTTTAAGGTGAGACTTTGCAACCTTTGAAATAATAAATAACACATTATTTTTTTTGTGCAGGTACAGCTTTACTTGGTTTGGTATGGCCAGTAGCTTACAGTGGCTAATAGATAGATATTGTTGTATAACTGCCATTACAGAGTCTGTTTGCTGACTTAATGACTCTTCTTCTGACTCTTCTTTTAGCATTATATTGCCATTGCTATATATGGTTACAGTGGTGTTAATCAGAAGTTATGTAGTGTCACTTTAAGGTAAACATGTTTTTCTCCGTGTCTGTGGCTAGCTGTGTACATCCACAACACTGCGTGCATGCACAGAAAATAAAACTGCGGCAACACCATCCCATATATGCAGAGGAAACTGAAGAGAGACTATTGATTTTTTGTGGAAAAGAGGAGGCTGATAACAGAATTTGTCATCCAGGGAGAGCCTCAGAGGGAAATGGCAAGTGCAATCATCAGCAGAGAGGAGCCTGTAGGGAGGCGTTCGCACACAAACATGCGTATACACTTCTTTATAAAGACACAGAGGAGAGGAGGCGCAAGACAAAGAGACAAAAAAAAAATAATAGGAAGCTCAGAACTAATGGACCAAGGAGCGGACGTCCAATTTGTCTCATATACACCGACCCAAAACCGACCAAAAACTGACAAACAGGCCTTGTGAAAAGCCAGGAGCTATTCGGGGGGTAACAGCTGGTTCCTGCCTGTGTTTCACAAAGGGGCCGTCATATATAGCCATGTGGGGTGACAATCTGATGGTGATAAACAGTCACGCTGTTCAATTAGAGCCGCAACAGGTGTCTGATGTAGACAGAGGGCACACAAAGTGAGTCACTGTGTATTAACCAGCTGCGATGTGCAGAATGAAGAATAGTTTGATTGACTCCTCTTTGCTCTTGAAGAGAAAAGAGCGGGAGGAATGAAGAGAAACACTTGCAAAACTGTTTTATCAGGTCACCTCAGAAATTAAACACACTAGTGCAGTGTCTGTTCGGAACGGGCCGATTCCTTGGCCCCTGGAAGTGCCGCCCGCTTACAGCGTTCTTGAGAACCGTTCATCGCTCGTTGACTCCTGAACTGAAGATGAGTTTGGTTGTAACGTTAGTATATCCAGCCTGCTGCGAATGCCATGCTTGACTCAGTCCACAGAGCCCTGAAGCCTGCGCTGTGCACTTGTTTATTCAAAGTTTATTAATATTGAATATATCATGTGTCCAAATTGACTCTCACTAAGTCCCACCCTTTTTCACTCTGTTCTTCAATAACAATTGAGCTTGGAAGAACATCGGTCAACTTTCCCCCTTGCCTGTTGGGTTTTACATGTACTTAGATAGGCAATGCTACATCTGTCCAAAGGTAACATTACAATGTGTGTCACATTACATTGGTGTCACAATTTTCACAGTGGTGGTGTCACAATTACCACGAGGAACTTGCATTTTGTGTTGATTCCGTCGGTCCCTGTGGACAAAAGCGGTAGTGTTTCACAGCACCAGAGTCCCTTCATTTTACTTTGGCATTCTGACTGCAGGTTGCTGCCGGAGGCCTTGCTGGAGTTCTGACCTGAAGGAGTTTCTGGTTAACCTGCATGATTTTGTCTGATTTTGTTGCTTTGTTTATGATCTCTGCTTCGTGCCGCTCTTAAGTATGTAGAAGTATGTTTCTTTTTGTCAAGCTTGTTCGACCTAGCAACAGTAACTAAGGGGGGCAGAATTTAGGATTGGTCAATTGCACCAACTTTGACACTGCACGTCCTTGGGTCCCCGGCAATACACCTGTCAAGTGTGAAATAGATCAGATGAACGGTTCTTGAGATATGCGAATGACACATCCACGTACATACAGCTGTGGCTGCTAGAGAGAGAAAGCGAGAGCCAGTGAAGAGAGAGACGCAGCAATAACGAAACAGATGGAGACACGTTTTTTTTTGCAGCAAATTTGGGATTAAGATACATTGAAAATGGAGGAGAGGGATCTTAACCCTCCACCACTGATCCTCTTACGTGTGAATCTCTGCTGCTGTGGCTCTGAGTGTGTGCGCGCCCGTGTGTGTGTTATAATTATGTACTCAACACATAATTCTCATTTACAGCGTAGGGTTACCACGGAAACGCAAACAGCCGAGCAGCAGATGACATGTTTAAAAATATGACAAATTATATAAAAAAAAAACACGATCACAGCTCTTCTTTGTATGTGCTTTTTCGACCAGCATGTGTGTAACCGCCTGTTAGAATATACACAAAGTGTGTTTTGTGCACGGCGGTGTGTGAGAGTTTGCTGTATGAATGTGAAGGGGGTGGGGAGGAGACAGAAGGAGAGGGATGTGTTGAGAAAGGGGAGATAATAGAAGGGAGGGGAGGTGGTGGAGAAGGAGGGGCTGGTGATGGGAGTGTGGATGGTTTCTATTTTTAGCCTGCATGTGTGATATATGCCAATAGGTGTTCAAACCACAGAGTAGGAGAGCCTTCGACAGGCTCATTTTGTACATCCTCACATTTGAAAGTCAACACTGAAATGCTAACTTTGTCTGGCATCGTTAAATTGCATTTCTTGTAGCGATAAAACTGGCATAACTAAAATAATTACAGTCCGTTTTTCCGATGACTGACTGAAGATAACTGTTGCCCCCTATATCTTCTTTCCCAGCCAGGAGGCGAAGGTGCCAAAAGCCTCCATAAAACCAAGCAAATTGAATGTGCTGAAATTAAATTGAGTGCACTATGGGAAGCAGCAGAAAAAAAAAATCATATCACAATGAAATCAAATCAGGATTATATCCATAAAGCCATTCAATCACTCGTTAATCCCCAAATGATTGGGCTTTGGAAGAAAAGACGCAGAGCTACACACACGCGCACACATCAGAGATGGATTAAATGACATCAATCAATAAATCCCAATCGTGGAGAAATATCAAAACATTCCAACAGTAACAGAGCCAGACAATTTCTCAAACACCATGCTTAACACAACAAATCAATCCAGAGGTAGAACACTATCTACAAAAGAAATGGCAGATCAACTGTGGCCAAATTAACACACAATTTCACATGTGGCTTCTCTTCCTGCGATACATCTTTGTTTGTAATGCTGCAGTGCAGGGGCCACAATCACTTATTGGATTATATGGCTATCGCATCAATCACCCCGTGCCGTGACTGGCCCCCACTTACTGAAGCATTTATCTGATCATCCTCTCATAAATGGCCTGATGAATTGCACTGTCCTCTGACTTTGGTCTAATCGTAATTGCATCTGTCTCCAATAGAGACTGTCTCTTGTCCCTTTCTGTCTCCATCTCTCTGAATCATTCTCTGGAGTTGGTCATGCACAAACAACAAAACTGAGCTTGACTGGTAAGGACAGAAACATCCAGGCAAAATTATCAGCATGCTTTGTAAGTAATGTACCATTGCAATTTTAATATTCAAAGCATGACATGAAATAACAAGACTAACGGTCTACAGCCATGCTGGCTCTGTGAGCCTGCACATCAGCATACTGTACTAACATGCTCACACTGACGATGCAAACATGCTCATGTTTAGCAGGTATGTTTACCATGTTAGTTTGGTGTGTTAGCATGCCAACATGTTCTAACTTAATAGACTAAAGTACAGCTGAAATTGATGGGAATGTCATTACTTGTGCAGGTATTTGGCCATAAAAGTACAGGACGAAAGGAAATTTAGACCTGATGATGGCCTTAGAGGAAAAAGTAGTCGTTTAAAGGGGTCATTAAAGTTATTACAATTCATCCTGAGGGGAACATGAATGTCTATACCATATTTCATGGCAAACCATCCAACAGTTACTGAGATATTTCAGTCTGGACTAGTGAGCAACCTCCAAGTCTGAAAAGTGAAGCCAATGCTGAAGTGCCTTTAACTTCTTTCTAATAGCCAGCAGGGGGCGACTCCTCTGGTTGCAATAAGAAGTCTGATTGTATAGAAGTCTATGAGAAAATGAGCCTACTTCTCACTTGATTTATTACCTCAGTAAACATTGTAAACATGAGTTTATGGTCTCAATCGCTAGTTTCAAGTCTTCTTCAATACAGCATGATGTTCATTTAGTAAATTATGGTCCCATTAAGAGTCAAATAGACCATAAAGCAGGTGATGTTTTAGGGCGTGGCTACGTTGTGATTGACAGGTCGCTACCACAGAGTTGTCCGGTCT
Organism: Sebastes umbrosus; assembly: GCF_015220745.1. Taxonomy (NCBI): domain Eukaryota; kingdom Metazoa; phylum Chordata; class Actinopteri; order Perciformes; family Sebastidae; genus Sebastes; species Sebastes umbrosus. The sequence continues at coordinate 20,247,805 of NC_051274.1, forward strand.
GGCAGTTGTCTGTGTTTTCATCTTACAACTTGAACCTTTTCACTGTGTGTTTTCAGTTCATGAAAGTTAATTGTAACATTTTGGTCGCCTAAAAATGTTTTATTCAACGTTCGGTTTTCCTTCGCTCCACCCTCGTCTCACTTCTGGTTGCAAAATACCAAGATGGTGACGGCCAAAATGCCAAACTTGAGGCTTCAAAACGACAGTCCACAAACTAATGGGTGACGTCACGGTGACTATACGACCACTTTTTATATACTATGGTTTGGACCAAAGTGGTGGAACGACCGACCAACATTGCCATCAACAGATCCACGTCGCTGCTAGTGTGGCTCAAAATTGTAATATTCATATTTTAAGTATGGACTCTCAGTATGCATACCGAATATGTCAACACCCTCGGGTCTTGTTGGGTTCAGGCTCAGTTGCAGACCTTTAGTATAATCACTGCAGCCTTGTTTTGTTCATTATTTAGTGTCCACACCAGTAGGAGGCACATAGACATTAGAAGGCAATCATGACCAAGAAAGCTAAAAATAGCAACAACAAAACCTTAGAGCACTGGAGCCTGGAGTCTATAAACAGAAAGCACTGGTGAAAGAAAGTGAGGATTTAGAAGCTATTTTACTTCATCTAGTTATGAATAACAACAAATACAATACAATTGAGAGGAAAAAATATGCTTTTCTTTAATGCAACACAAACATCATCTAATATTTTTGAACAAACGCAGCCTATTTGATAGTCTGTGATGACATGCAAACAATTTGACTCGTTAGGCCAACCAGCCTCTGCACACTGTGGAATCTGAGGCTTTTTTTTTTATCTTCAAACAAGCATAATTTCTGCAAGATCTGCAGAAGATATTTAAGCACTTAAGAATCTGCTTCTCTCACTTTATCTTTGCGTACACAGACACATACGGATGCTCGTATACATGCACACACAGACAGACACAGGTACACAAACATGCACACATTTGGAACGGTAAAGCCCTCAATAGCAGCCATCTGTGACTTTCTAAAAGCGTTTGGCCAGGTTTTTGGTATCAGTCTGCTTGTCCATGGGGCCTGGCTCAAATCTGTTACAGTTTCCCAGCATGCCTTCTGTATAGAACACACATCAATGACCTCACGGCTGGAGACTGGAGCACAGGCCAAGTTTACGACTGCTACTCTACAGGAGGAGGAAAAACACACAGAGACACAAACAAATACAAATGTCCACCTTTCTGTCTCTGCTCGGTCTACCCTAAAAACTTTAATTTACTCCCTGAACACATTTCCCCTTTCTGCTTCAACATCTCTGTCTACTAGTTTAATGGTCACTTGACTGCACTCTTCAAGCTTATCTAGTCAAACTTTTTGTTTCTTAAGCTGGGGACACACCAAGCCGACATCACAGAACTAGCGGCGATGAAGGCCACCAGTTGCGTCCCCTCACATCGCCTGTGTCTTGGCCAAAAAGTTGCACTCGAACGCACCGCAAAGATGACAGCTGACACCCAACTACCATGTACGTTCTGCGCCTGCGGGAGGTGAAATAACTCTCCTTACCAGCAGGTCGCGGTAGTCTGTATTCGTCATTCAAAAAGGGAAACCGGAAGACTGCGGATATACAAGCCGTTGTTATGATATGTACATGAAACAAAGCGGCGTTTGCCGACCATTTTCACACCACTCTCACTCACCGCTTAGCTTCATTCCAGATGGCCATGTTGTTGTGAAAATATCTGTGTATTGGAATGATCAGATGAGATGAAGATGAAAAATGAGAAGAGCCTTCTGTGTGTGCCCTCTTGACTTTAGTCGTTGGCTTGCTTTCCTCACATCCGTTTCTTTTCTCGTGCACCGATTCGTTTAAGCTGAAGACCCAATCAGAGTGATTTGTCTCACTGATGGGCTCCGCGGCCGAGTCAACATACTGAATCGGCCAAAAAAACTCCAAACACGGGCAGACCAGAACACTTTCTTTGCGTCTTGGTGAAAATACAGGGCACAATGGTCAAAATAATGATGAACGGCAATGTGAAGAAACAAGACATCTAACATTTACAAGGCTTCAAGGAAGGTGTAAGCTCTGCTCTCGCTGTTTGCTGAAATGCTGTGGGAGAGAAACAGGTAACAGAGAAGTGAAAGTTGAAATGTGCGATTCACAATCCAACCTCTGCTAATTATAGCAGCTCAGGCCTCATCTGCATCTGTTTAAAAGTCACAGCTCCCCCGCGGTACAGCTAGAGCATAACCGACACAGAAACACTGTCTCCATACTGCTGGTGTGTGTGTGTATGTATGTGTGTGCTGTCCCTCTTCTGTCTATCATTCAGCCTCTAAACAGCTCTTCTCTCTTGACAATTTGCTTGTGACTTCCTGGCTCATGCATACATGCAACTCATCAAACCACGTGTGAACACATTAGAGCTACAGAGGAGGGAGTTTCCAGAGAATGGCTGCGAATGGCCACAATGCGCCCGACCGGCCAAGGGGAAATATTGGAAAGCCGCTTGCTGTACACTTACGACCACCTGCTGCCAGCCTGGTCCACCTGGGATCGTTCATTATGGTCCAAAGCACTTGACCACAACATCAATCACAGCTGTCTGATCTATATCCACCCATTAGCCTGCCGCTATCATCACTGTCCAACACTGATTAGCCACATTGGGAAGGTGAGTGGATAGGAACCTGGATTGCACAGATAAATCCCCCAGGACGGTGCTGGTGTTTTAGTCATGCAGACATCTCACTCAGCATGCAAAGTGTTGGTTGTAGAAGAGGGAACCAGAGGGCTGCAGAAGTAAAGGGATAGTGGAATATGGATTTTCTCATGTTGGTCAAAAGGTTTTATGTATTTCTGACAAGTATCTCTCAGGCCCTGTCTACACGTATTCACATATTTTTAAAAACGGATATTTTCCCTTCCGTTTAGAAAAAAAAAATCTGTCCACACGACCTTCGTTTTATAAAATATCTCCGTCCACATTCGAACGCAAAAACGACTCCAAACTCCAAACACCACCTTTCTCATTCCTTTTCCTTCGGTTTCATTACAGTCAGTTTGGAGGGGGGGTGGGGGGAGCTGTGATTCCTGGTCGAATTGCATGACTGTCATCACTCTGCTGTCATCACCTGTCTCTTAACATGCATAAATGATGAAAGGAAGGTCACACAGGTTTATGTCCATATAGCCCTTCTGAGTGCCTGCCCAAAAGCCCATTCAATCACCATTCGACCTCCACATGTTTAATGTGTTTCCTGCTTTGGCCTACTGTGACTATAACATGTTTCAAATGTAGAGTAGTAATTAGTCCGAGCAGCGCTAACAAAACAGCCAGTAGTCCGCCATCTTTGTTATTGTTTCTGGCGCATACTCATTACACAAAGCAACAATGGGCATGCACAAAATGAGGAGAGGACGTCATCTTTTTACAAGCAATCCATTTTACACATCCACACAGATACAAAGTAACCAGTTTTTAAAAGGCGTTATAAGAAAATATCAGTTTTTGCGCTCCAAAACTCCGTGTGCATGTGGACAAGAGGCCAAAACTTAGAGGAAAATATCAGTTTTTTAAAATATCCAAACATATTCTCAAATCTAAAGTCCTGCTTGGACTGCTTGCTAGGGTTGAGAGCCAATAAGAAAATAATGTATTTGGAAAACAGTAATGTGGCATTTTAATTACTGGCATGAAACCATTCCACCTCAATTAGTCACTAAAAAGAATTCGCTTGCTGCAGTTTCACAGCATTTTTTGGTTTGCAGCAAATGACGGGGCAGAGCCAACAAATCTCAAAGAGGCATAAAGAAAATGGCAGCAGATGGACATTGTTCATGTTTATTCCCGTATTTCCCATTTCATCATTCATAGAATAATGTTATTAGTGTCATTATTTTTATAATGGATAATATTACCCTATTTCATTCTGGTGTGCCTTGGGGAAAATCTTTTAGAGAGCCAATTCTGGCAAATGAAGATAGGGGATAATGTGGGGAAAATAGTCTTCTGGTTATAAGAAACGTTGTAGATCAAAAGTAAGTCTTTATTTCTGCATCGGATTGTTTAACAGCGGATGATGTTTCCCATGCAGTTTCTTCAGGAACCTGAAGGATTTTCTCTGGTTTTATATATGTAAACTTCCTTAAATTGTAGCAGTAAACTCTAAAGGAATAATGCTCGCTATAGCAGTAGGAGTAGTTTGACTGTTTCCATTGGTCCATGTTCATCGTAGCGGTCCTTTGAGTCTTCGGCAGTGACGTGTGGCCATCATCTTGTGGCAGTACAGCAGTTATCACCTATATTCATTTTTATGATACATCCACCAGCGACCATTTTTATCTTTATTTTGCCGTCAAATCTGAGGGAGATTTAAAGTTAGCAAACATTGGATACTGCCTCTCCCTACTGTGTGTTATCAGCAGTGAGACCCTTTAGAAACACACACAGTTAATTCTCGATCTACCAGAGCAGTCCAGGCTCGGCTGAGTGTTTATTGCACTTATTACCAAAAAAAAACTCTGAAATTAGTTTGCGCACCTGTTGTTCCTATGCATTTGTATTTTTATGTATTTCATAGAAGCAGAAATCAGACCAACGCGGTTTCTATGTCCTCCTCCTGCTTCATCCCTCTCCTCCACATCCCTCTCTTTTGTATTTTTAATAATGAACAGCAGATAGTTTTCTCTTTCACCTCACAAACATGCTGGGAGATGAGATTCCCCTGCTGTGTGTCTACACATGCCGAAGGCTATTGAGCGTCGAGCACAAACTCTGATAAATTAATTGTAATAGAGCCTGCTTTGAGTCTTGTGCCTGTGTGTAGCAGCCTTGCAGGTTCAAAGTCATTGTGTGTGTATGTGAGAAAGAGAGAGAGAGGGAGAGGAGACAGAAAGACAGGAGAGGGATGATATGCAGGCTTCTTGTGGACTGTAAGGCATCGCAGTGCAGAGCTTAGTAAGGAAATATTCCACTTTTTAAAACCTAGTGAAGCAGTGTTTCTCCAACCATTGTCCCCTAAAAAGAGAAACAAAATATTGTATTTACCTAATGAATGTGCACTGGTTTCATTTCAGCTCAATGTGAGTCTTTACTGCATTTTGCTGTCATTTATTGCTGCGCTATTTTCTCTCCTCTGATCTCTGTGTTTCTTTGAGGCCGGGGCTTTGTGTGCGCGGACTGTGGAGCAGAAAGATGGAGCAGAGAGACGGCATTCAAACACTCGGCTAACTTGTTCCTCTCGCTGACGATATTAGCTGCACTGTTTCAACAATGTTAGGCTGAAAAAACGTGCATGCAGGCTAGAGATGTAACGGTACGTGTATTCGTATCATATAATCAAGCTCATTTTTGTGTCAAACTGTGTGCCGACACTGTTCAACTGAAATCGGGTATATCTTCAAACATTTAATTTACGACGGCATCACCTGAATGTGTTGATTAGCGGATCGAATCTAAAACAGACTGAACGGCGAATCCTTCTCCCCACAGCGTTCAGGCAGCCTCCCACTGCAAATTCAGACCGTGCCAAATAACTAATGCTACAGTGTTTATCGCTGCGAATTTGGCCACACTCGATCGTAGACAATACAGAATTAAAGCATATGGTCAAAGTGTTTTGAGCCCCGCTACAGTGTGTCTTCACGTGTGCATTTTACTCAGTCTGTTGTGCCTGCCCTGTATAAATGAGCACAAGCTGCAGTTCAGTTCAGGATTTATCAACAGGTCAGAGTCTGATGATGGCGCATTACATTTACATTACAGATATTTGTGATATTTATTTTATTTATTCTTTATTGACAATATGCCATTATTTGAGTGCCTTAACTCTTTAAGAATTATGGCCAACTTATGCATTGTTTGTTTTCCTTATACTGAAAATGTACCGAACTGTGACCCCAAAACCAATGTACATAGAGAACCGTGAATTTTGTGCACTGTTACACCCCTAATGCAGGCTGAAATTCAACTGTACTGTTGGGAGATGCAGTGACTTAAACCAAGGACAAGAAGAAGAATTATGAGTAAGGAGAAATCCGCTAGCCGCCAGGCTAATTTATGCAGTGTAAAATGGCATGGGCTTAAGCTAAAAGCGGCAGTCAACTAAGGGGAAACACTGTGAAGAATTTATTTCTACATCATCAACGTTACTTTATAGGTTGAGAGAAAAGAGAAGTGAGATGCAGAGACGGTGATAAGCCGAGTAAAAAAACGTAATGTGTTATAAAGAGAAAAAGAGATAAGAGAGCTGACCGATAAAGTGAGATTGCTTTTAAGATATGCAACTGAGATTTCCCTGCAAAATTAAATGTCTTCATATCTATAAAAAATGACATCCAAACTAAATGGTTTATGGTACAAAATGAACACTGTTTAAAACACATACTAAAATAAAAAAGGTAAAACCAGGTTTTGAGCATTTATATAGACATTTTGCTGATTTATTTCATGCCATGACCTCATGCAGCCTGTAACAAATATGCAGCCAGTAAATACAAATTACTTTTGAGTGGAGACTGGATGTTATTGCCCCATTTCCTCACACTCAAACTGCCCACCACATGTACATGTGACAGCATCATATTTCTAGGACAGACCTTCCTCTCTACTACACACTGCATCTGGACGTTGAGGTTATGTCCTACCCACCAATCCTCTGCAGAGAAACAAAATCAATTTGCTCACGTTGTGCATGTGTTCAGTTGTCCCTCGCGTGTACAATTGAAGTGTATCGTTCATGTATACTATACCAAGGTTATGGACCGTCTCCCCTCAACAGCTAAAGTGGTTTCCTTATAGTGCATTCAGCGTGATTTGTTACCCTCAGTAAACCAATATCAATGATCCCCCTTGCCTTGAGAAGTGCTTCTAAATCTGTTTTGCATATCAGCTGGAAACTGGATAAGCTCTCTGTTTTGAGCAGGTCATTGATGGGGTGTTAATTCAATGCTAATAAGATTAAAACATAATGCAGATTGTCTCCTGTGAAATGAGGCTGCTGAAAATCCTTTTGAGGAGACTTCTTATTGAGCGGCAGTGGACCATGGCCTCGCTCTTCACAGGGTGGAGAGTTGGTAGAAGACGGGTTACACGCGGGAGGGGTTTTGAAATTGAATTAATATTGCCAACAGTCAACCCTTGAAGGGAGAAAAGGCTCACTGAAATCTATTAATGGTGTTAGTCCATGACTTGACTTTTATGCTCTTCCTAGTGCTCGGTGCTGTCAGATGGTACATGGCAGGAATAATCCCTCAGCATGAGTAATCCCCCAAAGACAGCTGGATCAAAAAAAAGTTGATTCCTAGCTTTGTGAAGGACACGTCCTAATACGTCCGTCCACTGACACTAGAAAGAAAGTAGTTTAAACACTGGGCACAACCATTAAGTGAGTTCTTTTTGTTTTGTTTTAAATAAACCGCAGCACATGCCATGACAAGAAAACCAGTAACATCCTCAGTGAAGTCTGCCAGGGTGGAGAAGAGAGGAGAAGACAACCAACACACACACATAGACACACACACACACACACACACACACACATACACACTAAAGCAGAGGGAACAGCTCCAGAGACAAGCATTAATCCCCACAGATTTAGTGTAGCAGAACAATTGCTTTTGTCACCCTGGGTAATCAGCACAGAACACGGTTTATGAATTACAGTACAAACACATAGACACAGAGTGTGTGTGAGAGAAAAAATGCATGTATGTCAGAGCAAAAGTGAGAGTACAAAAAAATGGAACAATGACGTCTACCTGTTCAAAAGCCTTGGCTGCGAGTCTGGGAAGATTAATCAGAGTCATTCAGACAGCGTTTATCACGTTCTCTACAGGGAAATGAGAGGCGATTTATTTCTATAACTTGGCCTACATATATGGAGAACTATCACTCACATTCACTTCAGCCCCCATTATCCACTCTGTAATGAGCGTGTCTGCCCGGTGGACACAATACTGTCTAATCCATAATTGTTTACATTCTGGTGTTTGCTCACAGCCGGCTAAATCAAGGGCCACTCCAGTAAGACGACTGCAACAATGATGGTGTAATCGGCCTCTTAAATCAGCCTTTCCTTTATGCAATATAGTGAAATCCAGGAGGAGTTAGTGTTTATGTATACTACTTAATCAGGTACGGGCACTTTAGGGCTCATTTATCTTTTTTTATTAAAAGAAAATAAAATTCATATTTAATCACGTTTAAATGTTTGTTGTTTTAGCAATTACTTTGGAGGGATTTTAGTCTTTGTTCAGCTCCTTGTTTGCATTTGTTTCTCAATTGCACTTCATGGGAAGCATATTCTGAGCTCCACTCGCAGCAAAAAAAGGGAAAAAAGGACCTAACTCAATGTAATTTGTTTATTTGGCATTTGTGCCTGTATTTGACAGGTGGTAGTAGAAACAGATAATAAATATGTGAGAGGAGCGGGGGCGGGGGGGAGTTAGGTACAACTAATAGGGCTTTTCCATTGGCACTTTTGGCTGCGCCGAGTCAAACCATAACGCGCTGAGTTGTGTGTCCATTACCAGTTTTAGCACACCGCAGTTGCGTGCTGAGCTGTCACTGAACTTTATTTTATTGTTTCGCTTTCAGCTATTTTAGAGTCGTGTTAAGTTGTTGCTGATGAAAACCCAACATTTCCTGATTTTGCTGCTTCATAATAAAAGCTTTTAAATAATAAAATAACAGGAGACTTTTATTGTGAAGAATTTATAAGAAATTAAATTAGCTTTATTAGCGACTATTCATAATAAAAAACAAGTCTACTAATACTGCAGTGAGGAAGAGAACGAGCAGCAAAAATAATGGGGAAGTTTTATTGTGAAGAATATAGGAAATGAAATGTGTTTATTCTCCATTTTACAGCTGTTCCTTTGACCACTACACACAACTTCAAGCAGGTAGCCCTGTTTGGAGATGCAAATCCCTGCCATGCTGGGATGACGTGCCGAGTCAAACCGAGTCGAGCCAAGCCAGCACATGGAAAAATCTGCAAGGTTCCCAGCTGGTACTGAACTGGGGACATTATGATTACACGAACATAATGCAAATTCTTGCAACAGGAAACACAAGTAAACACGACCAAGACTCTACAGCATTGTGAGGCTGTTCTTAGGCACAGTGGTGCAAAAGCTAAAATCGACATACTGACATTCTCACTATGACCATGATGATCACCCAAGTCAGTAGTCTTCTTCCTCTGGGTACCATGAATGTATGTACAAAATCCTATGGCAATCCATCTAATAGTTGAGCTATTTCAGTCTGGACCAAACTGGCGAATGACTGACCCACTGACACTGCCATCCCAAGAGCCACACCGCTGGCATGGTTAAAAATTGGCAAAAAGCTAAAACCTTAATATGTTTGCACAGACGAGTCCATCCCCATCGCTGCAGGGAATTCTAAGTAGGGGTTCGGGGTTCAGGGTTTGGTGTGGTGGGTTTGGTGTCACCATGTGTCTTTAGACCCACTCAGTGGGCAGCAGTCATCAGTTGTCCAGGATGCTGCTAAAAACCCTGGAAACTGATAATCAATGAGTCATTTTCGGGCTCCTTGCTGAGAGCCTGCTGGTAATTGAATTGGAGGAGTGGGCACAACAAGTGTAGTGGGCTTGGAAGGACCGTAGCTGAAGGCAATCAGCTGTGACAGACAGGGAGAGAGAAAGACAGGGGGGGAAGAAGAGAGAGAGACAGTTTCTATAATGAAACTGTCACACGTCTGACGTACTTTTTCTTCAACACCTTGAGCATCACTCCAATCACTTTTTCCCTGTTAGTTGCGATGAAGTTAGTCAGGACACCGTGTCCTATATGACAGGGCAGCATTTGCATGCATGGCGCGTCAATGATGAAAAAGGGGGGGGTGGTAAAACAAAGCACATGCTTGAAATACCTCACTGAAAGACCCTCCCTGTCAATTACCCTTCACAGTCACATTGGCCACAAACAAACTCCCCCCTTGGCTGACAGGTGGCCAGGTAAATGCATTTTTCAAAAGCTTGAAAGGCTTGGCGCTCGATAACTCTTTAAAAAAAATGGGCAACCATCCAGATCTCTGCATGAGAAGAGGGTAAAATACATACCAGCAACAAAACAGAGGGGGCTGAGTGAGCATCTAGTAGAGCTGAAAAGAAACATTTCAGTGGCAGATTTTGCGAGGCAGACCGGGGTGCAGTATTGACTTGAGTGACCTCAAAAACAAAACACAAGCAGCAGGTAACAGCTCTACTAGCTAGTACGCTCCTTCTGTTTGACACGTTCAATCTGGTCTTATTTATTCTTCATAGAGGTTATAGTAGGGCTGGGCAATATGGCCAAAATCCTTTATCACAATATAGGTAATTTCATATCTCAATAACGATATACAGTATATCACGATATAGCAGGTTTACTGGTAATTCAATAAAAGGTCTATATTAAATAATCACATGGTCAAGACACACTCCTGTGTGAATTAAATACTTGTCGAATGAAAAGTAGTGAGTATTTTCTTATTTTAAGAACTTGAGTGCAAAATGAACAAAACAGTTTTAAGCAAAATTACAGAGAAAAGGAAATAAATATAGGCCTAGCCTATATTGCTATGTAGAAAAACATTAAGATAGACATTTTCACATCGTTTTGACTATATATATATCATCATATTGCCCAGCCCTAGGTTATAGATGTTTGCTGATTTCTTTTGGAGGTTCTTGGACCAGTTTTCAACTGCTGTAAAATGGGCAATTTTTTTTCAGGAGCTGTTCTAATGAAGGACACTGGACACCAAATATGACCAATATCAATCTATAATTCATCTTTCAAAACTGGTAATCTGTTGACAATATCAAAAAATGGCCAAGAAGTATGCCAGCAGCATGGCTCTATGGAGGGTAATGTCGTCTGTGTGTCAGTCCACCACTTTACTCCAACTATTGGATGGATTGCCATGAAATTTTGTACAAACGTTCATGATCCCCAGAGAATGAATCCTACTGACTCTGATGATCCCCTGATTTTTCCTCTAGCACCATCGTGAGGATGACATCTGTGGTTTTGAGTGATGGGAATCATCAGAGGCCCCATGATACGATATTATCACGATACTTAAATATTGAGATTTTAAACATTTTGCGATATGCTGAGTATTGTGATAAGATATATTGCGATTTATTAACTTTTCAATTATGCACTTCGTCAACATTTGTTTTACCTAATTAAGATACAGTTTTCACTATGTTCATCTCAGGGTTTTCTTGAGGTCAAGGGACCCCTTTGAAAATGGCCATGCCAGTTTTTCCTCGCCAAAATTTAGCATTATTTAGCATTCATGAGCTCTTTCTTTAGAGCATTCAACAGCAAACAACCCCAAAAATGTTACCTACCCATTTCACATTGTGCTAGGTTGAGGTGCAACATTTAAAACATACAGTTTAGATTCGTGGCTATTGCCTCTGTGCTCGTCTGACCAGCAGGTAATGAACTCAGTGTCCCCGTCAGTAATCGAGGCAGTTGTAAATTACAATCACTGGTATGAACAGAAACATGAAAACACTGTGAGTTATTGCTGTGTACCTAGAAACTGCGGACCTGGAAAATTACTTTAGTGATTTTTCTGCCTTTATAACAACCTCAATATAATCGCAGTTCAGCAGCCATGGACGTAAAATGAAATGTGGAGGCACATAATTACTTTAGCAGGGTACACAGAGTTACAGAACAGAACAAACTAAACATGTAAGCATATCAAAGTGGGACACAAACACACCAAACACATTAAACATTACTGTAACGGAGGCTTGCACACCAATATGCACACACGCAGCCTCAGGATACACATCAGTTCAGAAGAAAACAAGAAAGTTGAGAATGTTGGATGTAGTGAATCAGAGAAATAGTCAAAGAGAAAGCAGAAGAACAGTCTACAGACACGGCGTCCTGTTATTCTGTAATGTATCATTCATCAGCATAGATGGATGAAAGAAGAAAACTATGGTATTCTTAGATCCATACTACTAGAGGGGCAAAAAAAACATCTTAGACTCAGCTCTATATCTGTGTTTTGAGCTGAATTCTCCTGGCATGCTATGTTAGAGCTGGGCAATAAAACATCAATATTGTGATGCAAAATTCAATATGGCTTGGGATTTGGTTATTATAATATCGACATGCTTTTCCAAGTCTATTCGGGCTACACTTGTTTTTTTTTTTAACATATTTTGAGTGTTTCAGCTGAAAAAACAATGAATGAACAATGAATGAAAACAACGAATCATTCTATTTGTTTATGTTTCTCAACTGCATTGACAGAAAATGTACATTTTATCTGTATTGCCCATTACTATTAGCATTAATATTAGGGCTGTCAATCGATTCAAATATTTAATCGCGATTAATCGCATGATTGTCCATAGTTAATTGCGATTAATCACACATTTTTATCTTTTCAAAATGTACCTTAAAGGGACATTCGTCAAGTATTACTCTTATCAACATGGGAGTGGGCAAATATGCTGCTTTATGCAAATGTATGTATATATTTATAATTGCAAATCAATTAACAACACAAAACACAAGCCCAACAGGCAACAGCTGTCAGCTGCTGAGACTCGTGGGTACCCATAAAACCCATTTTCATTCACATATCTTGAGGTCAGAGGTCAAGGGACCCCCTTGAAAATGACCATACCAGTTTTTCCTCACCAAAATTTAGTGTAAGTTTGGAGCGTTATTTAGCCTCTTTTATGCCAAGCTAGTATGACATGGTTGGTACCAATGGATTCCCTTGGTTTTGTAGTTTTGTATACCAGTAACTTCACTAGCTGTAAAAGTGAGCCCGCTACAACCTAAAAAACGCAAGTTGCATTAATGCATTAAAGAAATTAGTGGCGTTAAAACAAATTTACGTTAAGGCGTTATTATCACGTTAACTTTGACAGCCCTAATTAATATCAAAGTACAGCTAACATCTCTTCCTAACTGGACGAGATGCGAACGAGCGAACACAAGATTGTTTCTGTTTTTCTCAATGAAGATGTCCTAACCTGCTCCGTGCGTCAGCGAACAGGCTGAGCGGCGTGTCGCTTGTTTGAAAAAACACTCGCCTTGGCTCCATTTCTGCAAAGTTTCACGCACTTCCAACCTATTTTTATTGATCAAAATCAATGCTGACAGTTAATCAATATCACTCTGTCCATGTAATAGATCACTTGGGAGTGTATCAGGACAGTTTTCGCGCGCCATTCGCCAGAGTTTGCTCGCTTGCTATGTTAGGAAGAGGTGTTGGGCAGACGGACATCAATTCATTAGTTTTGGGTGCACTGTATCATATCAATTTTTGGCTTTTTGGTACAATCTGGAGACGAAAATTGTCTGCACCAAATTTCATCCGACTGTCAAGATTTAGGTCAGCAAATGCAGACTGATTGAGCGATGTTGCCATCCCAAGAGCCACGCCAGGGACACAGGAAGAAACTAAGGTGAGAGGGGTGAAAAAGGAATGACATTTCTATTTTGTGACCTCTTCTCTGTTGCTTTTAGTAGCGGTGGATAGGGGAATAGGGGTGAGTGGGATGGGTGAGAGGCAGCAGAGCACATCGTCTGCTTGCGTCTCTTTACTCTGGAAGGGAGACTGAGGTAGAGGAGAGGGAGGGTGAGGAAAGACAAACTGAGGGAGAGAAACAGCTGGGAGGTCAGATTTGAGATTAACCTTTTCAGATACATGCTTTAGTGCATCTATGTGTGTGTTAGTGCATCCCCATCATAAAGAATCTGTGAGTTCAGCTGGAGGTCAGTGTTGTATAGAACAGAAGAAACAAATAACCGGCACTCACAGATAAAGAGTATATTTTAGTTTGCAGCCAGTTAGAGGGGACAAAGACAGTATAAACAAATGTGGCTTTTATTTTCAAATTTTTTATAAATCCTGATACATGAATATTAAGTTACAAAGCCTTTCCAGTCTCTTGCAGACTGGACTGGATTCCTGCCAAATACCTATTGTATCATAGCTTTTATTTGCTGATTGTTGTTGCAAATAAAGAAAAAAAAACAAGGCTGTGCAAGCCTACAGACCACAGAGAAAGTCCCTGGATATAGTGGGGAAGTGAAATCTTTGACCCATGACTTGAATATCTGTCCATTAAAGTTTAACTGAAGTGTTTTTCAACCTGGACCTTATTTTCTCATGTTTTGGTGACTAACTGACTAATATGGACAACAATTTCTGAAACTGGTCCAGTATTGAGGGAGAACGCTGTAGACAGCAGCTGCTCACTGGCTGCAATATGGTGCTATTGGGGCAAGCTGGCACCGTCGTTTACGTCCACTAAAAGTGCTGGTTTTTGCCATGACAGGCTCTCATTGTTATTGTAAGTGTCTGACATCATGGAAAGAATCTTTCTCAAGGAGAAGTATTGTTCTGAAATCTGGCAAGGTGACGTGTTGCTGGAAGTTTGTTGTGTTGGAGTACAGAAAGCGCAGCTTAGTGTTATCTAAAATATCTTCAATGTCATGGCTGAATCTTTAGATTTGAATCCGATGGCCGCCCGTATTTATTTGAGCGAGGGTATAGATATTCAGATTTCACGAGACTCCTCCTTCAGTGGGCTGGTTACAGCGTTATCCCTCAATACTACACCAGTTTCAAAAAGGGTTGTCCCCATTAGTCAGATACAAAAAACGTGGGAAAATAAGGTCCAGGTTGAAAAAACACCAAAGTTATCCTTCAAGGTACTGTGCTATTTTTACATAAGCTCCACAATATACTTCAGAAAATTAATGATGGGTAATGAAACATGTTCTGGGTATAGAACAATGACACCTGCTCTAAAAAGGGTGGTATTGTATCAAATTTATATGATGTTTGGCTTGGTGTGTTCTAGGCCCCATTTCCACCTGATATTAACATGTGATCTTTATCCGGATAATGACATCTGATCCAACAGCCTTTGCTTTTATATTGCTGGTATACATTTGTGGTTTTCCTTATCCAGATATAGATTGCATGTTAATGCAATGTATACGTTGAGAGCTAGTGGTAATTACCTTCCTCAATGCTTTGTAAATCACATACTGTGATAAGTAGTAGTTTTTGCTGCTCTAATGTATGTTGTCCTGTGTTTTCAACAGAAAGGAAATTATTTAACAGTAAAGAAGAATGACTGGATGTTGTGTGCTGTTTAACCTGATTTTAAGCTGGTTAGTTCAGCACACATTGTTACACTCTTTAGTACCTCAAGCATTTGTCATCAGTTAATCATTGTCTGCCTTAACTTGAACTGATGGCGTTGTCTAAATTATGAATACTGAAGAGTACATGTTAGTCGCTCCGGATAAGAGTGTCTGCCAAATGCTGTGACTGTAAACGTTGCCTGGAATATCTCCATATAATCAAGCCTATGAGTAAATCCCTTCATAACCCATAATAATAACTCTTACTATTTGTATGAATAATTAATCTTGATATAATGAGCAAATTAAGGATATTGAAGGGAAAGAAATAATTTGATTAGGTTCAGTGTATGCACTGGAGTGCTCTGACTGTAGGCTTTTTTTTTCGTGAGATTAATTCGCTTGTCAATGTATTTTTTTGAACTGTTGTACTTGTCATGAGTACTTAAACACAGAATATGAACATTACAAGGAGAAAAATAGGACACTTTTTTTCGCGGAAAAAGTTTGCCGTCTTGGTTCGTCCTTGAACTCTTTCACTCCTTCCATTCTTACCTTTCACAATAAAAGTATTTTGCATTTTTGTGTCGTTTATTCATCATGCCCCCAGTGTGTAAAGGCCTTAACACATGGTTCCTTAATGTTGCCTATTATTTTATGTTTCACCTCAAATATTACTTCACTTTTCCCCTTAGATTAACATCACATGCCTGAAAAACAGAACATTAAAATGAAATGACATAATGAGCAAGCACAAGTCAGCAAAAATGATTAGTGCAAAGTCATGTGAAGATCTTTTTATTTTGAAGCCACTGGTCAAAGGCTGATGATGCTTTGCTCATCTCATTTGGACTGTTTGTTCTGCCTATTGCTGTGTGAGCACATCGCCCAAATCAGTATTACCTCATCATCAAAATGCTGAGTCAATATTATGAGCAGCTGAGGGACGAGCTCCTACAAAAAAATGAAGTCTTGGTGGTTGGAGATTTTGCTGAGAGTTACAGTTTTGTCATCCAGGATGAAGCACAGTCTCACCATTGGAACAAGTCACAAGCTACCTTTCATCCTTTCATCTGTTATTGGAGGGACAGTGAGGGAAAATTTCAGGATGTCTGACCCACAAAACCACTTCAGTCCATCTCTTTCAATGGCATATCATACGGCTCTTTGAAAGAAAGCTAGGAAAACTCCCAGGGAAGGTGTTCTACTTCTCAGATGGTTGTGTAGCGCAGTACAATAACCACAAAGCCTCTACTTGGAAGACTTTGGTGTGGAAGCAGAGTGGAAATCTCTGCAGCTGCTCATGACAAAGGACCATGCGATGTGGCAATAAAACGTCTGGCAACTAGAGCTAGTTTACAACGCCCATGTCAGGACCAAACACAGACCCCACATCAATTGTACTTCTTTGCTAAGCTGTACACACAAGAGTGAAACTAAACTCCAAACCACAGAGATTCAGTTGGAAGCAAAAGTACTGGGGCTTTTCAAATCAGAGCTTTCTCTCAAGTGTTGAGCTGCAGTGGTGGAAAGTAACTACTAGTTTACTCAAGTACTCTACTTAGGTAAAGTACAAGTACCTCACAATTGTATTTTCATTTGATGCTACTTTATACTTCTGTTTCACTACAATTCAGAGGGAATTATTGTACTTTTTACCGCATCACAATTATTTTATAAATTAACTTCTTGCACCCAAAAGGACCTCCCACCACATCATTTACTTTTCCCAAGACATCCTGATAAACTTGTGGTTGATTTGGGGCATTGTGCTCACATCAGTGGGGCCATACACACAAGTAAGCCCTTCGAAATAAAAAGCAAAAAAAAACATTTTTGCTGACTTGTACTTCCTTATTATGTCACTTTGTTTAAATTTTCTGTTTTTCAATCATGTGATGATAAACAAATGGGAAAAGTGAAGTAATATTTGAGGTGAAGCAGAAATCATAGGTAACATTAAGGATTCATGTGTTAGACTGACCTAAGAAGTCTGCTGTCAGTCAACTGGAAACTTCAGGAGATGTAAAGAAATGTCTATCCTATAACATGTTTAAAAAATGAAAATATTGCTTGGTCGTCCAATATGGGTCAACTTTGAGTCTTAATTGATATTATGAGTGCAGGTTAGCTCAACCACGAATTCTGACCTTAAAAAAGAAAAGGTTACGAACAGACCTGGACCTAAATCACCATGGACAAATTACTTCCTTAACTGCTCTCATAAATCCAAGATAAGGGGTCGGTGACATCACATTTAGCTGCTATCTTTCAGTCATACCGTCGTCACCCATTCTAATTAGTCGCACTAACAATGGCTTCCACATTTCTCTCTACTCCTCAAATCAATATGCGCTCATCTGCATTGATCATCGTTTTTCACAAGCTGTTGGCTCCAGAATAAATGCTCTATAAATCAGAGCTCGGTGACAATGAATTGTAAAAGAGGGTGGAGACACGTGCACAAAAAGAAGTCCAAACACACACACACATACATTTATGGGCACAAGTGAACACGAGCAGGCGCATGCACCCAAAGTGCAGACGACCCCCAACACACATCTTCCACATGCACACACGTGTAGTTACCCCTGCACCACAGCAACCAACAGTGTACGTGAAAGGTCTTGTGTGGTTGTCGGGGAGACAGAGAGCAGTGCATTGATCTCGGAGGAGCAGTGATCAAAAGAAGCTGGTCTTTGATAAGGATATTAATCATACTCGGGCATGGCTATGCTAATGACTACAACAAAACCAAACACTCCAACTCTCATCAATACTTCATCAAATGGAACCGCCTAATGAGTTTGCAAAGATGACTCGATGCATATAGAACAGCTGATATGTTTTTGTTATGTATAATAGAGTGAATTTTCAGAGAGCATGAGAACTAGATGTACAAACATACTATTTATACTATATATTTTACTATTTACTGTATTGGACCCATAGACTGTATATAAAAAGTGGATGTAGTCACCGTGACATCACCCATTGGTGACATCCGTCTTGGTCAAGGTCTATTGAAAGAGGCTGGGACACAGTTTTTGAGCTCTGGGGTATGACACATGTGCAGTGTAACTGAAGCTGCATTTGTGCATATTTTACTGCGCATGTGTTGTACCTCAAAGATATGTCGCGTTGATGACGCGTGCCTGCTCCTCTTTTCACTGTCCTTGGTCATGATCTTGGTTATTTGCAAACAGAAGTGACACGAGAGGGTGGAGCTAAATACAACCGAATCAAAGAGGTTATGATTAACTTTCATGAACTGAAAACACACTGTGAAAGGGTTAAAGTTGTAGACAAAAACATGGAGAACTCAAGACCGGACAACACCGTGGCGGCAACCACTCATGTTTACAATGTTTACTGAGGTAATAAATCAAGTGAGAAGTAGAGTCATTTTCTCATAGACTTCTATACAATCAGACTTCTTTTTGCAACCAGAGGAGTCGCCCCCTACTGGCTGTTAGAAAGAATGCAGGTTTAAGGCACTTCTGCATTGGCTTCACTTTTCAGACTTGGAGGTTGCTCACTGGGTCAGACTGAAATATCTCAGTTCAGTGTGCTCGCCCGTTTCATCTTAAAAACGCATTAGAAAAAAATAAACATTAGGTTTTGTCTCACTGCAATGACATTTACTGCTGCATAGTATTTATTGATGGACGTTGGATGTACTGAATGAAATGAAAGAGTGCGTGTCGCCACAGTAAATCATCTGATGAGTGTTTAATGGTATATATACATGTATATATTTAATATATTTTTCCTCTCATTCACAGTACCGCCATTTGGACAATCAGCGACGGTTAACCATGCAAACTCCAACCCGAAAGTTTCAGTACTTTCAATACCCTTTGTTGGGGGTAAAAAGGCCCCAGATAATGTCCCTGGGACTTATTTTAGACCCTGGTTCCTGCGGTCGAAATGCAAAGTTCCTCAAATGGTTCCTAGTTCCGGGAAATAGTTCCTGCGGTCGAAACGGGGCTTAACATTGTAACAGCTCCCACAGCCAATAGTGGAATATACCTTAGCTATAATGATTCATTACAGTGCTATCCTCCATCAGTCACAAGAGCCTCATCATGTAGTGGACCCTTTAAGTCTCACCAGTCGGCAGATGGCAGCAGAACAGTGCTGTCGGGTGGTGGTTTCTACAATACTTGAAAGTCCCTTTTCTACTCCATTTAGCTAACAGCAGAGAGAAGTATTGCTGTAAGCTACTCCAGACATTCAAAACGCCAGTGGGCATTGACAATCAGCACAGAGGCCTTTTAAAAGAAGGAAATTCATCATTAAATAGACAAAAATCCAGCAATTTGTTTCCTTCTATTAATTAGATAACGCTTGACCAATTATCTATATGGAGGAAATGAGTTTCTCAAGTGGCGCAGTCAGAGAAAAAGCTTGATAAGATACAGGTAGAGGAGTATCTCACTCCTACAGGTATGCGCTGAATTAGCATTTTAATGAGCATAATGTCATTGGGAAAAAACAGTGAGGTAATTCCAAACATAATACATTCAACTGACTGTGACTCATTGGTAGAGACAAAGTATATACATTACACGTAAAGATACAGCTCTTGAATATTTTTTAAATTGCCTTTATCCATTTTTTAAATGGTGGTGTACTGAACATTTGCAACTGCGTTTAGAGGTTCACCATTAAAATGTAAGCCATTAAAGCGATTTGGTCCCAGTGCTAAACGTAAACAAATATTCTCTAAACAGATCATGATGAATAAACGTAATAAAAAACAAAAGACGCTTTCACAGTGTGAATAAAGACATGAACTGCATGATGTCTAGATGGACCAGTAATGAAAAGCTGCATCTCTCTCACAAACAGCCTCTCTGCCTCCTCCCCAGCCACACAGCAGTTCAAAATACAGGTTCAACCAAATCTGACAAATGCCCAAAGTTATTATCACTCAAAGGTCAAAATCAATTTGTTTAACAACCTAGGGAACAAAATCCCTCACAGGTCCTATTGCCTAAATGTCTCTGATTTAACTAAGCCTCACCACTGTGTGCCTGCCTGCCCCTCATTTGCCGGATTTGAGCTAAGCTTTTTAGCTCTGCTATAGAGAGAGCACAGGGCTCTGAGGACGCCAGTGTTGGTTTGTGGCTTGCTAACCTGCATGGGTGGTTAAACCTCTTTTTGTCCAGTTGATCATGAGGAGCAGCACATCCTCGAGGGGTCCGCCTTTGAGGATTTTAGACTTCTTGTTTGTACCAAAGCCAGTTTAAACCAACATATGCCCCCCGCAAATTCGCCTTGGAGCAAATATAACAAAAAAAGTCAGATGTAATAAAGAGGTGCGTGATCTTTTTCTCCATCCCTAATGTTCTTTCTCTCCTCTCAGGCCCTGTGTTTTAGAATGAGATTGAAGCGCTGCTTTTGCGTTGCTGAGCTCTGTGTGCCTTGCGTTTTTAAGATTATTTTTTTGCCGGTTTTGCCTTTATTAGATAGTTACAGTGATAGTTGTGAAAGGATGAGAGAGAGGGTATGACATGCAGCAAAGGGCTGCGGGTCGGATTCAAACCCCGGGCCGCTGCGGTAAGGACTGAGCCTTGGTACATGGGGCGCCCCATGCCACACGTTTTTAAAGCCCTGGATGCCTCGAGTTGAAAAAAATTAAACTCAGAGCGGAAACGCGCCCAATGTCATTAGCGTTTTTTTTTTATCATTGTGGTGACTTGTGCTGGATACTCGGAGCTTTATGACTTTACCAACTGTATGGATAGGTTGTTTTCATTCATTTGAACTGTACTATTAACTATTTGGGTTGCGTACAGTTCATGGTTTGTAATAAGGTAACGTTAGCACTCATTTGATGGTTGCCTAGCAACATATAAAATAAAAAGTAGCAGCAAACTGCAAAAAAAACCACTCAGTGCTGTGCGCCTTGTGTTTTCCACCTGCAAAATGTGCTCTGTCTGATCAGGGCCTCCAGATACTATTTCCCTTCTCTTCTGTTGTCATTAAAGCAACTTCCACTTCCAGGAAGAAAGAGGAGAGCTGCACTTCGAAAAGCTATTCACCTGGTATTTCAATGCCCATTGTTGATGGGGGATTATGGATTCTGACTCGGGCCGGATTATTGTCAGATAAACAAAACAAAAAGCCACAGCGGGCGAGGCAGCATGTATGTGGCACAGATAGGGCACCTTTGTTTCTGCTTGGTGCTATAATGAGCACATGTGTGTGCATGTAAACACACAATCTGACATACACACACACACACAAAAAAAATCACAGTGCAGCACAAACACCAGGGCTAGAGCTCACAAGTTAGCAGTAAATTAAATACGAGAGTGCAGATGATATGAGTGTCTCCACCAGGAGAACAAAGCTGAACGCACTCTCAACAGCGCAGCACTAAACCCTGAGGCACCTAGACAGGAAGACAAGAAGTCAAGGAAAACATTGTCTCTGGGAACCGGCTTTCATCTTATTTACTCAAATGAGTAGAAATTGCTGCACAGCAGACAGTCAAGATATCTAGTGCGAGTTAGAGAAGGAAAGAGCGGAAAAATGTCAAACAAACATTAGGGGTGGGGGAAAAAATAGATTCACCTGTGTATCGCGATTTTTCAAGCCAGCCGTCACTCTCATCTCTGTGGTCAAATCGTCAGACGGTACAACTGTAGAGCACCCATATACTGGCATTTATGTTAAATGCAGTCAAACGGCCCTGATGGAGCTGACCATGGATGTATAAAGAGAACGGCGCTAACGGGGAGAGCTAGAACAGGACTTGGCGAAGTTAGCAGAAGTATACTATGTCCGGTTTTCAAAATAAGGTGTTAACTGTATATCCAAAGTACATCTATGGAAATAAGGTTAATTAGATTATATTCACCAGAAGTATAAAACATTACATGTCCCTCATAAATTAAAAAGAAAATACCACTAATTTGTGAGGGAAATGTCTTTATTCTTTGATTTTTGGGTTGCAGGAAAAAAATGTAATAAATAATGCCTGACAATGACTAATATATATTTGACTTCAGGACATCTCTGACTACATACATGCTGAAAATCAAACATTTTACTGTATCAATTTAGATATTTTCCAAAGTAAAAGTCCCTAGAAGAGTGTGATTCAACTTTTTCCCATCATCTAGTGTTAAAAAAAGTTAACAAAAATCGCAATCAATCGTAATATCGAATCGCAATACTTAAAAATTGTAATAATTAAAAATCACAATACATATCGGATCAAATCGGGAGATAGGTGTGTCGTCCCAGCCCTAAATAACATGGTACTTGCAAATCTGAAAACACATTCACTCCAAGCCATCTCAAGGAAAAGCCTCATACATGGCCTTTTAACATGCACACAAATGCCAACACACAGCAATATTTGTTTTTATGCGTTTATGCATGAACAAAGCCAAATATTGTCTCTGTGTGTGTATGGTTATAGTGTGTGTGTTTATGACGTAAAGCGAGAGCAAAGATCAGAATGTCAGGCAGGTTTACATTAGTCAGCAGATGCAGTGGGCAACATCATTAGTCACTCTGACACCCACTTCTGGCCACTGCTTTATTGATGAGGCCAAGCTCAACAACTACCCCCCTCTTACTGTAATACACAGACAGATACATGCACACACACAAGCCTACTGTAAACGCAACAGGAGTCCGGTTTAGCATCTCAGGTCTCACAGAGAAACTACGGGGCTAGCAAAGCGAGGTGCTGCATGCTCACAAAATTAACAGACAACAGAGCAGAGAATGCTTTTTCCCACAGTTCAGTTGCTAATCATCTGTCCACAAACACCAAACAACCGATCCATAATCAAACATCTGCTCAACACCAGATCTTCTGGGCAGGTTGTGAATGGCGGGGTACAATGACAGGGTGCCAAGTGTGTCACAGCAATGAGCTCAGAGCCATTTATGGCCTCCATGACTCTGACATTTAGCAGGATGCTGCAATTTGTCAGCCTCTCAGTCTGACTCACACATCCACAACAGGGGACGCTCATGAAACACATTACCATTAGGCCTAATAGTGCCGCATCAGAGGACTGTGTGTGTATGTGTGTGTGTGCATGCAGTCTTAAATTAATGATGTATGTGTGGTTCCGACTGGTGGAAATATATGATGACATAAAATGAAAGAAAAACAGGTTGACAAAACAAATGAATGCATCAAGATGCTCCTCGTTTTCATCTTGTAAAACGCGATCAAAGCCGATTCATGACATTTTAAATTCAAACAATAATAACAGCCCCGGGCTACAGACATTCAGTCAATATTGAAAACATGTATGCCTTTAAAAACTGTGTTAATCCCAACAATTATCTCTGTCTGTTGCCCAAACGCAATAAGCTGAACCACTCACTCGTCTATTAAAATGCAGTGTTTCCCCTGTATTCATTCTGCAGAACTAAGCTAAAATGTCATGTTGTCGGTCGCCACAAATAGACTCGTAGTGAACAACATGCCAACGTGCTGACAATTTTCAGTTTTTTTCTGTTTTCAGATGAGCTAGGCCAGATAATATCTGGTTAAAACAGATCGGTGATACTGTTTTACCCTCATTGTTCTCAGCGAAGTTTTCTGGAAGTTATGTAATGTAGCACCAGTGCATTTTATGTGGAGTGAGCACTGTACCGGACTCTGTTTAAAAAAGTAGCCCTTTTAAATGCTGCATTGCTCGTCAGCAACAGGTCATATGGTAACTTAGGAGGCAAAAGAGAGCTCCAGGGATGACGTATTTTTGTAGGCCAACCAGGAAGTTAGCATCACCCTGGTTCCCTCGACAAAAAGCCAATGAGATTTTTCCATAGGGTTTTGGATTATTGCAGAAAGTAAATTCTGTGGCAAACACACATTTATGAAACTTCCACGTTTTCTTCAGTAAGATCATTTTCACAAATGAACACCACTTTTATGATTTTTGAAGTGTAAATGCAATCACCAAAAGTAAAAAGCTAACGTTAAGCTACAGACGATCTACACCACGGTCGCATGAGCGTGAGTATACACAAGGCTGTAAAGATGGACGAGTCGGCATGATGACGTTTAGTAGTCTCATTTAGCCACTTCTTAGCAACCGCCTTTTTAAAGACACATAAAGGCTTCAAAATTCACAAGTTGGATATTTATTGATGCATTTTATGTCATAGAACAAAACGTTAAATTCTCTTAAACTTGTGTTAACCACAGACCTTATTTCAGGCTTCTAACTAAAAACCCATTCAAAAAACCCATTGACTTCCAGACGAAGGAACCGGAAGTGCTAAAATGCTAACTAATTTCCGGGTTTTAGGACTCATTCCTATAGCACTCTATTCGGTCTTGTGTCCTCTAATAAATTTGGCATGCAATTAACGCATCAGTCATAATGTTTCAATTAAAACTCAACTGTTTTGGAAGAAGGAAATAACAGGAGTTACAGGTGAACCAGCTTTAAAAGTGACGGTGGATCAATGTGGATGTTGAAAAGTAACTAATGAATATTTAAAGATTTCAGAACGCAATTTGGTGTAGTGGTGGGTGATGGATTGAGTGTAATTGGGTTAACACCCCCACCCAGCCCATCCGCCACCCAACACCAGTCAAAAGGGTAAACACTGAAATGGAGAGCATTTTGATATTCTGCATCAGAGCCTTTGTACCAAGAGACTCTCAATCTTCAAGGCCAGCAACTACAGTACTTGTGTAACAAAGAGTGAGTGAAGGATGAGGAGGGCTCTCAGAATGCAAAGTCACTGTTTCAGTTACATCCTAAACTGAAAGAGCATTTCTGCTAACCACAGGGCATGTTGGAGAGGAAAGTAATGGTACTATATATTTCTCAATTTCATATCCAACGTTTTTAGTTTAACTAAAATGCTTTCAACTTTCCCCTTTCCTACGTCTCTCTCTCCCTCTTATCGGTGATGTATAAAGGGCAAGCATTGGCACCGCCGTTACTGGGAGAGAACATCTCGAAAGCCGCTGTCAGTTAAAAAAAACACAGACAACTCTAAAGTGCAATTTCTCTGTAGTCTCTTATCATTATGCATAAAGTTTGTAAAGTATGTCTTGGAAAGGGCGGCACTGACTTCTGAAGCAGTTGTAGGTTTTTGGGCCACGCAGTCAGACACAGATTTCAAGTCGAATCATAATCAAACATTTACTCACACATAGCAGACCCAACTGCAAATACACACATGCACACACACACAGCTCTCGCAACCAGATAAAAGAGGTGTCTGCTCTGCTCTTACCCGAGCGTTGTCATAGTAACGATGGTGTACCAGAAGGAGGCTGGGATGCTGGTGAATTTGCTGGAGCTTGAACCCTTCTCTGCGTAGAACATGACGGTAGCAAAGATAATTATGGCCATAGTGAGGGAGAAGAGCAGGAAGCCCAGCTCCGAGGCACAGCTCTTCAGCGTGTAGCCCAGGATGCGCAGGCCCTGCGAGTGGCGGGAGAACTTAAAAATGCGGAACACGCGGAAAACGCGGAGTGTCACGAAGGCGCCGCTCACGTCCTCGTTGTCAGTCATCACCAGGCCGATGTAGTAGGGCAAGATGGCCACCACGTCGATGATGCTCATGACGGACCGCATGAAGCGGTAGCGGTTGGGCGCGGCGTACAAGCGCATCAGGTACTCCACGGTGAAGATCATGACGCAGGCCGTGTCCATGCAGAAAAAGGCCACGGTGTAGCGCTCACCGCATGGCACCTCCTTCTGGTTGGGCGACGTGCCGCAGGGCACCGTCTCCACCACGTTGGTGATGACGGAGATGGCGATGAAGAAGCCAGTGACGTAGTAAAAGACAAGAGCCATGGTGGAAGTATGGGGGTTCTCGAAAGCCCGCCACATGGTCTCCCTGAAGGTCATGTTGGGCAGCTTAGCGTCCTTGTTGTCCTCCTGGTCATCCTGCAGGCGCTCTGCGTTCTCCCGCTTCCTGTCCTTGTACTCTTCGTAGCAGCAGTCACCGATGATCTCCGAGATGATGCCGAAGAACGCCAGCTCCTCGTCGTAGGAGGAGATGCACTCGTAGCGTGGATAGTGGAGCTTGCCCGTGCGGTAGAAGTTGAGCACGCTGCGGAACACGTCGGGGTCCCGGTCGAAGAAGTACTCTTTGGTCTCCTCGTTGTAGAAGAACTCCTTCTCCGAGCTCCCCAGCAGGGTGTCTGGATAGCGGTCCAGCGTGTTCCTCCAGGTCTCGAAGCGCCGTCCACTGACATTAAGAATGATCATCTCATCCGAACGCTTGTTCTTCTCAGGGGGCGCCACTGGCATGGGCAAATTGGCCACGGGCATCCAGCCGATGGCCGCCGCCCGGGCGAAGGGAAGCCATGCCGCTACTCCCGCCGCCATGCTGTGTCCAGCTAGGGGTGTAGGGGGAACAAGTCCAGCACCTTCACAACCAGCTTGACTTCAGCTCATTCACCATCTATAACGGGAAGAGAGCGAGAGAGTGGGGGGAGGGCTGTTTTAGTCATTACAGGAGAGCAAATGATGAGGAATTTAAGATCAATTAATGTTACAGATGTGGGAAGAAGAAGATCTAGTGAAAAAAAGTGAGCCAGTAAAAAAATAACAATACAACTTATATCCTAAATGTCAGTCTAGCTGAGACAGCAAAAAATAATGGAAATCAAATTGAACATCACACTAAAGGTGAGAACATCTACAGTGCATATAATATAAAGAACATTTATATTTGATATAGTAAGCTTTAATGAGATTACAGTGACTGCAATTTCCACTAAGCATCATCTTCCCCATAATTACTTTAAGGCTATTTCTCAGATCCCCTCTATTGGGTTACAGTTGAGGAGCAGCCTTCTCAGGAGTTAAAGTTAAAGCATCATAAAATGGTCTATAGAGGTTATTTTTTGGTTGAATATAAAGAGGCACATTTACAAGGTTATTCTTCTTAAGAGAGAGAGACACAAGCAAGAGATTCAAAAACCTGTTGAGTTCCAACTACAGAAGAGAAGATGCATCTTTTATTTTACTCCAAATGAATGAAAGTTGATTATTCAGGTCAAATTTTTTAACAATTCTTGATGACAAACTGGCTGCTAAATAAACGCCAACGCGTAAAAAGGAGCAGGTTAACGCGTAACGAACAGGTTGATAACTAAAACAGCTGATAGCAACAGCTTCAACTCACTGATCCAAATGTCTCCATCCAAAGAAAACACGACCTTCTTTCTTCCAGAGCAGTTTAGTTACAAGTCGTGCGGGGTTTTGGGTTATTTCTTTAAAAGCGTGACCTGGGAGGAAAAAAAATATATACCAGGAAAGAAGAAGAAGAAGAAGAAGAAGAAGAAGTTATTTACGCGCAGAGGAGGAGAGCGACATTTAGACAAACGCTGCTGCTGATGATGAGGTGGAAGCGGAAAAGTACCGGAGACGGACGAACCACAGCTGCTTTAATTCAGTTTCCATTCTAAAGCGAGGAGGAGATCTGATGATGAGGATGAGAGGAGTTCTCTCCGTGAAGAAGACCCGTCTTACGTTGGCTTTTTTGGATGAGTGGTGGGAAGAGACGGAGGAGGAGGAGGAGGAGGAGGAGGAGGAGCGCTCTCTCTCTCTCTCTCTCTCTCTCTGTGCGCAGGGGGCGGATTGTGGACCAAAGCTGCATTTATGGGAAACCTCGATTCAGGAGCGAGATGCGCACAGAAAGTGGGTTATTTATTCCTCACTGCTGAGGAAAAAAAAAAAAGAAAATGAAAAAGAAAATGATACACTCCTCCTTCGTCACTCCAAATTAATTGGCAAAAAGGGTTTTCCTCTCCTCAAAGCAAAAACAATAAATAAATGGATAAGCTCATCCAACCAATCCATTCAGTTTGTGCACCATTATTATTATTTCCACATATCAAAGGCTGCTGCCAGCTGAGTTTTATCCACAGGATGCATCCCAGCAGGGCCGTAGCCGACCATTCAAGAGCACCCTGAACCCAAGATCACCTTGCGGGCACCTTTGTCTTTAAATGATATCCGTAGCTTTAAAGGGACTGTAAGTAAGGTTTTACACATATAAATGTTTTTTTTTTATTTATTTTTTTATACTTAATTTTTTCCCTTTTTTCAAGGTTGTTCGTAATAACTATAGTTTATAAACCAATTTTTAAGTAGATGAGCTTGTAGACAAACTCATAAAGTACACTAGAAAAAACAACTTCAACATTCAAAATTGAAATAAAATTAAGAAAAGAAATAATAATAATAATAATAATAATAATGATAAAAAGAAAGAATAGAGTTTAAAAAACAAAACAAACAAAAAAAAACAACAAAAAAAACAACAATACAAAAATACAAGATTAATAATAAATTAAATCAACAAATAAGTTAATAGAAAATAAAAAGGAGGGGAGGGGGGGAGCGCAAATATATAGTAATATCATTTACAAAATGTTTTCTTTTTTTTATTGCCAATGTGTGAACAGGTTGTAACCTAACCTAAAAAAATACAGACTTTCTAGGTTTCCTCTGTCAACCTGTATAGACTGCTTTTAATGTGAAGAATACGGGCCAGTTTTTCCGGGAAAATCCAACAGATGTGACGTCAATGCGCGCTCACCAGTGCCTTTTACTCTCTTCAGCTCCGCTACAGGGCTAACAGTTTAGCACCTTTAACTAAACCTCCAATAACTGATTTTTTGAGCCACTCGGGGGACAGCGGGAATAAACACAAAATCAACATATCATCACCTTTTAAGTTGATATGGCAACCTTGTTAGGAAACATTGCTTATTTACACATCCAGCAGTTATGAAACAACATCATTCATTTAGCGAATGCAACTCCTTTAATCACTCTCTTTTAGCTCCGCATCAGGAAATATCTGGCTTTTTAACGGCTAAATGCTCCACTATGTTAAACTGTGTCTGTCTGCTGTTTGGTGCTGAGCAGGTAGTGCTAGTACAGTCCGTTTTAGAGCTATTCTGCTGAAAACAGCCACCTACTGCAGCTGAAAGCGATGCTTTGAGCAGTGAGACAAAACAATAAAGTTTTGGGTCAGACTGCTAAACAATGAGCTGAAACTCACTGTAAAGCTCTGTAAAGCTGAGGGGAGCTACAGATTTGGTGATAATTAAACCAAAGTGACCCCAAAGTGACCCCTTTCACATTGTCACATTATTTTCACATTGTCATTTGATACATTAATATAAAAAATATTGATCATAGCAGCTTTAAATACTCCTCTTGGAATTTTTGTGGACCCTCCTCAACTGTGGACCCCCGTCAGCCCTCTTAAGGTTCAAAATGTTTGACCTGATCCAATATGGACTAGCGGGAAACCTACCTAAACCCAATGTGCATAAATCAATTTTCATTAGATCCGAACAGACCCAGGGATAATTAGACCTGAACAGACCCAAACAGAGAGCGGATACTGACTACAGCTGCAGTCTAAAAGAGCAGCAGTTTGATAATAATGTCCTAAGAACGAAAGTAAAATTCTAGAAACTAATTCCAAAATTAATTTGTTTATATGCAAGACTAATAGGAATGATAAGAAGTCCTATTTTCAGAACTTGCTCCAACAATAAAACATTATGTAGCCAACTGGGAGACATAGACGGTGAAGCAAAGTCCAAAATATGATAATAATCATTTAATAGCATAAATCTTCTACACAGGCTATAGATTTTGAAAGTGATCATGATACACCACGCGATCAGAGTGTATTAAACATTGTGACAAACAGACCTGAGACCCCGTGGCAGTAAAACAAGACTGTACCGACCTGATTAGACTGAGTATAATATGACCAGATCCGACTTGATCTCTGTTCATCAGAACCACGTGGACCTGTGAAGACCTCTAGGATCCAGTGGATCTCTATAGACTCTAGAGATGCTACCTTTCAACTACACAGTGTAAAATAAACATAAAACATATTAAAGGGATAGTTTGGGTGTTTTGAAGTGGGGTTGTATGAGATACTTATCCATAATCAGTGTATTACCTGCAATAGATGATGGTCAGCGCGCCCCCGGCTTGGAGAAAAGACAGGAGTTACCGCATGGAACCAAAGCAATGTAATGCTGTGTATGGGGCCGGCAGCAAAACATATTTTAGCCACCTAAAAGAAAGGCTAACCTAAAAAGAATCGATATCATTTTAAATGTATATTATATTTAGACTGTTTTCGCTGGTTTACCTTGCCGTGAGACAGCCCTTTCCGACGGGGAACTGAAGCCGATCCATCTATTCGCTCGCCAAAGCAACCAGACATTGAAAAAACTGTATTTTTACTTCACAGAACACAGGAGTTGATCTACTGTAGGTAATACACTGACTACGAATAAGTACCTCACACAACCCCACTTCAAAACATCAAAACTGTCCCTTTAATGGAGGGCATGAACCTCACCAAACCTGATGATATTTTCCTGACCAGACAGAAGGCTACAATAAAAAGGGACATAAAATAAAATATCTCAGCCGGCAGTCTTAGCAACAAGCCGTGGTATTTCCTGTCCGCATTCTTTTCTGGGGACCTGGGTGACTACAGAGTCTGGTAATCATCTCTACATGTACGTTTACTCATGAAAGCAAAGCTTGGAGCAGTGGAAAAGCTCTCAGACCAATCACTGTCTGCTCTGAAGAGAAGCAGGTGCAGCATGTACAGTAAGTATATCTGTAACGCTCAGCCTTGCACAATCCTCTGCCTTTTAAAGTTACTGTATTGTCTATGGGCAGGTGGTGCATGCTCGTATACTGCACTGAGTTAGATAATATTATTCTGATGGACATAACAGGAGTTGATCCAGTTTTACTGTTTCAGTGCTTTACTGAAACATGTCAATCAAGCCTGGAATATGTGACACAGCCATCGATGCTAAAGCTCATAACTGGGAGGAGAATACATTTGTGCGAGTACACGGCCATTTATATTCAGACTCCGATAGTGTCAATGTCTTTGTCCCCTACATTATTCAATGCTTTGCAGAACAATATGCAGCCCTAATTGAGTCAACAGGGATCCTATCCCCACGATGTGTGCAGTCCATTGGAATATCAATAGGGTAAGGGCACACAGCTCACACACACTACAACACATGTGGTTATCTCATTATGAGTATGGATATACATGTGCACAATATGGATAATTAATACTACTGAACACACCATATTACTCACCCTAAAAATCACTCACACGCTTGTTTGAAAGAGAAAAATTGCTAGTGATTGTTATTGAGACACACAGGCGCACGCACACACACACACACACACACTTGTTTATGCCTCTGTGCCCTTGTTCAGCTATCCTTAGAATCACCTTTGACTCAATTAAGTCCCTGACCGTAAAGTGGCCCGTTGATAAAATACCAAATGGCCGAAGTGACCTCACCTTGTGAAAAATGTCCCCAGTCCTTAAGCTCATCCTGGCTGTCACAAGAATAGCAATGAAAGAAAACACACACACACTCGATCACTCATACACAAAAACACAGAGACACACACACACACACACTGCACGGAGAGACTGGCCTTTTCAAACGATGAGTCTGTGAGCGGTTCCAATAATTCAAATGTCACTGAATAACAAGGTGGGTTGAATTTCATGGTCAACTGCCCTCTGTAATTATCCGGAGACACTACACTGACATTAAAATTCTAAATCCTCTCTGTGCCGCGGCGGGGCCTCGAGAAACAAACTAGTTAAGTTTCAGTGACAAAACTTGGAGGATTAGTTGAGTGAGTAGGTCTATTTAACGGCGGTCCTAAGAGAGACAAGTGCCCATATTAGCGGAAAATCATCCCCAGCAGTGAGACGCCACTGAGTCCACCGCCTTATTAAAATACTACGCTAAATATACAGTTACAGCCAGCAGCTGGTTAGTGTAGCTTAGCATACATGTTGTTTATAGTATCGTACAGATATGAGGGAGATATCTATTTAACTCTTGGCAGAAATAAGCAAATTTCCCTAAATGTTAAACAGTTGTTTAAGCTTATTCCTCACTGTCTCTCGGACTCTATGTCATATATATATTCTGGATAGTCTTGTTCCACCTCTTCACTGAAGGTGTATGAGTGGAACTGAGTGAAACATTCAAACCAAAGCTTCTGAAAATATTTCAGATGACTTTTGCATCATTTCAGACACATTTCCCCCAAATTTTGTTTCTTTGGGAACTTTGGGATCTCCACTAGAAGTCAAAATACAATTCTGTGGGTTTGAATACAGTTTTGACAACCAAAATGAGGTTGTAATGCCTGTTAAGGGTTTAAAATAGTGGTGTAACGGATCTCCCCCGCCCCACGTTTCGGCATGCATGTAAACCACGGATTGATTACAGTTTAACCATCATAGTTTGAAATTAAGTTTTACTGCCGATTGTTATCGGTTGATATTCAGTGGAAATATACGATCAGCATTAATACTTTCTAGTTGCCGCTCCTTGATAATGCTACATGTGAACAACAAATCTGTGTTGAAATAGGTAGGAGGAAAGCTAGTAACGTTGGCAGCAACGGAGCAACTAACATGGGTCCATTAAGTTACAGTATGGTGCGTTCAAGCTCTATTCAGTAAAAATAGTAAAGAAGTATTGGGCAAAGGTAAATTCAAACTTTATCATGATGTGTTCAAATGTAATCTTGTAAAATGTAGTTTTAGGTAAGAAACTTTAATTAATACAGTTGTTTGAAGGAGATGTTTTCACAGCAATATAAAATAAAGAGAGAAATATTACCTGTTGTATGCGGATAACCACTATAGATGACTATAACAAAGTAAAAGGATAACATTTAAATTACAAAACAACAAACTAAAAGTTATATTAACTCCCTTTTTTTCTGCTGATCCGATCCGATCCGTGACTCAAAACTGTGATACAATCCGAACCGTGAGTTTTGTGATCATTTCATGCATCCCTAGTTTAAAACAACAAAAAAACTCTGCTAATAGGGTGAGGTAATTCCACTTCCCCTCCCCTTTCAAGAATTGCCGAGCTGAGGTGTGAGGAGTTTTTTTTTATCATTAGTTTACTCATGCATTTGTATCAAGGATACACTTGATTCTGAAACATCCTGTAGACATGTTGATTTGTACTGAAAATGTGTTTGCTTATTTTATGAAAAGCACGTGTTAGGACTGAAAAAAGACTAGATCATGATTTTAATTTGCAATGTTTAGTGATAATTCTAGCTTTTGTACATAAATCATTAGTAAATTGTTTATAGAAGCACCGAAGCATCATTCTGCTTCAGGCCGGCGTGACTGGTCTGGTTTTTTATTCATCATTTTTGATTGAATATATATACATATGAGTACCCACTCAACATGTACATGACTCTTTATGTGGGTCTGCTCTTGCTTCTTATGTGGAATCTAAGCAAATAACGCTGCTCCCAACCTGATGCAGTTTGTATGTATTTGTGTCTTACGGCCACGATTAACCTCCTCTGTGAGAGATGCAACTTAAAGGCTCTCTGGTGGCCCCCAAAGTGCAAACAGCTCTGATCTAATGAGCACAGTTTACTGACTCCTCTATCGTGCTCACTGCTGTTACCTTGATACCTCTGCTGACTGCTGATGGCCACCTCAAGGCTGGTGCACACACACACACACAGACACACACACACACGCACACACACGCACACACACACACACACACACACACACACACACACACAGGCACAGCAGTCAGTAATATAAACACAGCTGCATATTCAAATGCACAACCCGTATTCCCCTCGTATGCACTTTCTTCACATGAGTAAACTCGGAGGCCTTTGTTTTGACATCTCCCTCATTGTACATTTGTTTGTTTGCTGGCTTCCTTGAGTTCAATTATTCATAAATTTCCCACAACCTGCCTTCTTAGTTTGTTTAATCCCCATTAGATATCCGAAATCTTCCTTTGGGGATTTAGTCTCTGACTGCGGTGGAGTTTATCCTTGGTGTGCCAAACACTGAGTTGGCAGCCCCTCTGTCTACTGTTCAGGGAGGCAGTCAGTGGCACAGGGGGGTTATAGATGTGTTCCTGGCCCCCTTCCAGCACACAAAGAGACTAAGACAGCAGATCCTGCACCCATTCCAACCCTGTAAAATGTCACGCTTCTTTGTGTACTGATGCCCAAACTGAGTTGGCTCTCACCAAGGGACCAGGGGAGCAGTGTTGCCAGAGCGGGCTCTGTATATTACCTCAAATCAACTTTTGATTTGACTGTATATCACACCGTGCTCATTCCAGGAAAGTAACTGTTGAGTTTCCACTTGCGAGAAAAGATGGCTCAGAGTTGAAAGTTTGTTGTAGCTCGAAGGTACGGGGCAAAATCCATTCCAAAATTAATGACTGTGCAAACATAAGGAATCTAGAAACTAACAATAAAGAGTTAATTCCACTGGGCTCATGTCTATGTTATGTAAGAGTCAAAACTGAGCTTGCATCAAGCAAAACATGCTGGAGGATAATTTTCACCCTCAGACGGGGATGCTGCTGGGAGAAAAGCCCTGAAACTCACCTCTGACTCTCCACTCCCAATTTTCTCTTTCATCACTCTGCTCCTCGGGGCAGAGCAATCAGAGGTGTAAAGAGGTCGTTGATATTCCAGACATACACTGACTCTCGCAGAAAACCTAGCACCAAACACACGGCTGACCTCCCTGTAAACACATGCAGACCCTCCAGCAGTGTGTTGTAATATTTTCAAGGAATGAGGTAGTCTGTATTGTTTCATCACAGACAGCTATATATTCATTAATGATGTATTTAAACCATAGCATCTCCCAAAGGCACTATGGAATATGGCTAAAAACGTACACTTTTTTTATAGGGCTGGGACAATACACCCAACTGCCGATTATACTATCACGATACTTGGGTGCCGATTCGATTTGTACTGCGATTCTACAAGTATTGCGATTTGATATTACGATTTATTACACGGTTGTGTTGAATACTAGATTGTGATTGGTCAATCACGGCGTTCTGCGGTCTGTAATTTCTTTATAACAGACCGTTTAATAACCTACAAATCTAAGATGTTTGTTTATCCCCCATGCAGAAAAAAATATTATAGTTTGTTGATAAACAGCAGAAGACTGGATCATTTTTCCTTTTTTTTTTGTTTTTAATATTTTTATTTTGTACTTTGCCTTAAAGTTTGGAGACTATAACTGCTGACACTGTGAAATAGAAGAGCTTCTTTAATTGATTTTGAAGTGTAGCTCACAGAGCATTACGTTCCATCCCATTAGAGTGTGATGAGTGCATTATAATGAAATCAGAACATGAGTTAAAGTACATTATGAAGATGGCTTTATGCTTTTATGTACTGAGGATCTTAAACAAGAGATCCTTATATCATATACTACACAGCTAAAGGACAAACAGGAAATTAGTTAATTTATCCATCTAATCACTTATACAGATCAGGACCGCGGTGGCAACAAGCCAAGTAACACAGCAGAGATCTCCTTTTCCCTCTAAAGCCTCATCAGGCTGCTGTTGTAGGTGCAACTACAGCTGGAAGATGTAGGTGCCTCAGCATGCCCCAAGTCTAAATGGGGTTTCTTCCCACTTAGTTGAGATTGATATACCATGAAAAGGAAGGCACACAGATGCTGCCTCCCCAGGTGTGAGGACCACCTCAAGAATGTTGGCTCAACTTATACAAACCAAAGAATGTCTGCATCTCTGCAGACGGTGCAGCTGAACAGCAAGAAATACCAGAAATACCTCCTCAACTCACTGTAAGTGTTCACCCTTCAACTGGATGGAACAATCCACCTTTATCTGAAGGAAACGTGGTCTCGGAAGAACAGTTGATTTTTATCCCGACTGCATTAACTTTACCTGCAAACAACCCCAGAGTGCAGAATGCAGAACACACATCACATTCACCCACACACACACTCAGCGAGCTACCATGCAAGGTACTGAATGTCAGGAGCAATTTTGGGTTGCCCAAGGTCAAGGACACTACTGGGGATCGAAGCGATAGACAACCAGCTTTACCTGCTGAGCCACAGTTTCAGAAGTTTGACATCATAAGCAAACAGCAGAGATTTGGCCCTAAAGGCCCAGACACATCAACCCAACATCAAAGAACGAGTGAGTCGCCTCACGTCGCCTTTGTCTTGTCCAAAAAGTTGCACTCGAACACACCGCAAGGACGACAGTCGACACCCAACTAGAACGTACGTTCTGCGCCTGCGTGAGGTGAAATAACTCTCCCTACCAGCAGGTCACGGTAGTCTGCATTTGTCATTCAAAAAGGGAAACTGTAAGACTTAAGACTGCGGATATACAAGAAGTTATGATACATACATAAAACAAAGTGCCATTTGCTGACCATTTTCACAACACTCTCACTCACCACTTAGCTTCATTCCAGATGGCCATGTCGCTGTGAAAATATCTGGAATGGTCAGATGAGATGAAGATGAAAAATGAGTGTGTGTGCTCTCTTGACTTTAGTCGTTGGCTTGCTTTCCTCACGTCTGTTTGTCTTCTCGTGCCCGGATTCGTTTAAGCTGAACAGCCAATCAAGAGTGATTTTTCTCACCGACGGGTGCCGCCGCCGATTCAACATGCTGAATCAGCCCAAAAAACTCTGACAAGGGCAGACTAGTGGTTTAGGACACACCACAAAACTGTCTGCGAGCCGACCGTCGGCTTGGTGTGTCAGGGCCTTAATGCCATCGAAGGCAGAACCAAATCCCCTCGAGAGAAAGAAGGTGCACAAGGCACTTCTTTTGGCATGCAACTTTTTATTGTGGAACTTCTCATGAAACCTAACCCTGAATTAGGAGACAAAAAATCCAAGGTTGAATGATTGACAGGAGTGTCCTAAGCAGGATAGTATTAATGTGATAAAAGATAACACGAGAAAATGCAAGAAGTTGTGCTATTGCAGCAACACAGATTCAATGTTTCATGATGCATTTTGAATTAACTCACTCCTATATTTTCTAGGAGGGAATATCATCACTGTCTGACAGTCGCTCAGGCCTGTTTCTTCCACAGAGAAGTGCACTTCATGGGACCAATCTACCTGTCAGAGCCCTACCACCACATGTACATTGAACAGACACACTTTTCCTTTAATCAGTCAGAGTCAGTGTTGAACGTAGAGCCAGAGGACACACACCACCAAGTGTAACCTTCGCAGAGCGCCACACATCCATACAACAGCATACTTTACTTTACAAGGTCAGGAATGAAGCACAAAGGATGTTTTTTCTAGCTGCCATCTAAACACCTTTCACAGATCTTTCACGCAAATGCTTTGATGGGACCAATGTGGCAAAGGGTACATATATCATTTAAAACAGGCTGTATAAGGTTAACACCCTCAAACAGTGCTGGCACAATACAAGAGCTCTGACTTTGACATTTTTTGTGTTTACTACGTCTATGTAAATATTTGATAGTAGAACAACATCAGAATGAACGGGTAAACCTGTGACCTGACTACTAACTCTGCTCTATTTATTTTATTGTGAGCCATGCCAACTGTGTGGCTCTAGGGAGGCTTTGGTTCACTGTCTGTATCTCAACAACTATTAGATAGATGGCAATGAGATTTCACAAAGTCATTCATATATCTAAAATGAACACCTCTAAAATGAGCAAATTCCCATTCGCCTCACTTGTAATGCAACATTAATACTAAGGTTTAGCATGTTACGTAGCACGTGCATAAACAGCTTTGTTTTACATGGTACCATTCCACCTCCAGGTCAAATTTTCTGCCCCAATAGTGGTAAGGATCTAAGTTAAGCAAAGCTTTTCATCTATCCACCAGTGGGATATGACCAACATTAAGCCGACTGGAGCCTCCAGTTTCTTCTTCTACTTTATTATAATGTGGACCGTGTCGATGCATTAATTCTGTGACAGCCACTCTGGTTTTTTTTTGGTCAGGCCAATATTGCGTATTTCAGAGTTAGAAAAAAAACTAAACTGTAATCAACACATAAAAGTGTAACATAAAGACATATTTTTTTATAAGAATACCATAAATGTAGGGCTGCAACTAACGATTATTTTCATTATTGATTAATCTGTAGATTATTTTCTTGATTAATCGATTAGTTGTTTGGTCTATAAAATGTCAGAAAATGGTGAAAAAATGTCGTTCAGTGTTTCCCAAAGGCCAAGATGACATCCTCAGATGTCTTGTTTTATCCACAACTCAAAGATATTCAGTTTACTGTAAAGAAAGGAGTAAAGAAACTAACATTTCAGAAGCTGGAAT
Source organism: Sebastes umbrosus (assembly GCF_015220745.1). Classification (NCBI taxonomy): domain Eukaryota; kingdom Metazoa; phylum Chordata; class Actinopteri; order Perciformes; family Sebastidae; genus Sebastes; species Sebastes umbrosus. The sequence goes on from NC_051274.1 coordinate 20,286,162, forward strand.
CAGAGAATTTTATTTTTTTTTTCTTTAAAAAAAAATTACTCAAACCAATTGATCGACTATCAGAGTAGTTGGCGATTGATATAATAGTTGATAACTAATCGATTATGCGTTACAGCTCTACATAAATGTGCTTTTTTAACAGATTATTGACGAAAATGTGTACTGAGGGGGTCATTTTTACAGTTGAAAAATGTGAAGGACAAGCAATGTAATGGCGTCGCTGTAAAGTACCTATCAAACATAGCTTTTTCACTACCGATTTACTATGAGTGACACCACCGCCTTCAACACAAACACAAGCAGGCACACCAAGATTTATTCCTTTCTGTGAAACCGAACTTCTAGTCAGACCAAGGTGAAAAGAGCATTATGTTTCTCTACTCGTCTCCTCTCCTAGCCTCTGTGACTCATCTCTAATGCTTCTAAGTGAGATTAATTGAGCATTGAATTCTCATTCCAGCCGCTCCTGGAATACACAATCAAACATAATAAATATCAAGGATCACACAGAATTGCTGGGCAGATTTTTGGCCAAGGAAATCCATCAGAGAGAGGGAGGGAGGCAGAATATAGCCCTTTGATTCTGTCTTTGACAATTATGCCAGTCCAGATAGTCATTAAGTCCGATGAGTAACAAAACAGCAAATCACTGTTTTTGCCTAATTAAAGCAATCTCTTTTCAAGGGTGGTTGTCTTTTTTTTCATTTATGTTAGAAGTTGGGAATCTTCTTGGATGATTACTTAAGTACCTGGAACTCCACTGCATCCTAATTGTGATGATGAGGAGTAATCATTGAAGGTTAATAAGGGTGCACAGCCAGCACTAATCAGGGCAGGTTCGTCTCGTAGAACAGTTGATGCCTCATGGCCTTTTATTAACAAAGTCAGCAAGGAAAGGTGAAGAAAACTTGAAATGTGCAGGCAAAATGCAAAACAGAATAACATGTAAGAGAATGCTGATAATTGATGTAGTTAATTTTGACACCCATTTTGAGATGTTGGGCTATTTTGCTTCCATTATACATGTCTTCTTTCAGACTTGTGGAAAAAAAACATCCAAAATACACATTTAGGTGTTTATTTTACTACTTTTTTTATTTGCGTCGGTAGAATTCTCCTAAATTCACTTAAAGTTTTGGTGCATATTTAAAACTTAAACTTTAATCTTAAACTTTATTAGATTTGTCATATACACACAGGTACATGAAATTTGACCTCTACATTTAATCCATCCTAAGCATTTAGGAGCAGTGGGCTGCTGTAAAGCGCCCGGTGGGCAATTTGGAGTTCAGCGTCTCGTTCAAGGACACTACCAAATGCAGACAGTAGACCAACGACCTTGTAGTTAAAGGATGACCACTCTACCCAATGCGCACAGACTACATGGCGTACACATGACACTCATGTTAAACATAACATTTTCGAAAATTTGTAATACAAAAAATAATTGTCTTAATGTAAGTAATAAAATGGGGAAGTTTCATGGTGGTATCTATTAGTTAACATTTTGTACCCTATTCACCTGTTGTGTCTTGCAAAATGTATGGAGTTTTCGGAACTGGGTTTGGGGTTTGTTTATGTATCATTCATAGCCTGATTTATTCATATTTTATTCATAAAAACATGACGAAAATTGATTTTTTTTATGGCTGTTAACGGTATTTTCTGATTTATGGAGTGATACAAAGAGATATCAGAAATTCCCTCTGTAAAAACCTTTGACTCTAATTTGTCAACAAAATGAAACAAAAATGTTGAACCTGGCTTTACTAAATGTTCAGAGAAATGTATGCAAATGTAGTGCATATTTAATCATCAATATTTCAGAAAACTTGTAATACAAAAAATAATTGTCTTAATGTAAGTAATCAACTGGGGAAGTTTCATGGTGATATCTATTAGTTAAAAAAATTACCCTATTCTCCTGGGGTGTCTCCCCTTAACTCTCATACCTAGGCCTGTAGTACATTATTGAATAAGTCCGACATATTGCAGCTGTCTTTTACACTTTGAACCCCCCGTGTTCCTTATCATTTCAAAACAGGGAAAAGCACGTTGAGTTGTGACAAGAATGATGATGGACAGATTCTCAGATGAATGCTTCACTTGGGGGTTTAACTGTATATTTTATTACCAATCACCCTTTGCTAAGACCTGAGGGTTGACACATGCTGTTATCACATTTATACTTTTGGAGTTTCTTCCTTCCATTTCTCATCTGTGTTTCCACTTCTTCTCACTCCGATCTTCAGTCCACTGGGCATTAAAGCAAAAGAGCCTCTAAGACACAACAAAGAAAATAAATAGTGCTGCAGCCACAACCTCTGCCACACATGTGAGTGCAAGAACACATTTAAGACGGTCCGCTGGGACGAAGATAGACACAGTCACGCACACTAAAGAAAAAAAAAAAAAAGTACTCGACGTAAGACAGCCTTCTGCCACGGGGGTTGCAGCCACTCGCCGGATTTGGCAGTGTGAGGAGTGACTTTGACAAGATCAAATGTAACTCAGGGAGAGCTGGCTGTCCTTTTGTAGTAGAGGAGAGATACTGATGACTGTTAAGGATAGCAGCAGACAGAGTAATGGTCTCGGGTGATGGTGAGCGGCTTGGCACTGATCACACTGTCACTTTTAGGTGGGGAGATGGGGAAGAGGCCAAGGCTTATGTGGTAACCACGGCAACACTGCCCTAAAGGACAGAAGCATGGATGCTCTCTATTTACTGTGTGCATGAAACACATGCGGGCTGTGAATGATGTGACGCTTCCATACATGCATGTTGAATATGTGATGAATATATAACCTGATCATGGGAAGGCGTATGAATAGCATGACATTTTTGTGTGTCATGATAACGCATTTTAAGCTTTTTAAGTGTCATTTAACGCCACGTTGTTACCGTGAAACGGCCACAGTTATGTGTAGGAAAAACATCATGGTTGGGCTTAAAATAAGTGAAATATGTACGTAAACAACGTAACATATGTACGGAAAACACGTCACAAACATCACTAACTTAACTTCAAAATAATCCAACAACACTCTGGGACGCGAACACCAGTCTCTTGGTTGAAGGTCCCGTCTTCCTCCCCTTTCGCACACCAGTTTCTCACACTTTTTATTCTATGTCGCTAGCTCTGAGTATAGCATATTTACGCGGATGCGTTTGCATTGCAGTCAGTACAGATTACATGGCGTACACATAACTTGCCAAAAGCAACAAAGGCGTTGTTATTGCACACAGAAATACTAACAAATTACCGTGTCATTCATATGCCATTTGGTGCGACCGGGCTGTGTTATATAGAGTGGACATAAGCGTATTATTCAAACATGTGTGTGCATGTGTCTATACTAGGGATGCTAATTGTGAAATTTTTTTCTAACCGATAGCCGACCCTCGTTAACGGATCATTAACCGTTAACTCTCAAGATTAGTGCGTTGAATGCAGCTGTGCAGTAATTTCAGTGCCTAACAAGCCATCCAGCTGCAACGATAAGCCGATGCAAAAACAGGTTAAATCCATCATTTATCACCAGCTGCAGTGTCTGTGCAAAACAGACAACTGAGTCCCCAGTTCATCCGTCCGGGGGAAATAGTAATCACGATAGTGCGTGCATTGTTGTGGACACCTGCAGCCACTTTCCCAGTCTCCACCGCATCATTTAGTTTAGCTGCGAGGTGATCAGCTGTGTGTCTGCCTGGCGTACTCTGTCAGCCCAGCGTAACATTAGCGAGTGTCCGACAGACTGTGTGTGTTTGGCGGCGGTGAGTGTGGGGTTGTTGGTGGCGTTGTAGCTGTGAATGTAGCAGTGCAGTGTGTGTACAGTTTATTTGTCTATGAATAAATGACACAACTCCTCAAGACCTGAGACAAGTTCCTGTATCTTGCAACACTGTCTCAGACTCTCTTAAGGTGGACTGTTAAGGTGGACCAGCTATTCTCCTATAAGCGACAAGCCGGTCCTCTGAGTTTTGCTCAGCTTTTTATTTAATTTTGAATATTTCTTTTAACAGCATTAATCGGTCAGAATTCTTAATGTCGGTTAACGGTTAAACGGTTAATTATTAACATCCCTAGTCTATACTGATGTGGGTTTTTGTGTGCACGATACAGTTTAATTTTCTTTTTTATTCTGTGCTTTGACATTGCTTCTCACCCTATGCATAGGCATTACTCATTATTTTCTATACAAATCAATATGGCGGAACATAACCCTGCCATGAGTGATCTATGGAGAAATGATACTTTATCCTGTAGGGGACTTCAAGTAGGAATATTAGCCAGGGAAAACTATTCTACTATTCAGTATTAACATTCTGATTAATTTTTAGACTTAAATGAAGAGGACAATGTCAATGTCAAAATCCATCAATCAAATTCTAGTGTGTCTCCTCTGAAGACGTGAACTCATTTTACCTTACTGCTGTCTTTCCTGGCAAAGTGAAAGCCTTGCTCTGTGTCTTTCTTTCTCTCTATCTCTAGATAAATAGATAGATAGATACGGTTGAAGTAAACACGTGGTTAACGTTGTTAATTCAAACAAAACACTTGCTTAAGTTTAGGCAGCAAAACCACTTGGTTAGTTTTAGGAAAAAACATCATGGTTTGGCTTAAAACGACTACGCTTGTAAATTGAAATTAAAACTTAACGTTTTGAGCAAGGGACACAAACAAACAGCTGATTGTAAGGTGAAAGTGAAACTGAACGCACGGGACATGAGCAGCGGTCGCCTGGATGAAAGCCTTGTGTTCATTGGACTCATCCACCTCCCCTCCTGCCTGCCCTATGTGTGTTTTTTTGCTCTTTAAACTACGTCACCACACTCCCGTAGCACTTTGTCTGAGCATTTGATATTGACGAGGATTGGTTTACATTGTAGTTAATCGAAAGCTGGAAAGGTGTATCTCATACAGACGCTACAGGGTGCCTTGTGCATTGGTATCACATGCCGCGGGGCGTGACAAAGCGTCAGTATTTGACGCCCTGGGAATGAGAACGGGCTGACAGTGATAGATGGATGGATGGATGGATGGAAAACATAGAAAGGACTGTTGCATGTCACTGTGGCATGTGACCCATTTTTCCATGTGTCTGGGCAACTACGGCCATGTGTGACATCTGTCCTCCTGTCTGCTGATTGGCTGAGGGCTGTCCCAGGTGTTTCCAGGTCAGTGTGGTTCAGTGGGGACTGGTTCTATTTGTTGCCCCACTTTGCAGGAGCGGTAGTTAGGTCCACGCCTGAGGGAGAAGGGATATTGGCTCGTGTTTCTGATTGCTCTGGACATGGTAATATGGAAAAGCATATGGAAAGTCATGTCTTGCTCCACTTATATAAAGTTGCAGTGACCTCAAATATGGTGTTAATGAAGTATTTAGACCTGATACTGAGATTAATAAGAGGTTGGAGCTATCATTCAAGGGCATGAGGGATATTGGAGGATGACAACCTGCTATCTGTTTTAAATTAGTTTCCACTAATCTGTTATTCAGGAGTTTAGTCTGTGAATTCAGCGTTCAAGGCGATAGGAACATTTCACCAATCTCATCAGAGACACCTGGTTCAATATCCTATTGATGCTGCATTACTTAACTCACCATGCACACCTAATTCTCTGTAGTAACTTCCTCATACACATAAACATTTGCTGCTGTTCCCGCTGCAAACCCCCAAGGTTCAGATCTGTGCATGGAGTGCATCCTAATCCCCTTATCCTGCAGCAAATGCACTTTATCACATCGGTGCATGTTAGCAATTAGAGCAGGTTGTGTCAAACTTTGCCGACGGGAGTGTCGGGGATTTAGAGGGGTCTAATTAAGAGATCACTAAAAACGAACTACCCCTGGCCCAGCCAGTGTGCAAACTGAGCCCTCCTGCTCTCATCTGACTCATTTTCATTATCAGCAAATAAAGATGTGCTATGTGAACGGAATACATCTTGGTATGGATAACTTGCCAGCAAAACATGCAAACAAGTTGCAAAGGATAGATGTCAGAATCAGTTATAGGGACAAGGATGAAATGGAGAATAAACATGACTGGTGGCATTATTCACAAACTAGAAGTTGGTGTTGTTAAGGAAGACTTCCCCAAGAGATCACATGGCTGACATGGGCACCAGTTTCCCAAAATGAAGCATCTGATTGGTTCATATCTTAATTCACTGGCCCTCTATGTTTACTGCTTAAAGTATAGGTTCACATTTTTCAAGTCAGTGTTAAGACAATACTCACATGCCAATATGTACATCAACATTAATTGTTTCTCCTGTTCATACTGGTTTCAAAGAATCAATTTCAATTGTATTTTGAATTTTAATGCAAGATAAAAAAAAATCCACGAGCCTTGCTTTGTGTAAAAATGAAGTCAAAACTTAAAGTTACAATCTGTTTAGTACAAAATGATCTGCTTCCACGGTCAGTGTTTGCTTGCTGAGCTACAGACAGTAACACAGAGACAGAATGTTGCACTAAAAAGACCCTAATCATCATGATTTGTAAAGCCCATTCTGCTGAAGCCTCATATTAGCTTCAGCTGAACTAAAGAATGTATTTTTGCACAGAAAGAGGACTGTAAATGTATTACCTACATTGAAATCACTTCAGGAAGAATCTCTTCATGGCCAGTACGGACAGGAGGAACACTTGAGGCTTTTACACACTGTGAATATTACATGACAAGGCCTTTTATAATGAAAGGTAAGAACAGAAGGTCTGCACTGCCTTTGTAAAGGTTGAAAGGAGTAATAAAGTTTGCCGTCTTGGTTTGGACTACGGAGCCTCAGTGTAGTTGTTTCATAACTTTAGGTGCAACTCAACTCGTTCCGCACGATGTGATTGGTTGATGCATTTATTCACGGTGTGAAAGCTCAGAAAATCGACCTCGTTCCGTTCTTTTTTGCCGCGTAATATTTGCGCTCTGTGTGAAAGTATATGGCAAAAACAACAGTTTGAAAAACAAAAATTGAGGTGCAAATGAATCGCATGAAAAAAGGCCCCCGGTGTTTAAAGGACTTTTGCAGCAACCTTTTCCTCCTCTTCGTCATCCTCATCACTGTCCTATTTCCTCTTATCTTGTTGTTATCCCCTACCTCTTTTTGATGTCTCACTCCTCCTCCCATTTTAAGCAGTGATCTTTCTCTTTTTTTGTCTGGCTTCACTCCAACTGCACCAACGAAAAGCCTCACTCACAGTCTAAAGATGAGGAAGACGTCTAGTGAGGTGGATTTGGGTCAAACTACAAAAAGGGAATCAAGCCAAAATGTTTATAAATATCAATGGACTTAATGGGGAGAGGGAGAAAGTGCAATACTGTATTCTTTTACCTCGATCAATCTTGAGATAGTCTAACAAAAACTTACTTAAAATGTATTTTAAAAATCACAGTTGATTAAAACTTCCATATTTTTGCTCCACTGTCCCATGCAGATGGTATTTCTATCATTCTATGGCATCTGTTAATCCCAGCTACTCACAGTAATTCAAAATGACTGTTATGCTGTGACCTTATTAGAGATTCAGTTCATTCATTTGTTCTTTCTAACTGACAGGCAGCCTCAGTTAATCTAACATCTGTTCTATAATTGATTACATCCATTGTATAATTCAAAACTTTCTATAAACTTATTTAACATCCAGTTTGAACAGTGATTTATTGAATATTACAACTCTTTTGCTTCTCAAGTCTTACATGAAATGGAATAAATCTAGGCTTTCAAGAAAGGTAATTTGTAGACACGTTGCCCTTTTTGATTAAGTTTTATCCTCTGCAAGCAGAAAGAATGTAAATTAATGAAATGGACAAAAAGGCAACATGTGATTCAGAATTAAAAAAGCCCCATAACGTCCCATCGGTGGTACTGTCCACACAGAGTAATTTGGTAATGAAAAGTCCCAAGGCGGGGAGAGCTGGACTGTATTCAAAGCAGATGAATCCATTTATAATGAGATGTAATCTCATTTACTCTGTGGCATATGGTTTGGTTTGCCGAGCTGACATTGTGTTCTTGCTGAAAATGCACTTTTGGTCCGAAACCCGAAAAGAGAGGAGTGTAGTGCATTCAGGAGGCTCCTCTGAAGCCTTATTACCATAAATCAGACAGGCATCAAAAAAGATTCAACGTCGCTGCCGAGCATCCTTGGGATTTTTGCTGTTTGCTGATTCAGTGCTTTGCCACATTAGTTGTGTGATGGAGGGACACAAGAGATAATGCTGCCAAAGAGTACTCAAGCAGGAACCTTTTTTTTTTAGTAATAATGCTGCAACATATCCTCAGCACCTCACAAGAATGAAAGTGTAAATGAGTTGTACGAAGTATAGAAATGTTTGTCATTTTGGACGATTGCCTTTTAAGCCAAAGTTGTACTTTGCACGTCCGGGAGTCCATGAAGGTCCACGTGATGTCGATTTTATCATCAGAGGGTGTATGCGCAGGCTCTGTGCGGATGTCCACGTACCGCAAGCCACCAGGAAGAGCGCCAGGCTGTGAAGCAAATTTTCAGAGTGGCCAAACGGCGGTACTACAACTTCCATGTTCGTTACGTGATGCCATGGGGCCAAAAAAGACTTTTTCCCCATAGACTTAAATTGGGAAGGAGACGTCTGTAACTCAGTGGATTTTTTTGTTGATGTTGAGGTTAATCAACTTCCCAGTATGAACACTTAAATATCTCTTATTTAAATCATTAGGTCGTAAAAGTTGTAAAATGCACTAATAGCGGAAGCCAGAGTTATTTCCTGTCCTCCAGTCATGTGAATGAGCCCCAGTCTGAGGCTGGACCGAGGGCTGGGAGGCGGAGTTAAAGGAAACACTACTTCGCCTACTCTATGTTTTACGATCCGAGTATTTTATCACTCGGCAGTCGAGCCATTTTGGCTTCATGCGCCACTGAGCAACTCTCATAAGAATGAATGGGAATGACTTGTCCGCGCAGCCACTACGCTACAAGTGGTAGCATAGCGATCTACTGGGCATGTGTGGAATATGTTTTCCAAGCGTACTTGTCCGTGGTGTCTGCAGCTGTCCATGTACGCGTCTGTTTGTGAGTATAAAGCCTCGGTTATACTTTCCGCTAGGACGGTCTCACAGACGTGAGCTGACACATAATTGTGACGAGGAAACGTTTGGATGTTTTATGCTCTGTGTGTGTTTCTCCTCGCGGCAAACCGACATTCTCAAATCTCCTCAAAGTTCTCCATTTCCTCCGCCCATCCGCATAGTTAGACAATGTTAGATGTGCACAGAAAACCTGTTGCATGGAACTCCCGCAAAGGGCCGTGTCTGATGGTGTGACGTCGTTTCGGCCGTGCGGACGCTTGCGACCCTCGCGGATGCGTCAAGCGTTAACCGAGGCTTTACTCTCTGCAGCGCCTACACCTGAGCGTAGCTTTCACAAACAACTCAATCTTGCACGGATCACTCTTTTGGCAGGTTTTCTGTTGTTAAGAACACTCACATTCGTCATTTTGTTTCATTTCTGCTTCTTCAAAAGTCAGATAAGAGTGTTCCTTATGAAGGTTGTTGATGGAAGGCAATTGTGTGAGTAATGCTACCTGCATCAGACGCTATATGTGGGAAGACGCCGCCGCCTCTTCGGCAGGACGAGCAAAGCCTAACGAGATGCCGTGATACAGAGTTATTGATCACCTCTGTCAGTCCAAGGCTGGAACTCACAGGCGCTTATATCCTCTATTCATTTTGCCAATGATTAAGATGTGTCACCCTGACTTAGATCCTCGCCACATGGATGGAAACTGATGACAGTAATGACAGGCGCTGTGAATGCTGATGCGCCTCAGTCTCTTTCTCTAAAAAATTAAGACGCTCTGCACAAAACACTCAGAGGCAGTGGCACAGACGCTCATCTATTTGTGGTATATGTATTTTCAGAACTCAAATGGGCTGCAGACCATGAAACAGCTGTGTCTTGACCTGCTAGAGACATTTGTGTGCGTGTATGTGCATGTGTGGGTTCGTGTGTCTGTCTGTGCGCCTGTATCTTTGTTTGCATGTGTCTGTTTATGTATTATCGCCCCGTCACACAGTAATTACAAAATGCACCTGATCCACTTCCCTATCTAAGAAAAAACACATCAGCACCAAACACCCTCTGTTGGTTTAGAGGGGACTGAGAGTGAAGGAAACATTTGATCTGGCTTTCATCAGTTCTGCTCTTAAACCTGTCTGCCTCGCTGAGTTTCTACGGTGCTCTGACCGCAGTGAAAAGACGATCAAAGTCGGCGAGGGGAGTGTGATTAGCGTCTCGGTCCAAGTGATTTGAACATTCAAAGCTGATTAATAATCAGTTGATTTGCCCTTTACTGCCGATCAGACACACTCCTACTGTGTGTGCAACATCAAAGGTATTCTCAAACAATGCGTCAGTGTTCTTTTTTACAAAATCAAGCGCACACACACAAAGACACACACATAAAGCTGCAGCACTCCTTCAAAGTACGGGGAAATGTTCAAACCGAATGTATTCTACTGAAGTTTGAACACCTGCATGAGCAACTCTCATATTGTACAATGTGACCACCTCTAGCATACAACCACAGCTGTCTTCTGAGGCTGCTGTACATCATTTACACATTGTGTAAAACATTTTCCTCCAAATCTTTGCTCTTGGCACTAGTACAAGATACTGCAGGTATACATCCCACAGAGAGACAGTCAGAAAGCAGCACAAGTATTCTGCCAAAACAGCCTTACATTTTGGGACAAGCATCAAAATAGGGAAAAAATCAAGCCCTCCAACAGTGTGTATATACAGTACATATATATACAGTATATTAGGGCTGTCAATCGATTAAAATATGTAATTGCAATTAATCACATGATTGTCCATGATTAATCGCAATGCGAAATGTATCGCACATTATTTATCTGTTCAAAATGTAGCTTAAAGGGAGATTTGTGAAGTTTTTAATACTCTTATCAACATGGGAGTGGGCAAATATGCTTGCTTTATGCAAATGTGTGTATATATATTATTATTAGAAATCAATTAACAACACAAAACAATGACAAATATTGTTCAGAAACCCCTCACATTTAGCATACAAAATATGCTTAAATCATAACATGGCAAACGCAAGCCCAACAGGCAACAACAGCTGTAAAGAGGAGACTCGTGGGTACCCATAGAACCCATTTATTATTTTGATGTCAGAGGTCAAGTGACGCCTTTGAAAATGGCCTTGCCAGTTTTTCCTCACCAAAATGTTGCATATGTTTGGAGCGTTATTTAACGTCCTTCGAGACAGGCTAGTATGACATGGTTGGTACCAATGGATTCCTTAGGTTTTGCCAGTATCTTCACTCTATCTTTTAAACAGCAAATTGCGGTAATGCGTTAAAGAAATTATTGGCATTAAAACAAATTTGCGTTGACAGCCCTAATATATATATATACTGTATATTCCCTTGCCCATTACCCATTTCATTGGAAATCGATAACAAGTGTCCATCTGAGCAGAAACTGCTGTTTACTCTGAGGCTGATTTCACTGGAGCTGTCATAGTTTGTTGATTTAGCCCGGCTATGTGTGTCAAAACAGAGGAGAGAGGGAGACAGAGAAAGAGAAACAGAGACAAGGGAAAAGATAGAGAGAGAAAAGGGGGAAGTGTTGAAGCTACAGCTGAACACTGGCTGACCAAGCATGTCAGTTCTCAGCTGGTAGCTGCAGACAGCTTGCTATTCCATTTTAGATGAACCCATCAATTACGTTAACTACAGACTGACAGAATGAGAAGAATATTGGAAGAGTTTTGTTTCAAAATGAGCCATAAAGTTTTTGCTCTGAGAGAAAAATGTATTAATGAATTCTCTTAAGTCATGGTTAAATAACTGATTCAGCCAAACTCTTTTTGCTTGTGAGCTCTTAAAGGCCCTTAAAACCCATTTTCATAATCAGCGTCTTACTATGAGCTATTGGTTCGACATGAACTCAATCTTTTCTGCCAGATTTTGAATCCTTGAATCCAAATACGATAGCAGTTGGTGGGTTGTTTGCTTTTGTTGCCAGGCCGCTGTCAACCGAATCTGATCAAACGAAACTATCCTCCCAAGAAGAACAACAGCATGAGTCATTTCAGCAAGTGCCTCAAAACAACATATGTTTACATTCATTAATTATGATGAGAGTGAAGAAGAAAGTCAAGCGATACAGTTTGCGTGGGGATGAGGTCGGGTGCATGGATGGGTCACCAAAACATCAGACTTTCACACAGGAGACGACTGTTTGTTTCCTGTTTCCATCCGACAGTCTACGACCGCGATTTTCCTCAAACCTTAACCACTTGTTTTTCATTAAGTCACCTTAACAAAGTAATCAATTTAGCCCAAACCATGATGTTCCCTTAAATCTAACCAAATCTCAATCATAGCATTATCACATTATACAACAGATTTATTTTCCAACAGTGATTTGTAATGATTTTGAAAGGCACAGACAAATGATGTCGTCATGCAGACTGGGGCATCCGATCTGAAAACGTGTCTGTGTGACGTTTTAGAGGGCGTGGACAAAGAATGTATTTTGTTGTTTAATTTGGATGACTTGTTGGATGAAAGAGCCTTTCTAAGATTGTTTTAAAAAACTTTAATTTCTGTTTTTCTACATCAAATATAGAACATTTGATCAGATTTGAAACCACATTTCAGGGATTTTTAATACAAATAAATGTCTATTTACAATCCCTTTTACCTTTCTCTGGCTTATTCATCTAAATATATAAAAATAAATAATAATTAAATAAATACATAATAAAATAAATAATTTCTAGAGAACCAATGACATTCTTTAGAAAAAAATAAACAAAAATTAGGGAAAAACCGTAAAAAATATATTTTTAAAAATGAGTCCTGACCCTCATATTGGGAGCCACCAATTTTAGTAACATCATTGTACTATATGTAACTTTAAAGTATGGTCTGCTAGTGTAACTAAGGTCTGATGAGGTTCTTCTGACTCACCTCAAGTGTCTCATCAGATAATAAAAGTGACCTGCTTCTCCTGTTGATATGGAAAAACTTTCAACGTTGACCTATATGTGAACTGGTATAACGTATTCATTCTGTTCTCGCAATCACAGTAATTATAGGACATATGACAGTCAGAGATAAACACATCATCATTCTCAATGTGAGGTGAGGTTATCTCACTGTGTGCGTGATTCCATGTCTTCAGGCTATTAAATAGGCGTTATCAGTCGCTATAAGCACCATAGATGTGGTTCAATAGGGGCCTACTACACCCACTAGTAGGTTTTATCATAAATTCACATGGTAGATCACAGAAAGAAGGTATAAAAGATCATGACAGTGACCTCCAGTGACCGTGATAATAATGACAGGAGCATAAGTGGAAGTCAGGCGCTATAGTATAGACAGCCTGAAACTCCATATGGGGTGGAGGTCAGGGGCGATGAAGTTATTTTAAGACAAAACACAATATTTTTCCCTAAACTTAACAAAGTGTTTTTGTTACCAAAACCTAAAGAAGTTGTAGTTTTCTTGCCTAAACCGAAGCCTTTGTGTTTGTGCTCAAAAGGTAACGTTTCATTTAGTTTTGCAACAATTTATAACGTGATGCTTTTAAGATTCGCTTTCACTTTTACAACATAGAATGTGTAGTAGGCCCGTAATGATCCACATGTATGGTGCTTATAGCGAACAATTAACATTAATGGCCTGAATCGGATGCACCTTCATTGATATGTTGAGGAATATCAGCGCAGATTAACAAAGGAGATATCTCCTCCTCTACCATCCTCCTTCACCTTTCACCTGCTTCCTCTCCTGCTGTCATTTCTTCCCCTTGTTCATCCCTTAGCTTCCAGTCCATTCCTGAGTATGTTTTTATCTCTTTTCCCCCGTTTAATTCATGATTCCCTTTCCAATTCCTTCCAGGTGTTGATATATTTTATCCTCCACATCATCTTGGTCGCTCAGCTTGATCTGCTTCCCAGATCCCTCAACAATCTTCCTCCAATCCTGCCTTCATCTGTCGCCTTCCCTCTCCCGCATCGTCTTGCCCTCCCTTCACCTCTCTGGTCTCTCTGTCTTCATTCACCTTAAGCTGCGGTTAATGATGAATGAGACAAACCTCCCTCGGGCTCAGACCTGGGTAGCTCTGTGGGATAGCGCTCAGCTACCAGCTGGACGTCTGGGCCTAATACTTTATTCATGGGCTGCATCAACACCAATCCTACTAGTCCTGTGGATGTCTAGAGACCCATCAGTCTCATGACACATTTTCAAAGTTAACACTTTTTTTCTCCTCACTGCAATTCCTCCCCAATTTCATCTTTGTTCTCAAAGCAGCTTTTCTCCTTCCTTCAGCACATGATGCTACTCGATGAGTGTGCTATTTTTGTTAAATTTACCCCCACACACTTTTTCCCACCAAAAGCCTATTTTAAGACAGCGATATCTTCCCTCCTACCTACCTTCTTGATTGGTTCTTGTGGTGAAGGCTATTCCCATTGAATGTGTGGCTCGTGGTTCAGCAGTCTATCTGTGAATATTAGCATTCCCACAATACAGTAAAGAGAAGTAGGCAAAGAAATCTAAATGCCGGTATATGGAGGCTTAAACACATTAGGGTGCTGTTCAGCTAGATATGTATAATCCACATTCATTCATTCTTGGACTACTTTGCATTTTACACATAGTTGTCACGTTTGAACGTATTCTCCTACGTCAAGCTACGTGATAAAATCCTTCCCCATCTGAAGGATTATTTAGGAATATGAAACCGTTTTTGAGTTATGTTTTTTTTTCTTCATCTTTTTGTGCATTTCAGAAAGCATATAGATATCGCCATTCTGACTGCACTTGTAGCAAATGCAGTCTTCCTTTCAAGCAACCGTTCCCTGGAAAATTACACAACAATCACAGGGCAATCACTTCCAGCAGCTCTTTCAGTGCAGGAGCGTGAGATAATCCAAGCAGAGTGTCAAATGAAAATAGGAGGATTCACTGGAAATGCTGCAAGTGGCTGCTATCAGGGACACAGTGCCCTCCTTTCAGCGAGCGAGCCAACACGTCTAATGTGCAGCATGAAAATGAGACGAGCAAATGTGTGAGAGAGAGTTCCCACCAGTGTTCCTGTTTATGCACCAGTGTCCGTCTTTGTACACCCAGGCTCATAATTAATGCAGTCTTTTCTACATTGACTTTAATGTAATTGCATGTGGGTCAAAATCCCGAGCCTCTCCAGTGGCGTCATGACTCCGGTGTGAAACAGCGGCCTGCTAAACAGAACACTTGTCAGGTCTCATCCACACACTTCCACCCAATGCATACAAACACAACATTGAAATCGATCGCATCATGCTTTCGTGTGTGTGTGTGTGTGTGTGAGAGAATATTCATGCACTCTTGTGATCTTATATGGTAAATATATTATTATATAGGCGTGATAAATGCGGCTCGTTGGGTTCAGAGGAGCAATGAATGAGGGAACAGAGAGAGAGGAAAAGACGAGGGAGGATGCTGCTCCCCTTCAAAGCCTTGAGCCACATTGATCACTCCGCTCTCGTTCTCACATGAATATTGAGCATTAGTCACGGTTCATGAACAAGGGGGCCGAATGCTCTGGAATTATGCTATAAGACACATGTGGATGCCATCAGAGTATAAGTAAAGAGCAAGAACTCTTCTGGTAGCTTTTCAATGAAGTTATTACTTTTAATATCACAGCGATCATTGTGATAGTACATGGTGGTAACATAGATGATTTGTATTACTATTATTACACTAAGCAAAGTAATAGCAGTATAACTCTTCATTATTATGAATTTCATTTAACAGTAGCCCTGAATGGACAAACCAAACACTGGTTCTAGACAGAGCCTTTCACGTTTTTACGTTACCTGAAGGCCACTGTAGTTCTCCGACACGCTTGTGAAACTGTGGTAACGTGAGCCGCTGAACCGCCGTCGGACTTCCGTTGCTCTTAAAGTAGTGTTATTATGGTAATGATGACCTCTGATGGTTTTGCACTCGGCGGTTCACGTTATCGCAGTCTTGGAAAGGAAGGAGTGAGCGGATGGGTATTCAGTTGGTTGCAATCTGCAACCACACCACCCGATGCTGCCAAATCGTACACACTGTACCTTTAAAGCAAAAGATCAAAAGCATCAAAGCATCATCAAAAGATCAGAAGATTATTCATTATTTGATGAAACATGGTAATGTCAGTCTGTCCATCAGTCCACCAGTTTGTTCCAGATGGAAACATTGATTGCCGTGATACGTGTAAAAATAATAATGGTTTCCAGACGATGTATCCCCCTGAATTTTCATCTAGCGCCATCATCAGGTCACCATTTTTATAATACTATTTATGACCAAATAGGCTACCTTCAAAACAAATAACATTCCCTCAGCCTCACTTGTACGCTACTTTACTGTTAATGCTAATAAACAAATTTTAGCATGCTAACGCGCTAAACTAAGATGTTGAATAGGGGTGTAAGAAAATATCGATACACATATCACAATATTATGTTGTGCGATACTGTATTGATTCTCCAAAACACTGTATTGATTTTTAATTAACCTTTTAAAAATCTGACGGCCGCCATCGGGCCCGGACGCTATTTGATCTTTCTGAGGTTGTAGCGGGCTCAGTTTTAAAGCTAGAGTGAAGATACTGGCATCATATCAAACTAGAAAAGGAGGAAATCCATTGGTACCAAGCATATCATTTTAGCTTGTCGAGAAGGAGGCTAAATAATGCTCCAAAGTTACATTAAATTTTGGTGAGGAAAAACTGGCATGGCAACATTCACAGGGGTCCCTTGACCTCTGACATCAAGATATGTGAATGAAAATGGGTTCTATAGGTACCCATGAGTCTCCCCTTTACATACATGCCCACTTTATGATAATTACATGCAGTTTGAGGCAAAGTTTTTTCCATACAGTATAAATGGTTTATTTCTGGTTTCTTCAGTGGTAATTTGAAGCTTGACAGCCTCAATTTAAATGTTGCTCAACAGTATTTGCTCTCAGCCGGGCAGTTTGATACCGATGAACACACAAATCAGAGTAATGTCAAATCTGAAACAGACTGGATTCACTTTCACAAGGAGAGTCTGGCTACTGTTTTCATTTTGAAGTTTCTTTTATATCATTGCAGTATTTATTGCACAAACAAACTACTTTCAAAAGTGTTTTGCCACGTCTCAAAATGTTTTATTTTATTTCTCTCAGGGGAACACATGACTACTTGGGCGCTCAGCTGCTCCTGGCATCAAACTGTATCTTGTTACACAATTTATAAGCACTGAACTGACTCATAAACTCATAAAGGCTCATAAACTTTTCGTATTCTTCATTCTCAACCTCATCATCATCTTCCACCACCTGTCTGTCTGCGTCTTTAAGCCTCTGTTGCTTTAGCATTGGCTCTCTTTTCCAGGCAATGGTGCTATCATTTATTAAAGCCTGCCATATTCAAAGCTGAATGCATGCATAATGAATGACTCTTATCATAAAGAATCACAGCGCCGGTTGGTTTCTCCCACAGAGAACTACGGGCTGCTGTGTTTGTTCTCTCTGGCAGGCAGCTGAAGTATCTCTACCAGTCGGAGCCAGGCAGAAATAATGTCTCTCTCTTAACAATATTTATGACACATAGCTACGCCCACAATTACCGCTTGCTTGACCCCGGGATCATTCCTATGTTTTATTCATCGCCGCTGTCACATGGATGTTTTATCGAGGCGTCTAGCTGTAGCTTTATCTTCCAAAACCTGCACTCTTCACTGGCATCTCAATGTAAATATACAAGAATGAGTGTTGATCACAAGCTGTTTCAGTGGGTGTGTTTTCAGATTATCAGCTCATTGCCTTTAAGTATCAAATTAATTGCAGAATCATTGTGTATATTCCTCCAGGGACAAAGATTTAATTAGATATTCAATCTAAATGGCTAACCAAAATGAAATATTCATGACTTAGCATAGAAATTCCTTTTGATGTCCTTTGGCAATGTTCTGTTTCACATCAAGCGAACACTTATTGATAAAGAAAATATCACACATTTACATTTGCCTGTCCCGCCGGAAATTTTCCCAGTTAAATCAGAGATGTATTGGATTTAAGCACAATCTTAGATCATATCTGTTACAAAATACAATAAATTAAAGATTTTCTTCAGTGCTCCTTCAAGCATCTCAAAAGCTCGGGTTGACATTTTAGAGCGGTTATTTGCTGGACTATTTCCCAAACATTTTTAACTATTCTTTTAAGTTGCTATGGTTTAAACATAGACTGTATATAAGAAATGGTCATAGTCACCGTGGTGTCACCCATTGGTTTGTGGACTGCCGTTTTGATGCCTCGAGTTTGGCATTTTGGCCATCGCCATGTTTTTTTCGCAACCAGAAGTGACACAAGAGGGTGAAGCTAAGTACAATGGAACACTGAATAAGACATTTTTAGGCAACCAAAATGGTACAATTAACTTTCATGAACTGAAAACACACTGTGAAAGGGTTAAAGTTCTACGACAAAAAGTCAGACAACTCCCCAAGCCCCTAGGAAGAGCGCCGGCCGTTGATCCCAACGATTGATTGATTTTCGTAGTGGCCAAACGCTGGTAATAAAACTTCCGTGTCCATCACGTGATGCCATTGGGCCCAAAAAGACTTTTTCCCATAGACTTACATGTAACTCTGTGGATAATTTTTTTGGAGGTAAATCAACTTCCCGGTACAAACACTCTAATAGCCCTTATTTAAATCATGAGGTCCTAAAAGTTGTAAAACGCATTAATAGCAGAATCCAGTTATTTCCTTTCCTTCATTCATGTGAATGAGACCCAGAACGAGGTTGGAGCGAAGGCTGGGAGGCGGAGTTAGCAAGCCGTGACGACACCGTGACGACACCGACGACACCGGGACCTCGTAACTGAGCCATGTGACCGTGCAGACGCTACTGCGCATGTTCTATGGGCCCAATGGATGCGGAAGATCGCTGGAAGATCCGGGTACTTTTCCAGGTGGAAGTCAAGCCATTTTGGCATCATGTGCCACTGAGCAACTTTCATAGGAATGAACGGGGCCCCACCTCCAACACTGTATCCAGTTCTCTATCCGCCGTGGTAGCGAACTGTCAATCACAACGTAACCACGCCCTAAAGCATACCCTGCTTTATGGTCTATTTGACTCTAAATGGAACCGTGCAGTAATTTATTAAATGAACATCATGCTGTATTGAAGAAGACTTGAAACTAGCGATTAAGACCATAAACTCATGTTTACAATGTTTAACGAGGTATTAAATCAAGTGAGAAGTAGAGTCAATTTCTCATAGATTTCTATACAATCTGACTTATGTTCGCAACCAGAGGAGTCGCCTATGCAATATGAGCAACATGAGCAGTTTCCGGCCAGCCGACAAATGTAAAATCCAACTATAATTCACATTTTAATTCAAGTTAAAGACGAGGAGTTGAGTCCTCAAACTTTAACTTTAGTAAAAATTGAGTAAGTACAGTAACAGAATATTTCATCAGGTCCACACTTTCCACCCCCTGGTGCTTCACAATAACTCCTGAAATATGTTATTCATAAAATGCTCATGTACTTGACAGGAATAGAAAATATCTTGACTGTGCAAAGCAGGGAGTAGATTTACTGCAGTGGGGTTACACTGCAGCAGCATTAACAAAAGGGAAAGTTCTGTTCTGTCCCATCCTGTCAACTCTCAAGGTGACCATGTTTTTCCAGGTGACTGGGCCCTGTACCTCGTGGGTTGGTGTCCATTTCACCGGCCCATATACTTAAGAGGTTGATCACACAGAGATTGCATTCCTCCCCTGGAGATTTCACCATTATCGTACTATACTGGGGAGGATTGTACCCAGCAGGTCCCCTGGGTTCGTCCAGACTTAGCTCACTGCGTTGAGACTTTATACTGTCTGTAGCCCCCCTGAGAGAGCAGCACCATCCTTGGTCGGCCATGAGCTCTTACCTGGCAGGGCCCAGGTCAAAAATTAAAGTTTAGTTTGAAGGTCTAAAGGGGAGTAAACTAATCGCAGCCCAGGGGGGTGGCAGAGAAAGGCATTTACACTCACAGACATCACGACTTGGTGCTTTATTAACAGAGATAAAGCACTGCAAACTGTATATAGATACACCATTGTAATGAAGGGGATTTAGGAAAGATTAAGGGCTTAAAACTTCAATGTTTCCCAGAAGTGTGTCCATTCAAATTAGGTCAATGGTATTTTAAGGATTATAATAAGATAACAGTAGATTTAGACTTGAGAATTTAAGTATACAAGTGTTAATTCCCTCTCAGGGTTTAGATGTCTGACTCAACCAATGTCGTCCTTAACCAGTTTCCCCGGTCTGCAGATTACTCATTCAGTGTGCTCGCTTTGTCTCCAGTTTTATGTGTTGCTGAGATAGCCGCGTGGTAAAGTCACATGAGGATATGGGAACATGAGAAGGAATCCCAGAAGAGGCAAGAGGAATCTAATAAACAAACCAGATACAGTAGGAGACTGAAACGTGTCTGGTTTCACGAACAACTGACAGTGGAACTAGTCAATCAACATATAAGATTTAAATAAACAAACTCCAAAACCTTAAATATAAATATTATCTAAATGTGCACAAAACCAATACAATTTCAACCAAAATCCACCAACAAAAGTCTCTCTCTCAAAATGAATTCATGCAAAACACATATAGTCTGTAAAAGTGAATTCTTGATGGAAACTATGACAACCATCCTATCCTAAACCATAGGTTTCATTCTTTTAACAACATCAAACTGCAATAGATTTTTGTGAACTCTGTCCATGCAGGAATAAAAGGCTCAGTTTGCGGTGAACTTTAGTGCTCTTGAGCTGAAAGCAACACAGAGCTGTTGACTCTTAGTGGGATTTGATATATGTTTGTAAGTTTATATTTTATTTGGAATGCACTAAGTAAAATATCAATTTGTTCCAGTATGTTTGTGCAAGTACTAAACAATCATACGTCAAAGGTTCCCTGTGGAGTTTTTGACTTCTAGTGGCGCTATGGTGCTGTACGAGTACACATGAGTATGCATGCGCGAACATGGGTATACACACTCCTGCCAATGGTTTCACATTATTCCACAGAACTACAGGTGGCGGTAACACACCAAGATGTGCAGCAATGTGCAGGCAAAGGCAGGGCAGAAGAAGACTGCTAGCAAGCAATGCATGATTTAAAATACTTAAAAGAAATCGGCTTTGCAAATGTTTTATGAGGAAGGAAATGCATTCAATGCATTTGTTAGAGCTCAGGGATAAACACCAGGGCTGCGTATTGGCAAGAATCTGGCAATATGATACGTATTATGATACAGGGTTTATGGTTCAATATAATGCGATACTGTATGCAAGGCGATATATCACAATATTTCAAATAAAATTTAGGAAAACTGTCAATATAAAGAACACACCGCCATGTGCATAAAATCTGAGTAAAAAAAAGTTTACTTATTTATGCAATCAGAACAGTGGGAGCTACATTTGCATTTATCACAGTCCCTGTAACATCCAACAACATAGCACTTCTTTGAGAGGGCACATACACTGAGAGGGTGCATATTTTTGCAAATTAAATAAAGTATTGACTGAGTCAATCTCTGAATATAAACTATTAATTAAAAATCAATACTGTTTTTTTTTTTTTTTTTTAATTGATACAGTATCACAAGACATAATATTGCAATACTCAATATGTTCTTACTCCCTTACTAAACACAACACATTTTAGTGAGTAACACTGAATATACACATAACTTTTGTTTGTTTACAAGAAAAATCCACAGGGTACCTTTTAAGTTTACATAAAAATAGTGTACTATGTACAGTATGCACCCCAAAATGCATGACATTAAATACATAAGTACGGTAGAATTTTAGTACACAAGTACAACTTATTTGGTTTAATGTGATTCTTTTTACTTGGAACACACTAAATACTGTATTAATATAAAATGATATGTGGTAGCGGAATATAGTGTATTGTATAGTCTGTGCCTGCAGTAATATGTCACTATAGATTCAAGTTTTACAGCTTATGACCCTTATGATCTTAATCAGTACATCTTTGCCAAAATGTAGGAAAAGACCTTTGAAGACACACACACAGACGCATGACCTTTCTCAATACAGTGCATAGCTTCAGGACCTGGACTGCACTGTGCATTTACGTCACACTCTATAGCACCATGGACCTCTACCCTGGTGGCGTCCCCCACTGTGAAGCTCTCAGGATAGAAAACAAACACACTCACATGCACATCCTGGCCTACAGAGAGACATCTGGAGCAAGAATATCAGAGCGATGCTACTGCAGACTAGGGATGCTAATTTTGAAAAAAAGAATTTAACCGATAACTGACCCTCGTCAACCAATTATTAACCGTTAACCGACAAGATTAGTGTGTTGCATGCAGCGGTGCGCCAGCTGCAGTGTATAAGCACAACAGACAACTGAGTCCCCAGTTGACCCGTCCGAAGCGTTACTATAGCAGCCACGGTGCTGCGTTCACTGTTGTGGACAGATGCAGCCACTTTCTCAGTAACTCTCCACTGCACCGTTTAGTTTAGTTAAGCAGGTTGTCAGCTGTGTGTCTGACCGGCGTAACGATACTCTGTCTGCTTGGCGTAACGATAGCAAGTGTCCAACAAACCGTGTGTGTGTGTGTGTGTTTGTTCTACGTTAACAGCAGTGCCGATGGCTTCTTGCTCGCCATTGTCACAAACATACGGTCTGTCAGTCCGGCGTAACTTTAGCGAGTGTCCGACAGACCGTGTGTGTCGCGGCGGTGAGTGTGGGGTTGTATTTGTGGGTGAATAAAGGCTACAACTCAGCTCAGGCGAGCTCAAGACGGGAGCCAACTTCCTGTGTCTTGCAATTCCGGCTCAGACTCTCTAAAGGTGGGTTGCTAAGGTGGACCAGCTTTTCTCCTTTAAGTGACGAGCCGCTCCTTTTAGTTTTGCTCAGCTTTTTAATTAATTATTCATATTTCTTCAGCGTTAATCGGTTAAAATTCTTAATGTCGGTTCACGGTTAAACGGTTAGTTATTAACATCCCGACTGCAGACTGAACACCATAGGTTTATTTCATCTGTATGTGCACACCACACAAAACACACACACCTAAAATAATATGCAATGTTTGAAATCTACTCTGCAGACAGTTCACGATGAGGTCAAAACAATTATAATACATCACACAGTAATCACAGTGAGGTCTCTAAAGACTCTTGCAGAAGAGCTGAAGGTGGACTGGGTGTCTGCGGGGAGGCGTGAGGTCACATTTAAGTGTGTGAGTTTATGTAGAAGAAGTTCCATGCTGTTGAATTGTAAGAACAGCGTACATGGCTTCAATGCAAGCACCACTCTGCATTTTGTCAGATTAAATATTCAGAAGTCTTCTCAGTTCTGATCATAGTAACAGAACCAGGGCCAGTCATTTGTCTTTTTTATTCACAGCATGAATAAGTAGATGATTACAATTATACAGTATAATTATAGATTAAGGGTACTGTGCGAGCTCTTCTTTGCTCATAATCATTCAATAATCCGCAGGAAATTACAGCATAATACTCAAATGTCAACTTCAATCAGCTTCATACCAGAAGCAGTAAACACATTTCATAACATACAATTAATAACACAACAACAGCTAAACAATATAGCTGGGTGAAATACAAATTAACTCTAGTCATTGGAATAATTCATGTGAGTTAATTAAACTTGATTCCCCTCAGTATTCTTGTTAAAACTAATTAAATGTGGTGGTAACTGACATTTTCTAAGTCTGTCAAGAGATCCGGTTAGATAAAGTGGCAATTAGAGTGACAAGCCGGAGCGAAACAGTTTTTGAAGTTTTCTCAGCTTTAATATTGAGAGAAGCTGTAATGATAAAAATGTTTTGTGCTTACTAACTAGCTGCCTGCCTCGTGTTTCAAAGTCTCCAGTAGTCTCAGAAGCCTCCCTGTATGCAAATACATAACATTGGGCATTGTGGCATGTCAGCAGGATTGTACAACACCACGCAGCTCTGCTCCTTTTAAAGGTTTAATCTGTGGATCTCCATTGTGAAGGAGCCTTTGTGTCTTTTTTGAATGGCAGACCATTGTTTGTGTCTAATATCCTAATATTTCACATAGTCAGGTCCAGTGCAGTGGAGCTTTATGACACTCCGTGGTGCATTGAAAAATGGGTTTCTTATCATAAAATTACACCATCATAGAGCGATGTCCTTCACTTATCGCTCTCCTTTCTTTGACTCTGAATGGCTGTACCTTTCAGCCAGATAAGGCTTGAAGAATTATCATGGCGGGATTCAAGATGTCCAGACTTTTTGTCTCACCATAATGTTCAAGTCAAAACTTACAAAAGAAATATGCTTTTCAAGAGAGAAAAACCCATCTGACTTATACATTTGAATGTTGGAAACCATACTGTATAATCTGATAAACAGATTTGTATTTCAAAAACTTGTAGTTACATATCGTAACTCTAGTTCTGTGATCCGATGATGAGGCCACTCCAGGTATGTGTGCACTGAAATTTGCACCGACCTGTACGTACTCAGTCAAGCATAGAGTTTGGGTTGACCAAAGGAACACATGATCCTCAGTGATGTTTAGTACATGCTCAAAATATTCAGGTATTTGCTTATTCCGAAAAAGACAATATTCCTACTAAGCTGTTTACCTGAATATTCAACTAATATTCATGTTTACATGCAGCTGTGCATACTCTGATTAACATAACCAGCGGCGAACACAACCTTTTCCCACTTCTGACCAGAAATGTGGGCTTTTCTTTTGGGAATGCAACTTTGCAGACTGTCATCTAGTTGGTTTGTCTTTGTGTACAACGCACCGAGCTGGCTGTAAACAAGTAAGAGGCTGTGTGTCCGACACAGTTTCACAGCAGTTTGTGAAATAGTCACAAAATTGAATCTATTTGATACGTGTACATACACACAAATTTTCCTTTTTTGTTGTGACGCTCAGCACGACTTTCAACAACACGTGACACACGTGTCTATTTCTGCTCCAGTGTCGTCAAAATAAAATGACTTAGTTAGGTTTAGGAAAAGATAGACTTGGTTAGGCTTAGGCAATAAAACTACTTAGTTAGGTTTAGGAAAACATTGTGGTTAGGGTTAAAATCACACCGGAAGTGCTGTACACGTATCAATACATTAAATTTCATGACTATTTCACAAACTGCTGTGCGACTGGGCTGGTGCGTCACAAACTGCCGTAAAAACCTCAATTGAGACGCATATTCCGAATGTGCTGTATACATGTCTAAAGAATGCTCCTAAAACCTGAATAATATATCAGCATAGCCCACATATCTTAATCGGAAAATGCTTCATTCGAAATTTGGCCATATTCATAATATCCAAACGGAATAGTCTGTTTACACAACCCGTATCAAATTCAGAATATTGTCATATTCGGAATAATAGTGGAATATAAGTGTGCATGTAAATGTGGTCAATGTCTTAGCTGAAGCTAAAGCAAGCGACAACGACTCTCAATTGACGACAGACAACAGAGAGATCTGCGAAATAAGTTTGAGCTGCTCCAAAAGGGTGTCAGGACCCTCCAGCAGGGCGTATCAGGGGGCTCCACAGACACCAGTCAGACACAGATGGGATGATGTTCCACCAAGGATGCATGAGATGGAATGGAAGTAATGAATAATTTTGCGGGGAGAGCAGGTCACCTCTCTCTCTCTGGTCATGCCTGATGGACACTGACTGTGGTTAAGGTCACAGGTTGTCACCCAAGACTCACTGTCATTGCAGAGGAGCACCACAGGAGGGAAGTACCACAAATAGTCTGCTGTCAATGGGTCCCGGATGCCAACAGGAGCGTGATCACGATCAGAGTCAGCATGTGGCATTTAAAGAGATATCCAAGCCAGGGCAGGAGAAAGCGATGCTGTTATAGGCCGTCGCTGGAAAGCACTGATGTTGCACAGGCTTATCCTAAATAGCCGAACAATGATGATACACAGATACTGTACTGATACATGAAGACAAATCACTGTTTGGAGCCCTATAAATCCTCTAAATTTGTTACCCTTGTCTCCTCGAGGCCTGTTTAGCCAGGCAAGTGTTGTTGCAGACAATCCTATAGAGAGTGTGTCTGCCTTTAATCAACGATATGCTGAGAATCACAAACAAGAACCAAGGAACGAGATTAAGCTCCAGAGTAGTTCAGCGGGGATCACAATACTCGATTCACTTTGAGGAGGAAATATTTCATTCCTTAGCAAGGCCCCGTAATGAAGTCTGTGTGTGTTCGATGTGATTCTTCAGCTCAGAAAAGGAATGCTGAAAGCCCGACGTGTGGATGTGTTGGGGGTCCAGATGAGCCGGCTTTGACTGAGGGCTCCTTTGAATCGTACTCTGGGGTGCAACTCTTCAAAAGCTTCTCTGAGAGAATCACTCCAATGAGGAGCTACTTGGAACAAAATGTGCCCATTCACATTATGTGGCTGTGAATGAGAAGGATAAAAAACAACTCTTAGTAACTTAAATATCAAATGTATGAATATTTCCTCATTACTATGCCATTTGGTGCTCAGTCGAGCATTCCCCAAACAACTGCAAACATCCTCCAACTTGTACCAGCCCTGATTACAAATGAGTGCCGGCCATCTTTGGTACTACTTCAAATGTGGAACATGAAATATTATATAATGTATGCTAGGGGTGCGAAAAAAATTTATTCACCTATGAATCACAATTTTTTTGTGCGATTTTGAAATAGATTTTTTAATGCCAGAATCAATATATTTGCTTAATTTGAGTCTATGCGGAGGTAGAAGGAAGTTACCACTTTTATTGTTGTAGTCTGAGTAACGTGACGTCATATCCGTTCCGTATCCGTCAACCGAAACAAACCTCAGCCCGCCGAAACAACAAAGCAGAAAACGGCGGCGTGGATACGACCTGCACCTTCACATTTTTAATTCAAAGTGGTAAAAACTACACATACAGTTAAGTATGGAAACATTTTGGGTTTCAAACATTACCAGGAAAAGCAGAGCTAGACATCATGGCCTTAGCTGCATGCTAACTCTGTCATGGACTCATATTGCGGTAACGTGCGGTCAAGCCAGCCGTCACTTGCATCTCCGTGGTCAAATCGGCCAACGCTACAACTGTAGAACACCCATATACTGACATTTACGTTAATTGCATTCAAATAGCCCCGATGGAGCTGACCATGGATGTATAAAGAGAACGGAGCTGATGGGAGAGCTAGCATCGGACTTGGTGAAGTTAGTGGAAGTATACACCGGTGACTATGTCCGGTTTTCCAAATAAGGTGTTAACAAACGGTACTGTGAATACAAAATACATGTATGGAAATAAGATTGATTGGATTATTTTATCAGAAGTATAAAACATTACATGTCCCTTATAAATTAAAAAGAATATAGCACTACTTTGTGAAAGAAATGTCTTTATTCTTTGATTTTGGGTTGCTGGAAAAAATGTAATAAATAATTCCTGACAATGACTGATATACAATATTTGACTACATACTTACTGTATCCAATTTAGATATCTTCCAAAGTAAAAGTCCCTAGAAATGTATGATTCAACTTTTTCCCATGGTTTAGTGTTAAAAAAGTTAACAACAATTGCCTTAAATCATAAGATTGAATCGCAATACTTAAAAATCGCAATACGTATTGAATCTGCACCCAAGTAACGTGATAGTATCGAATTGTCAGATATGTGTATCGTCCCAGCCCTAATGTATGCCCTGTGTAGGATAGATTTTTCATTGTGCTTTCAATGCTACCCTCCCAGGCATCGTTTCCAGGCTTTACATTTTGCACTTTGATGTAAACACCAGGAATGAGGCAGACGGGTATGCTGACCATTGCCTGAGGGCTGCCTGCATCCACACCACTGATGACTTCTGGGTGTGATTTCAAAGTGCCGCGAGGAGCATTCATTCTCTTTCAGTAGCACGAGGGTCACTTTGCCGGCAAAACACAGGTTTTCCATTACACTCTGGCGGAGCTGGTGTCACCTGCAGTTGGATATTAGGGGAGTGGGAGTCCTATCTGTCACAACACAGCCTGTGCCAGGTCTCACAACACTCAGCTGGCCCAATACTGTCAACCATAAGAGAAGAATTGACCCAAAAAATGATTGTGGGGAAGAGGTCTGCGATAGGGAGTATGGCATGAAGAAAATGGCCTTATGATTTTTTTTTTTCTGTGAAGAAAGAAAGTCTGAGAGACCAAACAAAAGTCCATCTCAATTCAGCCTAAGGGCATGGTAAGGCTAGAAAAGAAAGCTAGTTTGTACGGTGAGTCTTCCAACCATGTCAGAAGGCTAAAGTGTTCAGAATGGCCACTCTCAAAGGCGGGGTGAAAAGCTGGCCGTCATATGTAGGGGCGAGACATGATAATCATTTAAATATGGGGATAAAGGAGCACATTTTCAGACAGTTTCTCCTGGAAGACATTCATGGTGTTGCACTTGTTCGTGTAAAGAATGAAAAAGGAGAGCTTCAAGAGAGAAGTTCAAACACAGGTCTCTTTCTCACCTCCACACACCTGGCCACTCTCTGGGTGAAGTGGGCGTGCTTGTCGGATGGCCGGTTTCGGAAAGGCCGTCCGACCATTCGACAAGCTTTTCTAATGAAGCATACTGACCCCTGATGGCTTACTGTGCCAGTCCCATAAATCCTGGCTTATTAAAGGGCTAGGTACACCTAGGTAAACTACTGTAGTGTAATACAACAATAAATCCTACATTCATTCATTCATCTACGTGAAAGTCTGTCCCTGACTGAGTGAGTGGTGAAGTGACACAATTGGTCGAGTGTTGGAGTTTCCCCATTGGTCGTTGCTGTTTCAAAATCAATAGGCACGACAATGTTTTCGCTGGTAGCATTTTGCCATTTGCTGTTTATTTACCTCAACTGCAGAGGGTACCACCATGCTTCAGAGGTTTAGTAGCAGTCAGTCATTTGGGTTAAAGGGGTCAACACAATCAGAAGTGATTATCTGAAGCTTTTTATCTTGATAAGATCTTTTGAGAAGGTTCAGGTGACCTTCTGCAATTTCATCTGAGTACACTATTCAAGACAAGAATTGTGCTTTGAATGGTGAGTGATGGCATATTAATTAAGCACGGGGCATGCTTGTATAGTATTTATGTAAGTATATGTACCTGTGTTTGTGTGCTTAAATTACCATTTTTATATCAATTACTCACCGTGTGTTACCTTGAATTCACATGCATTCACAACACTTTCTCCTCCACTACCGTCTCATGGACGGACTCGCAGCGCACATGTGCAAGCATGAGACGGTAGTGGTTTTAAATACAGGGAAAACCGCTTATAGTCATCACGTCTGTCCAGGTGATATTGATCAGTATAAGCGGATGATTATTATAACCAATTTTTTGTTGTTGTGCATCATTCCTAATGCAGCCGAGATAAATCAGCAGCAACTGGACATGGTTTAGATCCTTGAAGATGTTGATTTAACCCTTACTCGGATACCATGACCTGGATGACCCACAGGTGCTTTCCCTCGTTCACATTCGTTTTTTATTCAGAGAAAATGACTTTCCGTTTCCCGTCTAGATATCAATGTGCAGGCAGCTCAGGTATTCAGCCAGAAAGCAGACGGTCTGCAAGGCAAAGTATCAAGGGGAGTAAAGTAAAACACTCAACTAAAATGTATAATGTTAGTCTAACGTAGTTTTAAAATGTTTTTCCATTTGTTTTTATGTATGAAAAGACCCGAAATGAACTACTCACTATAATCGGTTTCCACTGTAGTACGATTTGGATGAAAATGCATGTGTTTGGGAAGTAATAAGCATACGACTGTATAAATGAGACTTGGATTATACTGCACTTGTGTGAGAGTTTGTAAACGGATGTTTTAATATAGTTTTGCTGCTATTAAACCTGGCCTCCATTTACTTCAATTCATCAAGGATTTACTCCTTTTTCGGCCTCTCCTTTCACCATGTAAGCGAGAAAAACATTCCCATCATCATGATCACCTCTCAATGATTCATTACGTCATTACCTATCCACTTTTATATGTACTGCAGGTTTTCTTTAAGAATTCAAGGTAACACGCGGTGAGTAATTGTTATACAAACGGTCATTTTGTGGGTGAAGTATTCCTTTAAGTGTATGTCGTGCAGAACAAAAGGACATTTGAGATTGAAATAGGAACATGATTCAATGCAGTAAAACACACTGAAATGATTCCCTAAAGCACAAGTATTTTTTTCCCCTCATGCCTACTATTCTCTGAGACAGGTGTTGTCAGGTTTGAGCCATGCCCTGCAGAGACACACAGAAGAGAAACAGTGATAGTGAGAAAAGACCATCCATTTGTCCGTTTATAGTATCTAAATGCTTCAGACCTCTCGACCAGACCATAAAAATCGCTCATTAATCCAGTTCCTGATCTCACTGTGCGACCAGCAGCCACTGACTGTTTGTCTTGCTCAAATGTTTTCTGAAGTTGACTCAACCTTTGTGAGAAAACAGCCTTTGTCCAAAGCCTGCTGAGTGACTTTGTACAATGTGTACAGTGTCCATGTGTGTAACATGAAGCCAAGCTGAGAGGCAAACATAGCTGACTGATCCAGCACTCAATCGGGGATTGACTTCTCTTTTTCCATCTCATCAATCCTACCTTGTCTCTGTTGCACCACCCTTTTATCCTTTCTCCTCATCCCACTCCAGCAGAATAAATCAGAATGGAGAGATAGGTGCTCGCCCAAATAATCAAAAGGCTCATGAGATTTTGCACTGGCAAATTAGTCTGGATCTATTACAATAGCCGCACAGTGACATTGGTTTGACTTTCTAAAGGAGAGAGAAATAGTTCCACCACTGACAGGACTGCATTTCCATGTCGACATACACACGGGACACCATTACCCTTGTCACACAGAATTAGATATGCACCGCAACACAACTGATTATCATAACACATAACTCTGATTATTAATATACGGCATACGGAGCATAATTATATAGCAGATCAGAACTGGCCATGTTTTCATAACCTGCCTGGTCTTTCTCTACAGAGTTGATAATTAGCTCTCTCTTCAGTGTTCTTGGCTCTTTGTCAACGAGACCACGGCGAGGGAAAAAAAGCAGGGTGAAAAATGACACGTAATGCATGCAAATGGAAACCGGTTTATCATTAGGGAGATTATGAATTCACAAGAAATTCTGTGTGTGTGTGTGTTTGTGTGTGTGTTTGTGTGTGGTCCTGGTCTGTTTTAATCATAGACTGTATATAAGAAGTGGATGCAGTCACCGTGATGTCACTCATTGGTTTGGTTGATTGGTTGATTTGAAGCCTCAAGTTTGACATTTTGATCGTCGCCCAGCGAGATCACCAATTCTCGAATGTTCCTGTACCAAAAGAAAAATGATCATTTATCAAAAATGGTGTGCTTTGATTATGCTGCAATCCCCTCTGGGAACAAAGGGAACGACGTGGAGAAAACTAATACTAAAATAGTTAAAATAGTGGACGGATAGTTGAGGGTAGCACAAACTGCACAGAGAGAGCTGGAGGTGAGTGAACTGTCAGATGAGCTGTAGCTCTGCTTTAAAACCTGATGAATCAGATCATAAAATAATAAACTTTGGGGCTTGAACCCTAAATACAGTTTTCACCTGCCAGAAACTGATTGCAGCTCCTACCTTGTGACTGAAATGTTTTTTCTCTCTCAGAATGGTTTGATTTCATTCATGAGGATTATAACTAACCGATTATAGACCTCTCAATCCTTTTTACCTGCTGAAATTCCTTTAAAAGGACCATTACAACCCATAAAATACATTTTTCACATGCCAAAAACTGATTGCAGCTCCTACCTGGTGACTGGAATGTTTTTTTCTGTCTCAGAATGGTTTTATTTCATTCATGAGGATTACATCTGACAGATTATAGCCCACTCAGTCCTTTTTAACTGCTGAAATTCCTTTAAAGGACCATTACAGCCCATAACGTACAGTTTTCAACCTGCCAAAAACTGATTGCAGCTCGTACCTTGTGACTGAAAGGTTTTCTCTGACTCAGAATGGTTTGATTTCATTCACAACGATTATATCTAATAGATTATAGCCCAGTCCTTTTTACCTGCAGAAAATTCTTTAAAGGACCAATACAACTCATAGTTTTAACCTGCCAAAATCTGATTGCAGCTCTTACCTGGTGACTGAAAGTTTTTTTCTGACTCAGAATGGTTTGATTTCATTCATGAGGATTTTATCTGACAGATTATAGCCCACTCAGTCCCTTTTCCCTGCTGAAATGCCTTTAAAGGACCAATACAACCCATAAAGAACAGTTTTCATCTGCCAAAAACTGATTGCAGCTCCTACCTTGTGACTGGAAGGGTTTTGTTTTTGTCTCAGAATGGTTTGATTTCATTCATGAGGTTTATATCTAACAGATAATAGCCCGTCCTTTTTACCTGCTGAAATTCTTTTAAAAGACTATTACAATCCATAACGTACAGTCATGGTACCAAATGTCATGTCTCATTCCAGCTTATAGCAAATTGAGCAAAGGCATAATTTAGCATATAATACTAAATAGGCTATGCCCATATGGACCGATCAATATGATACTTCTGATCTTGGTTAATACTCGCCCCCAGAGCTTGTGCACCAAATTTGATTTAATTTTTTTTCCACCGGATGTTGAGGTACAAGTTTTTGGTATTTGTGGCGCCCCCTATGGGTCAAGTGGAAAATGCTTTGGTACACCTATTCCCAAACACACACTGAAGATATCTATAAAGATTTACAATGATTAGACTAATGGTCAATGAATTATGGCCAACTTCCTACTAATCCCCGCCTGTTGAAAAGTTTGTTGATCATATTCTTTAAAACGCAATGAGATATCAACAAGCTTTATGCACATTTAGATGAGCTTCATCCAATAATGATCCACAGAAAATTTGGTACCAATCGGACCTACGGTTTAGGAGGAGATGTCAAAAATGTGTTTTTCAAAAATTTCAAAATTGCGGAAAAATCTAGAAGGCGGACTTTAGTGGTCCAAGAGGCTTTTTTTGGAGCACATGGAGCTGGACATGTGTGTCAAATTTCAAGTCAATCGTACTTACGTTGTGAATGGCGTGGCCTTTCCCTTCGGGGCTTGAACCCTAATAACTATAAAATGCGTAATAATAATGTCCCTGCCTAATGATGAGCAGCTCTGCAAGTCACGTCCATAAAAGCACAAGTTAACGCTGAATATGGACAGATAACACTAGTATCAAAGCAATTGGGGGCAGGATACATTTACTGTGGTATTTCCTCTTGGTTGCCTTATAAATTTATATTGTTCTATTGAGTCTTGGTGCTGATACTGTAATATTTAGAGTGTAACAGGCAGAATACAGCAATCAGAGCAGACTGACCAACCATATAGTTTAAGTGGTAAAGGGAAATAAGCAAGCGTTGCCTCTCCCTGCCTAAGTTAGCCAATTTACATCTGCTCCCAGCTTTTCCACGTTCCTCTTAACAGTATTTGCAACACTGCCCGTCCCTCTCCATATGCTGCTTTTGATTGCTGCAACAACCCATTAAACACACACACAAACAACATGCAGACAAGGGATGCAGCTCACAGCCGGTTTTGCGCAAAGTAGATGTCAATAATGGGCAGGTCAATGATTTACCTAGTGCCATTTTATCCCTTCTATTTCAGGACTTGACTCAAGAGAATACACTGATAAGCTTTCACCTTCAAAAACCAATAAAATTCAATCAGTCGATAATCATGCAAGCATGTCTCAAGTGTGCCCTGTCTGTAATGTGTTAGTGTGTGATTCATCCAATAAACATGTGCCACAGTCATCACCATCATCATCACCTTTGCTGTCACATAATTCTCATCATCATTATCAGCTCTCCATGATTCATTACGTCATTATCTATCCACCTTCATACGGACTGTACTGTTAGAGTGTGCAACAGTGCCTGGGTCCTGTTATTGAGATTTATGACCGGGGAAGCGATGATTATGACTCCATTAGACAGAGATCGACCGTAGGTACATGTTACACTGACTTTCCACATGTTCACTGTATGAGCCCACATGAATGAATGGGCCAACTTACAGTCTGAACCATAGACTGTATATAAAGATGGACGACACGTCTCCACTTTTTTTCCCCACTGTACAGTAGTGATTTTGACGTAATTTGGAGCCAGAGTCTGTGCAGTAGTGATCTGGCGGTGGAGACTCGGTATCGATGTCACCCGCCCGAACCAATCGCGAGCCGAAGCACGGCCGCAGCTTGTCGGCGAGAGAGACTCACTCATTAAAACCAAACTTATCAGAAAAATTAACACTTGAACAAACATCAGCGTGATAAGAACTACCCAAAATGACAGACACCATTTTTGGAAAAAATGTATTTGATGTGAACATTGACTTTTTAATTTGACCCATGTCCCATCCACTAACATGAAGGAGGCAAGCTTATACTGCAGCCAGCCACCAGGGGGCGATCAAGCTGTTTTGGCTTCCCTTTTGGGGAGCTGTAATGTCATCGATCTTTATATACAGTCTATGATCTGACACAACTGCTATTTGGAGGCAGAAAAAAAAAAGATGATTGTTTGTGTCTCGATCGTGATCGCATTTGAGAAATGTTCATAAATTGGTGAGAATCTGCAGACAAAAATGTACTGTGAGGGAATTAATCTGACCAACACCATAGGGCTTCCTTAATGCAGAAGTTCAGGTAATTGCCTATACTGGTAGCAGAGCAGTTGCATCACTGTTTCTCCAAAACTTCCTCATGCAATGACTTCACGTAGGAGGTAGAATTAAAATAGCACTAAATATCACATTATAGGCAACCAAAGGAGCATCACGTCCACTGGAGAAGACCACTGGTGGGCTCTCAAGGGACCAGACTATTGGGAGGCAGCCCGTGACCATCTCACTTCCTTTGGGAACCAGATCCATTGGAAGTTGCAGTGCCTTTGTCTCTAATAACAGATTAAAAAACAATGATTGAATTAGCTACTTCAATATAATATAAAACAGTGGAATTAAATACTACGTTTCCAACTTAATCCGTTAATGACTACAAGATAAATTCAGTTTGTCAATGAATAGACAAAAGTGTTCATATTTCCCCTCATTAAGGTTTTACACAGGGATTAGTTTTTACTTGCATCATTACGGTAATAAGATCCATAGTCTTTAACGATATCTAAGCAAATACGTTCTTCTGTATGATTAATCTGATTACACTGCACATGTCTTTAGCATC
This sequence comes from Sebastes umbrosus, assembly GCF_015220745.1. NCBI lineage: Eukaryota > Metazoa > Chordata > Actinopteri > Perciformes > Sebastidae > Sebastes > Sebastes umbrosus. Next base: position 20,321,535 of record NC_051274.1, read on the forward strand.
ATGTCTTTGTGGAGCATGCACAAAGACATGCCAAGATAATCAAGCTTTCCCTGGCTGAAGTGTTATATAAGCATGCCGGCATGTGGCTGTTTTGAATTACATTTCTGCTTCATTGTGACCAACAGGATGACTGCTTGCACTTCTATTTCACCGCCTCAGTCTTCATTTCCTGCAATTTCCTGGATTTTTTCTTCGGAAAACCAAACATGTGAAAAAATAAAACATTATGCAAGGGATTTATTTCTCTTCAATTTTACAGTTTTTCTCAATTTGTGGCTCATTTCTTGAAACGGTGTCAACATTCTCTAAGCTCTAGGTGTATTCGTCAAAACAGCTTATATGGTACAACATAACACCATAACTCACCTGCAAAAAGATCATAACTCACCCAAAATGCTTCAAAACAAAGTTATTGTCTCATATAAAAAGGTAATGCCCTCAAAATGAAAAGTTCATTTGGCATTGTGTAAGTAATGGTGGTCAAAATGTTAAGATTTTGTTTTCTCAGTATGGCAGTGGACCCTGGAAATATTCCTTACATCCAGATTTCAGTCAGAATTTTTTTCATTGACACTCAATGTTTATTGTACTAGAACTGAATGTTATTGTGTGTCTAAATTAATACTATTCATATGCTGATTTCAACAGTACAAGGTCTTACATTACGCGTTGCACTCACATTTCCATGGAAATTGTAAAGTAACTATCTTACTCCACAGTAAACGGAAAACTTCTTTGTACTCAGCCTGCAGGAGCTGTACACCCAGCGGTGCCTCAGGAAGTCCCTGAGGGTCATTAAGGACACGACACCCCCCCACAACAGCCTGTTCTCCCTCCTGCCCTCTGGTAGAAGATACAGGACCCCCAGGACTCACACCAGCAGACTGAGGAACAGTTTTTTCCCCAAGGCCATCAGACTTTTAAATCTATAATTCATTTGACACATTCTTAAACAAAAATATATCTTATACTATATATACTGTATATATTCTTAATACATATGTTCTTAATATGCCTGTATATGTTCTTAATATGCCCTTATATAAAGTATTTCCTTTTATAATTGTAATGTAAATGTAATTGTAATGTAAATGTAAATGTAAATGTAAATGTAAATGTAATATCATTTATTATTTTAATGGAGCTCTCCAGCAAAAAGTATTTCACACGTTTTTACCTGTACAACCGGCGTGACAATAAACATCTTGAATCTTGAATCTTGAATCTTGAATCTACTCTTCAGAATCTTCCTCTATTCTGCCGTCTTCCCCTCACTACACCCCCACAGAGCCTTACTCCTCTTCCTCTTCCTCTTCCTCGAGCAGGCAGTTGCCCCTGTTCATTATTTACCTGGTCAGCCTCCTCCATGTTCAGAAACTGTAGTGATTATGTTGTGGTCAAGCTTTATAAATATGTTTGGCAAAATCCAAACTCATGAATAGCACATGTGTGATTGGTTGATGTAAGGCGCGAGAAACTCCCTACTTGTTAGTGATGTTCACCTGACAGGCAGTTTAGTGTTACAAAAAAAAAACAATATCACAGTGATGTCATGTTCACGGTATTCCTGACAGATTTTGACAATTGAATGGACTATTGTGTGTGCGATGAATTACGCAATGAAAGAATTCATTCAATCATGTGTTGGAGAGTACAAGAGATATATTCAATTGACTGTAGACAATTACGCACTCATTTGCATAGATGTGCTAAAACATTTGCAATTTCTTTCAAAGTTAGAGAATTCAAACATGTTGTGAACAAGTGCCCAATGGTTCGGAGGTTTGCATATTCATTATTATTTCAGAATTGTGCCAAAGCAAGTGAGAAACCCAACGGTTTCTGGTTGTGCAACACATTGACTGCACATTTGACATTTCAATCGTTGTGATCCATATTGATTGACTTGATTTACTTCCGGGCGCTGAGCGGTGGGCAGCCTGTTTTCAGCAGCTCTCCCTCTACTATTTCTTGTTTTGAACATTTTGTCTACTCTACACTTTGCGAGTTTTGTTTACTTGTTGTGAGCTTTACAGTAATTGCTCAACTTCATTTCCTGGGATGACAACTTCATTCAAGGGTGGCTTTTGTTTGATGTAACGCAGTCTGACCACCACTGTTGTCAATTCCCATGAGCGATGCTTTGAGTGTCTCAGTGCTGAGCCTGGCTCTCCAGGGGTAATGGAACAGCTGGAAATGCTCAGCCTGCTGGGCTCTTTCTGCTCGAGGTACCAGCTCATTTGAAACTATTTTAACTGCTCCCCAAAGCTGTGACTAGCTGTCACTGCTGAATATGGCCGATGGGCCATTGACGGAGGTGAGACTTTCTGATTCTGGATGACATCTTGGAGGTCAAATTAACATAATTGGCATAGTCTGTACGTGTGTAAAGAAAAACCTTTTTCAGGGTAGTCCCCTCTTCTTCATTTTTGCCTGGCGTGGCTAGTTGGTGAGGGAGTAAGAGACCTAATCCACCTGGCGGTACAGTCAGCAAAGACGACTAACAACCTGGGGCGGTTTGGCATTGTTCTGCCCCAGTTTGTGACAGGAAAAACCTCTGTTGACTTTGCATCTCACAGCTAAACTCAGCAAGGCTGTTGTGCAGGTTGTGTCATGACCTCATCAACTGTGAAAATGTAGATGACTAAAGCCTCCATCTCCCTTGACACTCAACAGCTCTGCCGCCACTTACTCATGGCGTCGTTCTCACCTTTGTGTTGCTCCTCATTGCCCCAGGAAGGGAAGGGACAACACTTGTCCCTGACCAATAAAAAGGTTATTCTGGGTCAATAGGGTCCTGCTCTCGTCATTCAGACACAGACTCAGGCGGCTGGTTAACCACCTCTGTTGGTGTCCACAGCAATTTAGTTTTGCTGTCTTTAGAAGAGACTGTCCTCTCAAGAAAAATGTCTTGAAATTACTTAGATTAGATGGAGTTAGAAATGTTTTAAGAGGATGAAATATGAGGCCGGAAATTAAGTTATGCATTAATTACACTCAGATTAACAGAATGATTAATAAACGGGCTGAGGCAGATCTTAAGCAAACAAATAAATATAACCAATAGACTTGCACAATATACACATCTTAGAGGAGGAAAAGACACAAATACATCACGTGTGTGTGTGTACTGTATTTGTGCATGTGTGTATATGCTTATGTACATGTACTTTATGTATATATGTGTGTATACATGTGTTTTTTATTTATTTAATTTTTTTTATGCATTTACTAATTTTTCTATTTTAATCTTCTGTTCTGTATGTATAGTTGTATACTGCTGAAATACTGCTGGACATGTCTGGCTATATTTCCCAAGTGAGCTTAACTGTGTGACCTGTCATGCAGCTGGTTTACACTTGTGTTGTCACGTAGTGTTTTAACACTCTGAGACTGAGAGCGTTCACTGCATTAGTCATGCCCATGAACCCGGGTGCTAAGTACTGACAGGCATAACATGAGGTTAGCTCCCTTTCCACTATTAATGGATGAAGGAGGCTCTGACCCCAGCTGACTTATTTGTATGCATAGTGGCAGGTAATCAGATCTATGCCTGGCAAGTTGTCCGCCTGATCTTATTGCAGCAGGTCAGAGGAGTCATCGGGCTTCAAACCCACAGAGAATAGAGATGGAGTCCTGTTAGAGGTTGAAATAAACACAATTGTTAGATGTGGTGTGTGTTAGTTAGAGCCAACTAATGAGTTGCCATGCTGCCCCAGAAGTCTCTGTGGACTGGCTGGAGAGTGCAGCTATGTTGATGGGTTACAAATCACATGGTTGAGCCGGTTCATCCTGATCGACTGATGGTACGTGCCCACAGAATCTGTCCTTTCCACTCTCCCATTCATTATCTATGTAAGCAGCCGTGCAATGCATTCTGGTAGAATGGTGGTGCGATTCGCGTCACGTTGGTCGCTCCTAATTTGCATAAAGTTGAGGTCTAGGCTACTTTATGCAGATCAGGGGCATCCGGTGCAACTCGCCACCTCTTGAAATTCCAGAGAAACTTTTAAACTAAGCGTTGTCGATCTAAAATTAAGGCGGATTCAGCAACTGAATGGCTTATTTCTTGCATAAAATGTTTTCAGAAACACATTTTGGTCAACAATTTTGTGATATATGAGAAAAAAAGTTCCCAAACGAGCCACCATGTTGGTTCCAGTTTGAACTCTGGGAGCAGCAGCTTTCGTCCAATCAAGTGCCTAGTGCCTATGGTCTAGTGGCATCTCCTCATGTCCAAAAACGCCCCTGTGGACACACACTATGATGTTTGCAAATTTAACTGCACTGAGGCAAATACTTGAGTTTTTAAACTAATAAATTTGATTTTTAAACTAAGGTAAAAGATTAGACTGCAATAATCATAGAATATTTATACTAGGGCTGTCAAAGTTAAAGCGGTAACGCTTAAACCCAAATTTTTCATGCCACTAATTTCTTTAATGCATTAATGCAACATGCGTTAATCATGTCTTACTAGCTTGTTGTGAAGGAGGCTAAATAACGCTCCAAAATTGGGCTAAATTTTGCCAAAGAAAAACTGTCATGGCCATTTTCAAAGGGGTCCCTCAACCTCTGACCTCAAGTTATGTGAATGAAAATGGGTTCTATGGGTACCCACAAGTCTCCCCTTTACAGACATGCCCACTTTATGATAATCACATGCAGTTTGGGGCAAGTCATAGTCAAGTCAGCACACTGACACACTGACAGCTGTTGTTGCCTGTTGGGCTTGAGATTGCCATGTTATGATTTGAGCATATTTTTATGCTAAATGCAGTACCTGTGAGGGTTGTTTTGTGTTGTTAATTGATTTCCAATAATAAATATATACATACATTTGCATAAAGCAGCATATTTGCCCACTCCCTTGTTGATAAGAGTTTAAATATTTTACAAATCTCCCTTTAAGGTACATTTTGAACAGATAAAAACTGTGCGATGAATTGGCGATTAATCACGATTAACTATGGACAATCACGTGATTAATCACGATTAAATATTTTAATCGATTGACTGCCCTAATTTAGTTATCTGAGTTATAATGCAAAAACTGTGGATAAGCATGTGTTTAAGATCAAAGATGGTGATTTCAAGTATGACAATAATACTGTGCGCACTTAGTCATTGACCGTGGTACAAAGAATGACTTGAGTTTAATCATTCGCTGCACTGATTGGTTAAACAGTGTAATTGATAATCCTTTATTTATCACTGTCTTGGCGAACTATTAGAGTAGGAGTAATATGTCATCGGTATTATTGTGGCCAAATGTGCAGTTTACGTTCTGAGTTCAAATCTTCGGCATGATTAAGTCACAGAGCTAATGCTTCTCCCATCATCTATCATCTTTTACTTTAATAATTTAGCGTGGTCAAATTAGAATGTGTGTATTGGCCGTGAATTAAACATGAGCAGTAATTTGTGCAGGAAATGGAACCAAGGTATGTAGTGACATCCAAATGTAAGACTAAATGACTCACCAAAAGCAGATTTGAGAAATAGCTGCAAAAACACATGAAATATGCATGGTAGACGGGATATTATTAGATCACAGATGTTCTATTCAGTCTACACAAAGGTAACCCACAGTAACCACTAGAGAACCAGCGCTCACACCATCCTCGCTCAGTCAATGTTAGTTAGCAAACTGCTGGTGGAGAAGCTGCAGAAATATGATGGAATGCCAAGTTGTGTTTCTAATAATTATTTATGGTTCTTTAAACTTGTATGTTTGATCTAACAATGCCCCGACAGATCTATTCAGTTATAAATTATGTGTTTTTGGGGAGGAAAGAGCAACTGTTGAAAGGTAATTTGCAGTAGCCTTTTGGTAGTGGTAGATGAGAGAGGGAGAGAGCAGCTTTAAACTGCAGTGTGGAGGGTTTTTATCACAGTGTGAGAGCTCTCCTCGTTTTGAACTATCATGCTGATTGTAGCTTTGGACCAATATTAAGTGATGCAGGCAGTTTCACTCACAGGATATGATGCAGTCATCCTGACAAGCTGTTCCAAATCTGAATACATCTCCTCTCCTCTCCTCTCCTCTCCTCTCCTCTCCTCTCCTCTCATCCTCTCTTCTCTCCTCTCATCCTCTCTCCTCTCCTCTCCTGTCCTCTCCTTTCCTCTCCTCTCCTCTCCTCTCCTCTCCTCTCCTCTCATCCTCTCTTCTGTCCTCTCATCCTCTCTTCTCTCCTCTTCTCTCCTCTCGACCTCTCTCCTATCTCCTCTCGTCCTTTCTCCTCTGCTCTTGTCCTATCTCCTCTCTCCTCTTGTCCTCTGTCCTCTGCTCCTGTCCTCTCTCCTCTCCTCTCCTCTCCTCTCCTCTCCTCTCCTCTCCTCTCCTCTCCCCTTCTTTTGTCTCCTCTCCTCTCCTCTCCTCTCCTCTCCTTTCCTTTCCTCTCCTCTTCTCTCCTGTCCTCTCCTCTCCTCTCCTCTCCTCCCCCCCGCGTTGGATGTATTTGGAGTCAGGTCAACATAAGCAATCCTAATAAAATGCATCCTTTCCCATTAGAACTGAAGGAAATGAATCAGGAGCTGGAGTATCGATTGTGTTCTTTTGTAAACTAAATGAGCAGTCTTTATCTCAGCAAGTGGATACAGCTGAATTACATCAGATGCTATTGAATTGTTTATTTTTATGTCTTTCTCCTTTGGAAAACTTAACTGAAGAGAAAATACAGCATTGAGCAAGTGAATTTGTTCTTGCTGTGCGACACATAAGACTGTGCATTTGACATTTCAATCATCATGATCCATATTGATTGAATGTGTAACAGTATAAAATCTTAATTGATGTGTAAAAGCCTGGAGATAATGATGGTTAATACAGCTAAGAAACCAAATGCATTCACTCCAACGGAATAAAAACACTAGCAGAAGCTGTAAATGACAAGTTACACATGTTGAACCTAGGCCAAATGTAGGAAAAAACAGTTCTCTCTTATGCTGAGCGATATATGGTGACCCTGCTCTCTGCCACCTACTTTATCATCAACGATGTCTGAAATGCTTGACTGAAGCACTGTCAACAAGCCTGCAATCAAACAGGTCAGGGCCAAACAGAAAACACATTAACATGGTTGTGTATGATGACTGAATAAGAGCAATCTGAAATCCACTCGGCCAGAAAACATCCGCTGTCATGGTGCTTTTGTGATAAATGAAGTAGTACAGTGCATGTGAGTGTGTGTTAGTCCCTGTGTGTCAGGTTACACTGTAAGATAAAGGGGTTTAGTAGAGTGTGATAGACCTTCATTCCAGCTGTCAGAAGAAGTAAAGAAAGCAGCGGAGGCTCCAGCGGTCGTCAGCTCAGGTCATATAACCTTTCCTCAGAGTATCACACCTCAATGGACATCTCAACCAAACTACCATTTTTTATACCATCTACTGTTTCTGGACTCTATTCTCTGAGGGACATGTTGTAGTGTGAGTTTGCATGTTCAGTGGAATGAGACTTTCCTTTGTGAATTTGTTGTATGTGATATAGGGCAGCAGAGTAGTGGCCTCATTTTTAAGTCTGAATAGTCCAAGTTAAACTTCTTAACATAATGCCTACTGTACACTGCCAGTAGGTTGATTATAGTCATCATGCAGTAGATTTTAACTTAATTTGGTAACACTTAATTTTACAGGTCTGCACATTTCATGGTAATTAGGTGATAATTAGCAAGTAAAATTTGAAATTTCTTTGGAATTACTACCAAGTTACCCCAATATTTACCTAAAAATTTATCGAAAATGACTTTGTTATAAACAACTAACATATCACGAGTCGCCGTTGAAGTGTTGCTCGATAAATAGCACTGGGAACTGGCTAATGGCATTTTTTTAGACCGAACGCAACAGGGTGAAACATGACTTCTTCGTGTCATTGGGGCACTGAAAAAGTTGAGACCAGCTCAACTTTGATTTGTAGCGCGTCACGCCCGTCACACAGCGCCAAATGTCGCATGTCAGTTTGAAGCCTCATGTTACCGGCTTATCCACAGAAAATGACTTGCAGCCTGTTGTCGCTCGTAGTGTGAACGCAGCTTAAGAAGTGAAAATAAGGGTATTGTGGATGGGATCCAACATCTCAGCAGTTTGGATGAAAGATCTAGCTTAAAGCCTTACGTCTCCGGCAGCCATGACAAATGAATAACTCTAATCATATGTTTCCCAACTCTGAGACTCATGAATCATTCCGCATGAACAGATTAATAGCTCATAAATCTTATGAGGAACATTATATCTCTGCAATTAGAGCCGTCGAGCTGCAGCACAAGCCTCATGGTATATTCAAAATGTTTGGTGAATATTAAAGCGAAAAGACCAGTTAGGAATACAGATCTGAGAGCGGGGGGAAACTGATTCTCACTCCAGGAATACATCACAATAGTCGAGAGGGGCTTTGGTAATGACAGAGAAAATACCAGGGGGGGAAATTACAGCACTTGATGTGAATGATGTCCTAGATCTGCCACAGTTATCAAAATGTTGAGAATCTCCATTAGTCCATTTATAGATGATCGCTGCTGTTTAAGGATGTGGTCATTACACCCCATTCTTCCTGTAGAGTACAGCTTCACAGACGCTCAATCTAACATTGGATGAATGACAAAGATGGATGGAAAAGCTCCTCGGGCCTCAGCATCTGGGCAGTCACTGTATCAAACATTAAATAACACAGTTCCTGTACACACACAGCATTCAACTCTTCCTGACTATCCAACATTTCGACACTGCAGCATATGTTCTCGGGGATAAAGCAGCTGATCTTCCCTGGCTGCAGGAGGGAAGTGGTGTATTCACCAGCATGTAATTATAATCTGGCAATCTGACTTGAATTGGATAGCATAGACAAACCAACACTATGCCAAATACCATATAATAATCAACTATTTCAGGTGATTTCCTTGAGTCCCCCAAGAGGGCTGTCTGACAGAACACGCTCTGCTTTTGCTTTGACTGTAAAATGATGTTCATAGGCAGTGATCAAAACACATCCCTTCTTCAAAACAACAATCTGCATTTCATTTATTGCAAATGAAAATCTTTCATATTTGGTATGTGAGTTGCTTGACTGAAAACTGTTTTTATTACCAGCCGCGACAACGACGCTGGTATTATTTCCACCTTGTGAGTCTGTGTGTGTGTATCATTGTGGCACAATGTGGTCCTGGAGACGCCTGCTGTAGCGGGAACAACCACAGAAGAGGTTTTGAGTACCTTGTCAGGTGTTGATATTTCCGTCTGAGGACACATATTGCCAACGCGATAGTGTCACAAGATACAGTCACGAAACTGGCTGAGCCGGAAGATGGGTGTGGTCCGAGCAAGGGCGCCGGAAGTAGGAGGGTAGGAAGTGGGGCCCATTTTACGCCCCCGGCCTGATTTGGCGTCGCGGCTGGTGTGATCCCATCGCAAGATGGTCTCTAGTTTTATAATGACAAAATGCACATACTGAAGGTTTCTTCTAAGTATGTGTGACTGGTATTGTAATAGCATTTAAATCTATCAGGAAATGTAATGTGTCTTCTCCTAATTCCCTATTTTAACTGTGATATTACAGATTAAGGAATTATCTGAACAGTATTAACACACATTTTTGACATTAGGAGACAGAAGTGAATGTTCATCTAAACAATGACCAAATGTTCAGCTTAGGAAAGAGAGTGGTGCAGGAATGAGTCCTAAAACCTGGAAATTAGTTTGCATTTTAGCACTTCCGGTTCCCTCGTCTGGAAGTCTCAATGTTTTTTTTGAATGGATTTTTAGTTAGATGCCTGAAATAAGGTCTGTGGTTCACACAAGCTGAAGAGATTTTAACATTTTGTTCTACATTATAAAATACAGCAGTAAATATCCCACTCGTGAATATTAAAGCTTTTATATGTCTTAACAAAGGCGGTTGCTAACAAGGGGCAAAATGAGTTTGGGTCGAAATTACTTGTTAAGGTTAGTGGACCTTCATCATCATAGTTACAATAATAACCACGCGGTTAAGGTTAGGGAGTAATCAAGGTCATGGTTAAAAGAAACCAACAATGACTTGTGGTTGGAGACAGGAAACAAAAACAATCTCCTGTGTTATAGTCTGATGTTTTGATGATTAACCATCCACCCTGACCTCATTTAGACCTACTTTTTCGGTACATACTAAATAACGTCACATGACTTCCTTATTTGCAAGAGTCATAATACCTACCGCCATAAGAGGGGTTAGTTGCTTAAATGTGAACAGACTGATTCTGATGTTTCCTTGAAGGAGCTGCTACACACCTGCAGCACTGGCTGATGGTAGGGCCTGGCAGGCCTATTGGTGCTACACATGGAAGCTTCACTGAAGATAAACCCAAACTATTTTTTTTTTGTTATCATTTCATGAAACCCATTTATATATATTCTTCAGAGCCAGTAATTATCTGCTTCTCAGTTCTCAACCTGAATAATTCACTGCTATGTGTGTGAACGTGTCTCCGCATGTGTAGCAGCCCGCACACGCAAGCCCAAATGGAAATCTAATAAAATAGGGTGACTTTTTTTTTTTTATCAGCCCTCTTTTGTTATGTGTGTCCTCATTTCACTGCAAGTGTGTAGGTTTAAGAGAGGTGAAATTGAATTTGTCCCCCCTTCTCTCTCCTATTTCTTGTGTTAGGCCAAAGCCTGCACAGAACACCCACACTGAAGGACAAATGAATGACATGCATTACATGTGTGTGTTTTTAAAACACATTGGCCCCTGTATGTGAAACTGCAACAGCAGACAGTGTCACATAATGAGGCTGCATTGCTTTTTGTGGCGCAGTGGTTAGACTATTGTGTCACTGTGAATACTGAAGCCTTTATCTTCCATCCACATGCACACCCACCCACCCTAAAAAGCATGCGTCCTGTATGCTGTGTAATGTGAATCCTCCCATAAGTCTTTGTGCATATGAAACCACATAACATTTGCGTCACAGTCTGTCATTTATATAATGATGCAAAGCATTGAGAAAATGCAATTCATCATCTGTTAACAGCTGACGCAGAGGCTGTTGTGCTGTATCCATTTTGCCTCTGATAATCACCTAGCACTGGGGATAAAGATGGAGTGAAACGCTGTCGTTCGCCGCCAAGAGCACTGGCTGCAAAACAGAGTCCTGACTGGCCTTTAAGGGCCATACCATGCTTGTGAATATTCATAGGATTTCGGTTCATGTCCCGGCATTCAGAGCAGAACGGAGTGGATAACTGTCACAGATATCAGTTTGGCCGGTGTGCTCCCTCCACAGGAACAAACAGTAGTTTCTTTTACAGATGTATGAAGTCTGCTAATGAAATCTATTTCATTGGAGCATAAACAACTCGCAGTGTGGTTGTCCATCAAAACAGTCTCCAAGGAAGCTGATTTAGACCGTGGGGAAATTAAATCATGATCCACATCGCATCCACTGCAGGCATCTCCTTCTGAATATGTCATTGTTTCTATTTAACACTCATTGTATAATATTTAAATAAACAATGTTTTTGATTAAATGCAGAAGCATGGTTCATGGTCAGCCTGCAGCAGTACATATGTGCACATGCATGACTAACGCAAACAACTCCAATCCCAGAATGAAAAATAACTACCAGTGTAGTAACTGTAAAAATGAACGGGTGGAAAGAAAGTAGAACTGACTGAGATGTTTAAATCATTTATTTTTCCCTGCACTTGAGTGACAGGTCTGTGTGCATTGTGAGTGTGTGTGTTTGTGTGTGTGTGTGTGTGTAATCACACATGTTTGATGGGTTTTCTCCTGAGAGACAATCACACAGTCTTGACTTACACAAAAAAGAGAGAGGAAAAAAGACTTGTAAAACTCCTTTATTAAAACATGTCTACCACCACGTACTGTCACGGCACTGTACGACCATAGACTGTATAAAATATGGACGCAGTCTCCGTGACGTCACCCATAGGCTTCTGAAGAGCCGGCACCACACCCTCTCTTATGCATAACTTTAAGCCTTAATATCATATGAACGGGTGTGTTATATAAAGATTCACCCCCCCGTACAGGTGTCATGAACGGAGATATAAGCTATGGAGACCAAAACCGATTTTTGTGCCAGGCTGTAAACATGTTTATTTCTGCTGTAAAGTTGGGCATTTTATCATGGGGATCTGTGGGGATTGACTCGCTTTTGGTGCCAGCCTCAAGTGGCCATTTGAGGAACTGCACCGGAGGTTGCCGCTTGTGCACTACACACTAAACCCGACTAAAAAGTCGGTAAGAAGAAGAAGAACTTAAACTTAAATAAACTTAAACGTGTGATTTTCCAGAGTGTTAGCACTGCAAGCTGTACGCATTCAATATCATCCAAGGGTTTTTAAAGTCTTAATTGGGATCAGTGGACCAATGATATTTCTTTAGCCCACAAAATGTAATAATCCAATCATCATGATTATGCTAAAATATATAATAATCTAAATTAAATTATATGATATTCATGCATTTTTTTTATGTTCTTCAAATATAAAACTTCCTTGTGTTTGTCAAACAATTTGTGGACTGTGAAAACAAAATGTTTTTTTCTTATCTTGGTAAGAGTGCTCTTGACAACTCAAAGTTTTTGTCTTAGCTAAGAGAAGAGCAAAAATAGGAAATCATTGGTTTCACATTAATGCGAAAATACAACATTACAAGTAATGCATACTCAAGGAAAAGTACAGATGTATTATCTATTAAATACTTAAAATAGTAAAAAAAATAAAAAAATAAAAAGTAAGAGCACCGTGGTCCCTGTAACTAACATATTACTATATATAACATTATTAGTTTGTTGATGAGGTGGAGCTTTAACTACTTTATGATATGTTCAGTATATTTAAGTTAATTTAGTCCAGTGGTTCCCAACCGAGGGGTGTGCCTTGATACCAACAGCTTTTTTTGTGAGGGGCCACAAGCCAAAAAGGTTGGAAACCACTGGTTTCACCTTTAAAATGTATTGTATTTTAGAAGTTTATTATGTTGCTTTTTGTTATTATATTTATTATATTTTATATAAAATCTCAAAAGAAGCTATGTAACTGCAACTGTCAGATAAATGTAATGCAGTATATACAACAATGTCATTGAAGTATAAAGTAGCATACAATAAAAACACAAGTAAAGTAAAAGTACCCCCAAATTGTACTTATTGTAAGTACAATACTTGAGTGAATGTACTTAGTACCTTTCCACAACTCGTAACACGAAATTCTCACTAAACGCTCTATTCGTAGAAGTCCTCTTTGGTTCATATCTTTCCCTCAATTTATATACAATATAATGAGGAACTCAGGAGCTCGGTGTGTGTGTGTGTGTGTCGCCCTTGTCTTTATTCACAGCCACACCACATTCAGTCTGCCCATATGGCAGGGGTGCAACAATTGCTCTCAAATTAACGAAAGTTCATTGTTACATGAGGAAGATATTCAGCTTTATGAGTTACACTCAGTATTGGCATTTCCTCAATGTCAGCTGAAGGAAACTCCATGTTGACAAAAGGCCAAAACACTGGCGGCTTGCATTAATTACTTGGACTATACATGCAGTCGCATACCAGGTCCAAGACAGCTGTCATACTTTTGTGTGTTTTTTCCCAGCTTTGGTTTGTATACGTGTGCACCTGCTAATTTTGGTAACACTTCATTTTACAGGTCCACAAATTTCATGGTAATTAGGTGAACTAGCAAGCAACCTATCTGAAATTTCTTTGGAATTATTGCCAAATTAACCCAATATTTACCTAAAAATGTATAGAAAATTACTTTGTTTGGCTGTTTTGACTTGGGACTTGACTCTGGACTTTTATTATTATTATTTTAGATCTATTATAAATATTATTTAATAATTATATTCTGCTATTTCCCAATAAGCAGTAACAAATAGCTGGTAATTTATTTAACACATTTCCAGGAAAAAAATACAAAATTATATCCATGTCTGCTGGTAAATAGATAATAGTTAGCAAATAACTTATTTGAAATAAAAAAATTAAAAAAACTCCCTGAATCATTACATCAGCTACCAGGTTACATTTGTGTAGACAATAAATCACACAATGGTGAGATTTGTGCCTGATCAGAAGTGTCTTCTATTAGTTTTTCCTTCTCAGATGAAGAGCAGCGCACAGCCGCTTCTCAAGCGTAAGGGCCCTATTTTAACCATTTTATGCTATTTTAGCATATAATGGTTAAATCATGTTTATAATAAAGACGTTTTCGAAAATGTTGAGTTAAATATTGGTGTAATTTGGCAGTAATTCCAAAGAACTTTCAAATAGATGCTAATTATCACCTAATTACCATTAAATTTGTGGACCTGTAAGATGAAGTGTTACCCTGATTTTCCCTCCACTGGCCATATATGTTCTCTGATTACCACAAACCACATTCAATTGTCAGCGGTGACTTCTGCTCCTTTGGGGGCAGTGATGTGGAAACTTAACAGCCTGCCACCTCAGTGAACCACAAAAAATGTCTTGGGAACGGTTAAAGTGTAGTGCTGCACTAGCACATGTGTGACTGACGAGGGACACGTTGAGATGACGTGTGTGTTGTGCAAATGGTTTCAAGAATGAAACAGCAGCAAAAAGCTGCAGGGCAGGCACCGAATGGCCATGAGGGTCATTCACACCGTAGCCAATACCGGTGACACTCAAACGTATCGATCAGCAAGCTTGGGGAATGTTTTCAGACACAAAATGACCGTTCAATATCTGAAACAAGTGCACTATAAACTAGTTATAAAAGTAGTTTGGGAAAAACAGTACTGCATATGTCACCGGTTGGCTTTAAAAAAGACTAATGTCTGCTGGAACTCGTGCGTTTGAATATGAAAACGCTGGAAACAATATAAAACATGGTTCCCAAAGCAAGCTCTAAAGTGAATAAGGCCTCATTTAAAATTAATGAAATAGAGGAAAAATGGTCTTGGTCAATAAAAGCAAATGACAGTCCTTCGGTTGATTTATAACTTGAGAGGGGTGGTGCAGAACAACACTAAGTTTTTCATCAAGCTACTAGCTTCCAGCTACTATATTAGTGCCCAAGTGTACCAGCACAGTAGTAAATACGCTTTATCAAATATTAAAGTGTGTCAGGTCTAATTTTCCAATGTCAGAGTAGCGGAAATGTGGCCGTGACACAATACACACCGAGGTGATAAAACAGCAGCTGTGTTATATGAGTTACAGGTACACTCTGAAAAGTTAGTAAGGACAAAGAAGTGTGTGTGTGTGTGTGTGTGTATATATATATATTGTATGTGAGTGAGAATGAGAGATGTGCAGGGCGTGAGCACATGGTTGACAGATCTCATTAACCAGCGGCCTGTGAGAGATGAGATGTACTGAGACATGTTATGGATTGAAATGACAAATATCTGTCTGCTGGATAGGCGGCTGCTCCCACAGAGAGATGAGGTAGGTGGCAGGGAATGGTGAGGTGCATCTCACACGTCTGTGGCACAAATTACAGCCTTTTTTGTCCAAGCGCTATGCCGCTGCAACACCTCGGTTACATGTGTGTTGGGGAAAACATGTAGGTCCATTTCATTCCCATCTTCAGATGTTGTGTTCAAAGGCACTCAACTTGATGGATTTGCATCAATATGCACAACTGCAACTGTTACTGTGATAGCTCTTTTCTTTTCGTTTCTTCTCTCTAACTCTTAGAGTTAAACAAACAGTGTGTAGAATTTCGGGGGATCTATTAGCAGAAATGTAATATAATATTCATAACTATGTTTTCATTAGTGTATAATCACCTGAAACTAACTTGACTTTGTAAATGCGAAACCAAACCAAGATAATGATGATATAAATAATGATTACATCTATGTTTCTTCAATAAATTTTGACTTTTGGACTTCAGACTAAGATAATTACAGAGACGAGGAGCACGGCGCCGCGCTCGCTGTGAGTGTGTGCGTGTTTGAGAAAGATAGAGAGACAGAGAGGGGAAGAGAAGGTGGACCACACGCAATGTTTCGGTAAGGTATTAATACTACTTATGAATGACGATTCAAGCTATTCGTTACACTACAGCCCTATACAAGCAACACAACACTATTTTGAATTTGACAAACACAGAAATCAGACCGACCAGCCTATTATTTTATTTTTATAAAACTTATTCATTTAACGTATTTTCATGTTATGCCAAATGTAGGCTATTGTATGGCTATTTAAAACATATGTTTCATAGTTTTTTAGTTGTTCTATATGGCCGAGAGAGACAGAGACACTGTACTCTTTTTTTTTTTGATTTTCAAGCAGTGTTGATCACAACGATGTTCTTTTGTACTTGCTATGGTCCCTCACACATCTATATTCAATGACAGCCTCGCTGGTTCTACCGCTGCGTTGAGTGAGCACACTAATTGCTGAACTGAGCTCACAGCCATGATAACGCCAGACTGCACCTCCCATACAACCAAGTGGGAGCTGAAATAGTTATTGTATAGTAGTGACTGCCTCGGGAGAAGTAGAAACAAATCCAGTGACGTGGAAAACAACCTGTGCTGAGCAGGTACAATATGTTCACGACACAGTCCATCAGGATAGGTATTGGCATTGGTCTCCAAAGACAGGAAAGTGCAATTGTTCTTCACTTTAGCGTGACTGTGTACATCGTGATGTTTTTTTGTGTTTGCATGCACGCTAAAGCTAACTAAAAGGCAACTATAGCCACAATTTGCAACCACGTGGATGGATCATTATTCTAATTCTGTTGTGACTGGTGCCGTCGCTATCGGCACTTCGTCCTGATCATTATCCCAAATGAATTAGTTTTCCATTCCGCGCCAGCGTCTCAACTTATCACCGAGAGCAGAGGAGAGAGAGAGCCCCGTATCCATCAGTACTGAGATCCAGCTCCTCAGTGGAGAAATAGCCTCTCTTCTGTTCTGGCATTTATCATTTATTGATGACGGTAATTGTTCCTGGCACCACTGAACAGAGCAGCCCAGACACTGTGGATATTAAGTCACTTTATCACCCTGAATGAAGGCTGCTGTTTTCCCGGCATCAGACATCATGTGACAGTTTAGTTTCTGGCGCTTTTCATCACCGCTTAGGAAGTTTTTACAATGTCTTGTTTATATCGGTGTTTCTGCAAATGAAACGTCTTCTCTAATCGGATCTGAGCCTCCCTCTCCGTGGCAGCCGGCACATGAGGTGGAGCTGTACATCTGCTATACTAGCATGAGCAGGATATTAAATGTGTCATTTCCTCTCCACAGGCAGATGGGAAGTGCTCATTGAAGCTGCCCTTCCTTTAATTATTTTTGATGCCAGTAAGTGGGTTGAAAATAAACAGCCTCACCTGGGCCATGGGTAGCTCAGCTGCTAGAATATATATGCACGGCAATTACAGTGTGAGGATTTGAACATGTTGTTTCAGAGATTACCAGTGGAGATTGTATTTTTACCTCCGCCAAGGCCAAAGGCCCAGGAAGGAGGTTATGTTTTCACCAGCGTTGGTTTGTCCGTTTGTTGGTTTGTTGGTTTGTCCGTTTGGAGGATTACTCCAAAAGTCCGTGATGGATTTAAATGAAGTTTTTTGGAGGGGTGGGGTGTGGCACAATGAACAATCCATTCGATTTTGGTTGCGATCTGGATCATGGTTTCGGATTCGGGAATTTTTTTAAGCATTACGATCAGCCAGAACATTAAGACCTCTGGGTATAACACATGCGCAGTGTAACTGATGATGCGTTGATGACGCATGACCCCGCCTTCTTCCTTCAGAGAGAGAGACAGAGAGAGAGAGCAAGGGGGTGGGGGGGTAACAACTGTAGAATCAGCGTTTTTTCACATTAAACTCGGTGAAATTACAGTTGAGTTTGACCAAAGCACACTTGGTGATTGTTGGCAAGAGTAACGACAACGGTTTAGGTGAGTTTTATTTTATTTCTGTCCAGTTTGAATGAAGTGTTTTCCGGGAGGCCGGAAGTCTGCACTCTCCGAGTGTCATTCTAGTTATTTAAGTAACTTTAGTTTTGACAGACACATGAAGAGAATCTCAACTCAACTTTATTCCCACAGCCCTTTACACACAACTCAGTTAATCCAAAGTGATTTAAACACTTCTCTGGAGAAAACAAACATAAATAGAGTCAACAATTACACCTACAGAGGCTTCAAAAGAAATACAGGAGGAATTTATGTTAGGTACAGTTACATTTCCAACAAATAAAAGTGCATTTTAAGTTGATTCATGAAAACCTCGATAGACAATGTAGACCTGATTGAGCAGCCTCCTAAAAATTACGTTCCCATACAACAAAAGTGCAATTACGTTTCTAGGGAAACAAACTTTGTCGCGGATTAGTTTTTGACGATTCCAGGGAGCAGGTCGGGGTGGTAGATGGGTCAAACAGACGCCAGACTTTGTCCAGGAGTACGGCTGCACGTAACCATTATTTTTTCGATTAGTCTATTAATCTAACAACTCATTTATCAATTATTATAAAGATACCTTTTTTTAAACTCCTGATTAATAAAATAAATTGATTTACCCCAAATAAATATCAAATGTGTGTGGTTAATATTTCAATATTTTATTCATTCACCTTCTCTTATAAACAAACAGATGTAACAAGATAATAGATCCTGTTTGTCAGAGTGCAGATCAGAAAAATACTGGACCTCAATTTCAAAAGGATTGCTGTGAATGATTAATTTAATCACATGTCACAGCAACACTTTCCTTGAACTGGAGAATCAGTATTTTTACTTAAGTACTTGATTTAAAACTTAAAATGGTTATCACACGGATTTATTTCATCACTGGAGTAATATGCAGTTAAGATAATCACTGGCAAAACGTTTTGCATGAGTGTGACGCAAGGGAAATAATTGAAATGATTTACAGACTGTAACATTAGTTTAAGCCATTTTATTACTCATACATGGCAGTCATGTGGAAAGAAAATATAAAACAGCTGAATAAAAAACCTAAGATGACACATGGTGTAATGTTTTGTTACCATAACAGCAGCGGTGCAGAAATTACTTTTAACATGTGGGCGATGAAGAAACATTCAGAAAATCAAATTTAAGTGACTACCACTAATAGAAACACATTGAAATGTGTGTTGATAATCCTAATATATCATGCTTTGGTGGGGACAAATAGTAAACAAGACATGGTGCAGTCTTGCTGAATTGAATATGATTAAGATTTCTTTGCATATGATTTAAATACTGTGGTCTAGTGAGTTGAAAAAAGTTTGCAGCCATTTGATTTTACGTCCTGAAGGGAGTTGTTGAGGTCAGTTAGTTTGTTGTTGTTATCCAGGCGGAAGTAGATCTGCATAACATCAGCATAACAATGACAATAGATGTTGTGTTGAAACAGAAGCTGAGTTGCCAATTGAGACAGCGAAGCATCTGTTGGATTAACATGAAGAAAACTAGTCTAAGGCAGAACCAACCAGAGAACAGGAAAATCAAACTATGTTGCAACTAATCCCACTCTTAGCTGGTGAACTATCATCATGGGCAGTGTAGCTGACAACCTACTTCGAGAGGCTGGGCTATGTGATTGGTTGATGGGTGACAGCTCAAGATGGTGTTTAAAAAAAAGTGTTAAAAAAGTTTCATTATGAAATAAAAGTATCACTGGAAAAATACTGTATGTATATACAGTGTAAATATAACTAGACTTAAAATGTAATAATAAAATTGCAATCAAATAAGAATGAACTCCAAACTCTGTGCAAATAAAGATAATAAACATAATGAAGTGATACTTCAGTTCCATATTTCTGTCCTTTTTGCTGGTTGACTTTAATCTCAGTGTTTCCACTCTGCATCAGAGTGTTTCCCAAATTTGCCTTGAGGGGAATCTAAATAGGCAAATAATGACTGAGCCTCAGTTCAGAATCACTTCTCTGACCACTTAGTCAGCAATCTACATAGTTTTTCTCTCTCTCCTTCATCGAATTCTCCACATTTGGCTCAGCATTTGCTGGAAATATGAGATAATGCTATAAATTACTGGTGGCGGAACAAAACTGTTCATTAGGATGATATTCCTTCTAGTAAAAATTGATTTTATTTTGCCATTATGTTGTTATTTGGGTAAACATAGTCACAACAGAGAACAGTCATGACAGAGAAAGGGTAATACGGGCATGAGAAAGCAACTATAGCATGATAGTTATCACTCACATCATTCTACATTCAACTCAGCTCTGAAATCACTTTCTCCCATTAATATTCTCTCATGATTTTCCAAGGGTTTTATCTGTTCAAAAAGCAGAACGGGTAAGTGGGAGGTCCTTTGAGGCTGAAAAACCTGCATGAAAATGAAGTGATTTGAATATTAACTCTGATGCCCAGAAAGGTGCGTCCCGGGCCGCTAGACTGAGCCGGGCGATGGGAAGAGATGAAAAAAGAAGTTCAAAATGCCAGAGCGATCTGATAAAAACCTGATAAGGAATCAATTAGCTGCACCAAATATCAGCTTTGTTTATCTCAACCATCTAGAGATCTACATTAACCTTAACAGCCTACAAGTGTGTCGGTATTCCAGATGTGTGCAGAGCTGCTGCCAATCAGCTTCATGTGGATTTGCTGTTGATCTCATCAGCTCACAGAGAATTTGTTAGACGCTCCATGCAGAAAAAGTCCAGAAATGATAAATGTGTTGGCCTCAGTGTAGAAAATGAACTAAATAAAACAGGAAAACAATCTTGTCGTGGTATAAAATTAGGGCCAGCATGAAATTTAATCCTATCAGAAGGAGAATAATGCCAGGCACACACTACACAAGGATAAAGCCGATTTTGGGCCCGATTCCCCCCTCCTGACAACGGCCAGCAAAGCCCAGATTTTTTGATGGTTCTACAGATTATCTTTCTTTTAAGAGTGCTTTTTATATCCCCCGATCGGCTCGGAAGTCCATCCTGGCTGCACCAATTTCAAAATATATGCATATATTAAACATTCAATATTTACGATCAGATATCCTGTTGTGTGCGGGGAACCCCCAGGAGAGCCGATGACGCAATCATGTGGGAAAGAAAGATAGCCATGTTAGTTTAAGGCCCTGAGACATTATGCCTAGTTTTTGCAGTGTGTCCCGCACCGTCGGCTCTATTCTGCCCGTGTCCGAGTTTTTTCGGAATCGGCATCGGCACCTGTCGTTGAGAGAAATCACTCTGATTGGCGGTTCAGCTTAAACAAATACAGACTACCGCGACCTGCTGGTAGGGAGAGAGCAGGTGCAGAAGGTACGTTGTAGTTGGCCGTCGGCTGTAGTCTGTGCGGTGTGTTCAAGTGCAATTTTTTGGCCAACACATAGGCAACGTGAGGCGACGCAACTGGTGGCCTTTCGACGCCGCTAATTCTTTGATGTTGGGTTGGCGTGTCTGGACCTTTACACTAATGTCACGTTTGATCGCGAAATATTTTGCGAGATTTCCTTTTTTTATTTAGTCGAGACTCTTGTTCATGAATGGAATCTGTTAGTGTGTGGTGGCTGTTTTGGCCAAATCGTTGCTCTCCACACACTATAGGAACAAAACTGTTAAATATAACATAACATGTCGTTATGTGTGGTGTTTTCAAAAAGCCCAGCCTTTAGTGAGGTATGAGCTCTTAAACATTTATGTGGTGAGCTAAAGCAATAGAATCTAAAGCCTGTTCAAGGGCAACATGTTGTTTATCTAAAGTTAAAGATAAACAACATGTTGCCCTTGATCAAGACATTTAAGCATTCTGACTAGGCCTTTTGTCCCTCTTCACTCTCTGCTGTCGGCTGGGAGAAAAGACAGTCGATGCAGTGTGTGTGCAGTGTGTGTCAGTGTGTGCAGTGTGTTTTAATGCGGACCACTTGGAGGAAAGAGCAGAAAATGCCTCTTCAAAGACGTTGCGTTTGAAGAAGGCGGCGAGTCCACCTCTCCTTGGCTGTCATGGACGCAACATGACGTCGAAAGCAATCCTATCTCTGCTGTTACAGATGATAGCTGGCCTGATTCCTGATCAAGGGCCGCGCTGCCGACAGCAACTGAGAAGGATCGTCTGATTCCCAAATGCAGCCCTCTGGCATGAGGCTTTTGACAGATCAATTACACTATCTTGCCCATGCCACCCGTGGTAGGTGGGTGGGTTGAAAAAAACAGTCTGGCATGAGCCTGTGGATGAATAGCATTCTGTCTTCTAGGTTGTCGGAAACAGCGGTGAATGGGTCCAAGCTTGTGGTGTTGTGCCTATTGGGTTACACATAATCGAGTCTTTGAGAGGAGGACAGAGGCTGAATAGCGGAGCGAGGATATCATTGGTTCTATCTTCTAGGCCATTGTGTCCTCGTCAGTGTGGTGAATGCGTGTGGACAGGAAAAGGTATGGAAACATCTGAGACATTATCTCTGAATGACAGCTGATACCACCCTGGGAGAGAACGAGACATTAAATACTGACAAGGTTGGTGTTTGTTGAAGTGGTAAGCGCACTAAGGTTTTTCCGTGCATGTGATGTCTCTGCTTTTTGTAACCTGTGTGCATGCAAGGCGAAGTGATGACACCAAACCTGCGGCTATCTGTCTTTTCCATTCCTTGCCAGGGCTTGGTGAGTTGTTGAATATTTCATCAGTGCTGCTGGTGCTGGGTTCTCCTGGTCAGGTGTGGCTTGGTTCTAACCTCAGGTAGCCTCTCACAGGTTGTCTGGTAAAAAAACATAAATGCAAGAAGGTTTTTTCACGATCAATTTTCAAACAATACTGAAACAAACCTCTCTGTTATCCAGGCCTCTAAAGAAAGTCAGGGGTGAGAGAGCAAAAAAAGATCACGGACATCCAAGCAACAACAGGATTGCTAATAGAGTCTACCTGGAAGAGAGTTGCCTGAAGTGAACTCCACACAGCAGTGGTGTGCATAAATATGCTCTAATATTATAATACCTTGGGACATACATTGGGTAGTGCACACACACACTACATACAAACACACACAAATAAGCAGGCCGATGGGCGCGCACAGATGCTGCCCGCACAAATGACCACTTTTCTATTCTAAGGCTTCAGTTCATGTGGGGATAAAGTAAGCCTGCAGGATCTCACACACACACATAGGCAGATGTGCACACATAGATACACGAAAAAAGCACACAGATACAAAAAGATAAAGAGAGAGAGACTCATTTTTGTTTTGACAGGGAAGTCTACGACTAAGTAAGTGAAATGAAACTCTATGAAAATAATGCATTGACTTCAGAGAGGCAATTTCAGACAGAAAATTGATGGAGAATACAGGAAAAAACAATGCTTAGTGGAGGTATGAGCACTAAGCATTAGATGGATGGATGGATAAATGGAGATGGCTGGATAGATAGATGGATAGATGGATGAATAAATGGATGGATAGATGGATACATGGATGATAGATAGATGGATACATGGATGATAGATAGATGGATACATGGATAGATAGATGGATACATCGATGATGGATGGATTGATAGATGGATAGATGGATATATGAATTGATAGATGGATGGATGGATAAATAGATAGATAGATGGATGGATTGATGGATACATGGATGATAGATGGATAGATGGATATATGAATTAATAGATGGTTGGATGAATTGATAGATAGATTGATGGATAAATAGATAGATAGATGGATGATAGATGGATGGAGATTTTACTTAAGTAAAAATACAAAACATCAAAGTATACCTAAAGTACCAAAAGTAAAAAAAAATACTCATTATGCAGAGTGACCCATTTCAGAATAATATATATTATATTACTGAATTATAATTATTGATGCATTAAAATGTACATTACTTTAATGTCGAAGCTGGTAAAGGTGGAGCTTATTTTTTTTTATTATACACACTGTCGGGTAGCTTGTGAATTTCACCAAGGGATCAATAAAGTCCTACTTTTATCCAGTTTAATACATCATAATTTAATTGTTGATAATATTTTGTGTTATTAATTTGAATCTGCAAAGTAACTTAAGTCATAAAATGATAGAGTAAAAAGTACAATATTTGCCTCTGAGATGTAGTGGAGTAGAAGTATAAGGTAGCAGAAAATGGAAATATTCAAGTAAAGTACAAGTACCTTCAAATTGTACTTAAGTACAGTACTTAAGTACATGTACAGATGTATAGATGGATGGATGGATAGATAGCTGTGTGCAGTGTCTGTCTCCAGCTCTGCCCTGGAGCCTACGCCTGTGATAATTACACTGCATCACGCCCTGGGTTAGTGTTATTAAAGAAGCTCTGGAGACTGATGGAGCTCGCTGTATTTTTAGAGCTCAGGTTGCCCTTTTGTCCTAATGCCCACCACTCTGGGGATGATGGTCGGGATGTGCAGCTGGCAGGGGAAACTGTCTGAGGAAATGTTGTCTGATGTGCTAGACACAGAAAAAGTAGCGCAAAAGAGGAAGATGTTACCTGTTCCACGAACAATAGCTTGAGCGGAAAGCCCCCAGAGGTTTGTCTTATTTTAGGATGTTTGAACAACAAACAGAAAGGTGTATTACATTATAGCCCTACAGTATGTTTTAGAGAGAGTGCGATGTATGAAATATTTCCTATGAAACATCGCTTTTGTAGGAGGGCTTCTGCCAAAATAATTTATCTATCTACAAAATGAAATATCCCATAATTTCATGTAACTTAATATATCTTGTATCATCTAAATGTGAGATGCTGCAGGCCACAGGTTGTCAGAAGAATATTCATGATATTTGTGGACATGAGGCGATTCTCCCGCTGACAGACTCGACATATTGGTCCATAAATGCGCCCTTCTGGAGGCAGTAATGACAGACCAGGATAGGATTCATAAATCAGAAGCCGGTGGGGAGGGCGGTTGACATTGATGCATGCGTGGACACTGAAAACACAGCAGAGGGAGAGCCAAAGACAAAGGACATGTTGAATGACTTCATATGCACCAGACAGTGATGGGTAGCGCAGGAAGCGTAATAACTCGTAACAGTGGTGTGGGGTATATAATCTGGGATTCGTGAATGCCAAAGGCTTGCAATATATCTGCATAATGCCTCCACATGAGCTGCGTAGCTCCACGCTGACAAACACATACACAAAACCACAGTTTTCCATGCTTGCACATATAAATAAATACATGTTCTCATGTTGTGCCTTCAAGGTCAAGGCCGTAACAAGTGACATTACCATAAAGCTGAGGTTGAGTGGTGTTGCTCAACACGCGCCTGTCCCCCGCCCTGAAGGATCAAAGAGAAGGTGGACTACATTATCTTAAAGGCCAGCCCCATCCTCCCACACTTTATTAAGACACTAGCTGTAAGATACCTGCTAAGCCTACATCCATCACTGTGGTTTTATGAGGCAATAGAATCCAGTGGTGATTTATTTTGTATTTATTTACTATAGGAGGACATAGATTGACTTCTCTATACTGGATCAGTAAGTAAATCTTTGTGGATGCTGGTTGGCCTCAATGTCCATTCACTGTAAAATGGACACACTGTATTCTAGGGGCTGGGACAATACACCTATCTCCCAACTCAATACTATCACGATACTTGGGTGCCGATTCGATATGCATTGTGATTTTTAAGTATTGCGATTCTACAAGTATTGCGATTCGATATTATTATTATATTATTATGATTTATTGATTATGTATTATGTATTATATTAGTATGATTTTATACTTCTTGTGAATATAATCCAATCAATCTTATTTCTATATACTGTATGTATTTTGTATATAGCCTTTCTAACATCTTATTTTGAAAAACGGACATAGTCACACATGTGTACTTCCTCCATCCTCGCCAAGTCCATCGCTAGCTCCCCCAGTCAGCTCGGTTCTCTTTATACAGTACATTCATGGTCAGCTCCATCGGGGCTGTTTTAATGAATTCAACATAAATGTCAGTATATGGGTGCTCTACAGTTGCAGCGTCGGCCAATTTGACCATGGAGATGAGAGTGACGGCTGGCTTGACCTCGCGTTACCGCAATACAATAACGTTTCCTGTCCATGACAGAGTGAGCATGCAGCTTTAGCCATGATGTCTAGCTCTGCTTTTCCTGGCAATGTGTGGAACCCAAAGTGTTTCCATACTTTACTGTATGTGTAGTGTTTACCATGTTTTTATTTAACATGTGAGGGGGCAGGTAGTATCCATGCGGACCCTCCGCCGTTTTTCTGCTTTGTCGTTTCGGCTCACTGCGGCCGGCTGCAGTTTGTTTTGGTTGACGGATACGGAACGGATATGAAATTGCGTTACTCAGACTGCAACAATAAAAGCAGTAACTTCCTTCTACCTCTGCATAGACTCAAATGAAGCAAATATATCGATTCTGGTATTAAAAAAAAAATTTCAAAATCGGAAAAAAAAATTGTGATACATAGGTGAATCGATTTGTTTCCCACCCCTACACTGTATTCACTGTTGCTCGCTGGAAACAGCAGAGGGTAAAACTGCTCCAGTGTTACATACCTGAGATAATGACTCAGCAGGTGGGACAGGTCAATCACAGGTTGGTGGTTTTATTTCAGGCTCCTTCTGTGCTCTCCTCTATCCACTTGGGCAATATAGCCCACTGAACCCCAAATTACAGGCCAGCACTACACTTGTACAGTATGTGAGTGAGTGAGTGAGTGAGTGAGTGAGAGACAAATTGTAAAGCGCTTTGTCCAGTAAGGTAGAAAAGGTGTCATGTATAAGTGCAATCCATTTACCATTTATTCTGCGATGGCGTACAAAATGTACCATGCTATATTTATAAGTAACATTGAACTGCAGAACATTACACTCTGCTGCTCGTGTATAAAATATAGATTTTATGAAATGTAGGTCGGCATAACACTCTTAACTGTGAATTATCAGATAGAGATTTGAAAGGTGCAGGTGCACCAATTCAGAATTGATTTAGTGTTTTACTTCTTAAATTTGCCAGCTGTCCATTCAATTTCTGTTGTACAATGCTTGTTGCTGGCCCGTATCAACAGAAAATAGATTGTCTAAATATGGTTGAAGTGGAAATACATGCATAGAACACCAAATGTCCTGTTGGGGAGATTAGAGTTTTATCTGTTTCAAAAAACAATACACTGTGAGAAACACTGTAACTAATGACCTCATTCCTTGCAGTAGTCAGGCTGGTCTCATACACCCTTTGTAGCTATACCTACGAAAGGTAATTTGTATATATACCACAAAATCAATTTGTATATATTCATAAGTATAAAGAGTGACAGAGAAGAGGTTGGGGTGGACGGGTGGGTCAAAAAACACCGGACCTTCGCCCAGGAGACCGGCGTCCGTACCCTGTGTGAAACCAGAAGTCAACATTGACTTATTTGCCACATAACTTCCGTACTTAAGTTACGCCACTTTTGGAGTTATTTTAACCCAAACCACAATCTTTTCCTAAACCTAGTTTTGTTGCCTAAATCTAACTTAGTAGTTGTGTTGCCTAAACCTAACCAAATATTTCAACCATAATTATTTTAACACAAACCAAGATCTTTTCCTAAGCCTAATTACTTTTTGTCACATAACTTCTGTGCTTAAGTTAAAGCCCTTCTGCAGTTATTTTAAACCAAACCCTTATCTTTTCCTAATCCTAACTAAGTAGTTTTGTTGTCTAAACCTAACCAAGTTGTTTCCTGCGAAGACAAAAGTTTATTTTGAAACGACTGGATCGGACATTGACACATGCGCCATGTGTTGCTGGACATTCGTAGGAAAACACACGAAAAACTAGGAATAACTTTTTGTAAGATATCATACAAATCATTTTATGAGGATACGTTGATTCTTATGATTTTTAAGATTAATTTGAACGCATCTTTGGCTCCAGCTTTGACTTTAATACAAAGTGCACAAAGAAGTGCATCTTATTTTACATGCGTGGCCCAAATCTTCAATTTGAATCCTGCGACTGCTAAGGTTGCATCCAATGCTCTCTGACAAAAGCAATTTAATGCCTTGCGTCTGGGTGGAAAAGGTTTTTTAACACACACAGGATGGTGAAGGCATCCCGTGTGTGCTCCGACCAAACACTGGGGCTCAGTCGGAGGAAGTGTAATCTTCTACTGGAGCCTGAATCACACTGTTCATGCCCAGCAGTGAATGATGTTGAAGTCTCGGGGATAGCAGAAAAGATCAACCCTAACAGATTGGCCTTGGTTCCACTCACAAATGATTGATTGCCAGGTAAGCAACATTACCATTTTAAATCTGCCCTCAGGGTTCTTAGCAACTGTTTCCCGACTCGATGACTAATTGATTGAAGCTGCAGTACCGATTTAAACCTCTTTTTTTTCCTTTGAGATCATGGATGAGTTTTTAACAAGGATGTATTTAGAGCAACTGCTCTGATGGACACCTGTTGTAACGTCCCCAAGGCACAGTAAGTACGTCGATGCTAACACAGCAACTGTTCAAATGGGAGGAATAAGACATCTCAGCGTCTAACTATGTAGCTGAAGTGGGAAATCAGGTTATTCTATGCAGAGGCGTGTTAACATCTCTCGCCCAGCTTCAAATCACTGTGTCATCCACCCACATACAGTAATAAAAGCTGTATAAGATATTCATGCCAGTAACCTAGATTTCTAAATGTTTTATTTGGCCGCTTGTCTCCTGTTGCTGAACAGGGTCTGTAGAGGCTCAGCAAGGCCTCCTCTCACCACTTTGATGTCTGGACTGTGTGTGCTTTGCATATGTGTGTGTTAATGGGGATGAGTGTGCATCTTTGGCTTTATTTCTGAGTGCCCTGTAATGATGCCAGCCATAAAAAAGTATTTCTGGAGCGATGCTTATAATGCATCAAAGTAGGGCACTGCCAGAGACCGGCTGCCTGGTGTAACAAACTCTTGTAAAAATGTGTATGTAGGTGTGTGTGTGCGATGATGGTGATAGCCTGGTAACCAAAACAGAGGCGATCTACACCACAGTGGCACAGCATATTGCATTACAAGGAATTGACACTGAGGATAAAAATCTACGCAACTGGTGGAAATACTCAGAGTCTATTGGAGTCTCAGTTACCGACAGGATGACCAGCCAGAAGCTTACTGGCGCTGGTGTCATCTGAGTCCTTGTCTACGGGAAAGGACTGTGGAGAGAAGGTGATGATCCGGTATGTAATCAACATGTAACCCCTGCCTGTTAACATGCACATACATATATTAGGGCTAGGCGATATGGAGAAAATCCAATATCACGATATTTTTGATCAAACAACTCGATAAAGATATTGTGATGATTATGTAGGTTTGCACTTATTGGTGCTTTTACAAGATATTTACACAATGAGATTTTTGATAAATAATCATCAGTAATGTGGATATAATGACTCAGTGGGTAAAGGCAAATAATAGAACTGCTAGAACAGTCTGGTGAGTTCAGAAAATTACATCGCTTTGCTGTAATGCAGCCTTTAAAACCAGGAAAAGACAACACTTATGCACAAAAAAAAAATTGAAATTTTTTGGAGGGGTGGGGTGTGGCGCAATGAACAATCCATTAGATTTTGGTGGCAATCCAGATCATGATCCGGCTTCGGGAATTTTTTTTAATAACTCCGCTCAGCCTGTGCATTAACACCACAGGCTTTAAGACATGCGCAGTGTAACTGATGACGCGTTAATGACGCGTCACCCTGCCTTTTTCCTTCTGCCTGCAGAGAGAGGGACAGAGGGAGAGCAGGGGGTGGAGGGAGGAGGCGGGGGGGGGGGGCACATGTAGATTCTGCGATTTTTTACATTAAACTCTGTGAAATTGAGTTCAGTTCAACAGTTGAGTTCGACCAAAACACACTTGGTGATTGTTGGAAAGAGTAACGACGACGGTTTAGGTGAGTTTTATTTTGTTTCTGTCCAGTTTGAATGAAGTGTTTTATGCTGCTCTGCTGCGTACAGCTGATCTCAACACAAACAAAAATACACGTGGATGATGGCGCAAGCTGAACAGAGAGGGGGGGGCAATCGTACTCGGGCAGCTTGGCGGAGGGCTGCGCTCTCGGAGTGCCATTATGGTATGTGTAAACTCATCTTGTTTGCATCCCAACTCGTCACTTACTGATGTTTGTCAAACGTTTCAGTCGCAGTAAACACTAGCTTAGGTTCAGGAAACAAAACTACTTAGTTAGGTTTAGGAAACAACAAAGTAGTTGGGCTTAAAACTACTACGTTTGTACAGTGAAAATGTGACTGGACATTGTGAACATGGGTCACGAACAAAAAGCTGATTGTAACGTGAAAGTGAAACGTAACGCATAGGAAACGGACAGCGGTTCCCTGGATGAAAGTTTTGTGTTTGTTGGACCCGTGCAGCTCCCCTCCCACCTGCCCAGTGTGTCTCTTTCGCTCTTTAAACTACGTCACTACAGCACTTTCCCTGAGCGTTTACTGATGCAGCGGATGGGTTTACATTGTAGTTAATGGAAAGCCCGATGCGTCTCATAACGTCGCTGAAGGGTGCCTTGTGCTGCGGTATCAAACACCGACGGCTGTGACAAAGCACCGCTATTTGACGCCCGAGGAATGAGAACGGGCTCGTAAATTATGTGTAATACATTGGTAATATTCACAAACTAAGCATGAAATGAGCAGAGAAGTAGAGACAGAGAGAAAGAAGGTTAAAGAAGAGAGAGAGAGTAGAAATTGTCTCCCTCTCTTACTCTATCTTGTTCTGGGCCCTTTCTGTGTCATACTTGTATTCACAGTCAAATATGAATACAGAGGCATCAGCAGCATCCAACATAATGCACTGCTTGTTTACTCCTGAATCAGAAAAAAAAAGAAATCAGATAGGAACGGAGGAATCTACAACAATACCAGTTTGTGATTATCTAAAGCTGAGCACTGCTTTCTACAATCAGAGGGTATTCACAGTGGTTTGATGCATGTCTTTCACAGTGTTGTGTTTGCAATGCTCCAGGGATAAGAAAAGTGAACATTTTCAGACTTTGATTTTGTTGTAAAGTTCACTCTGTCGACGTAAAGACTGGAAATTAGTGCTAATTGGACAATAGTGAGGGCAAAACTAGCAATAAATTACAGGGAGCTACATTGAAAAAAAGCAAGAATTTATGTCTTATTTTTGTTTTGTTTTAAGATGGAGCTCATCCTCATCTGTTGCTCAAAGATGCCTGCTATCACTGGCGGCATGATCAGGTACGCAGGCTGTTTTCATACATTGTTCGCAGCTGAGTTATTTTAACCCAAACTCCAATCTTTTCCTAAACCTAACTAAGTCGTTTTGTTGCCTAAACCTAACCAAGTTGTTTCCTGTGAAGACGGAAGTTTATTTTGCAAAGACTGGAGCAGAAATGGATACAAGCGTCAGGTGTTGCTGGACAGTCGTAGGAAAACACACGTTAAATGAATAATAACTTATCATACGAACCGTTGTATGAGGATACGCTGCAGTATTTCATACGATTTTTAAGATTAATTTGAACGCATCTTTGGCTCCAGTTTTGACTTTAATACAAAGTGCGCAAATAAGTGAATCTTATTTTACATGCGTGGCCCAAATCTTCAATCTTTCAATCCTGTGACTGCTAAGGTTGCATCCATTGCACCCTGACAAAAGCAATTTAATGCCTTGCGTCTGGGTGGAAAAGGTTTTTTAACACACACAGGATGGTGAAGGCGTCCCGTGTGTGCTCCGACCAAACACTGAGGCTCGGACGGAGGAAATGTAATCTTCTACTGCAGCCTGAATCACACTGTTCATGCCCAGTAGCGAATGATGTTGAAGTCTCAGGGGGTAGCAGAAAAGATCAACCCTAAACCGAACCAAGTTGTTTCCTGTGAATACGGAAGTTTATTTTTAAAAGACTGTATGCATATAACGGGTGGGAATTGTCACGTGTTGCTGGACCTTCGTAGGAAAATGCATGAAAAGTGAGGAATAACTTTCTGTAAGATATCACATGAACTGCTGTATAAGGATACATTGTGATACACCATTTTCAACAGGATCAGCCAGAGCAATCAGCCCAGCCTTTAAAGCAGACAGCTGACAGTCCACCTGAGAAATCAGCTTAGCAAACCAAACTGCAGCGACCACGTTTATGCCAGAGGTGTAGTCGTGGAGTGTGAAACAGCAAGTCAGGTGGTTCCGTTGGCGGGTAGGTGAGTGCCAGATGCTGGGCAGTGGGTCTGCACATTAAGGTTGATTGCAGAGGTGTCTTAGGGCAAACTCTCCATTGGGCCCTTAAGCTCCTTGTTAACACAGGTGTGCTGCAGGAAAAAGCCATTAAGAACATCAGAGAGGCAGCGAGACAGCCGAGAGAAGGCTTCGGATCAAGAGGGTGTGTCCGTAGAAAAGAAATGCCACAGTCGTAGGCCTGATCAACTCTGGCCAAGTGGCCTGAGCAGAATATGGGATTGCTGACAGACCCAAAGGTCCTTGAGTGGTCTGCAGCTCACCCTGTAACATTGGCAGCATGTTAATGGGCTTTCTTTGCCTGCCTTTACTTTCAAGACTTTCAAAAAACAAGTTTAAACAGGGCACATTATTGTATTTTATATGTTAATACTATGAAAGCATCCTATTTCAGGATATAAGAGTATGTTGCACATCTAGAGTAGCAACCCTTTGTGGAGTAGTTTTTGAGTATGGCCCTCTTTAAAATCAATGGAAATGTAGTTTGGCACTTCAGTGATGAGCTCAGGCTGCAGGATGAGTCTGCTATTATCATTGAAACTGTCGGACTGCCTGCGCTGTGGTCTGTTTCCGTGTGTGTGTGAGCGAGAAACAGGAGAACCAGCGAGAGTGTGTGAGATTGAGGTATAACAAGAGGTAGCGATAGAAGACGCTGAATGTGAAAATCAAGTCTGGCGAGCAAACCAACACCTGCTGATTGGGCAGATGCTATCTGTGATGTACAAAAGGTGTTTGTGAGCTGCATTAGAACCTATAGTAGTAAATAGTTTTGTCATTTGAAATGAGATTGACTCCACTCCAGCCATTTTAACAAGTATGGCTACTTTAATTGGAAACACAATTTTGCTTTTAAATTATTTGCCTCGCAAACCAAAGGAGTAACCTTGTGCATGGGGATGCAAGAATGTGGGGTTTGTAGCAGCCCATCAGGCAGAATCAGCCTGCAATCCAGAAATATCGACCTGCCTCTCTCAAAATGACCTGCCGATCTGCCATCATTTCGACATTTATTCTTTCTCCCCCACCGTCCTTTGTTACCACCTGCCCCCTCCTTCCTTCCTCCCTCTCTCCACTGCTTGTTTACCTCCTTCTTCTCCTCTTGTCCTTTCCTTCTTCTGTCCCTTTTTAACCTTGAGACTTTCCAGGGGTTCGCGTCTCTCTGATTTCCTCTCACTTGCTCACCTCCCTGACTCAAACCCCCTCTCATGCCAAATTACCCACAGAAGCATGTGGCGGTGACAGAATGAGTCACCGGTAAAGAAGAAAACAGTGCCCCCTACGGTGCCGAGTCAGTGCCCAAGTGCTGACCATAGACTGTATTTAGGAAGTGGACCTAGTCACCGGGATGCCACCAATTGATTTGTGGACTGCCCTTTTTGGAAGCCTCGAGTTTGGCATTTTGGTCGTCGAAATGAAGCCAGAAGTGACACAAGAGGGTGGAGCTAAGTACAACCAAACGCTGAATAAGACATTTTAAAGCAACCAAAAATGTTAAAATTAACTTTCATGAACTGAAAACACACTGTGAAAGTTGTAAGGGTTAAAGTTGCCAGACTGGACAAGGCTGGTTTAAGGCTCTTCAGCATTGGCTTCACTTTTCAGAGTTGTCCACTGGTGCTGACCCAGCAGAAATCTAAAAAATATTTCCTAATTCCTACATGCAAGACTACTTTTTTTTTTCATTTGTGTCAACATGTTGACAGATAAAAACAACTATTTAAAAGAAACCATATATATAAACCTCAGCACCCCATTTCAAGTTGTTACATCATAGCCCTGAAAAGGCCTTTCTAGAGAGAGAGCCTGAAGATCTTATCATGTTGTTTGAAAGAGCATCAGTATAAGACAGCACAGCCGGAGTCCTAACAAGTGTTACGGCTTTGAAGTGTCATTCAATGCTTCCACAAATATTTTTTTATATACACTAACACTTCCACGTGCTGTAATGCCCTGTGATTAACAACATATCACGATATCTGCTTGCTACAGTGTACAAAACAGTGGTTGGTTTTTATTATTTCTACCTTGTCGCCTATAGCAGCTAATTTCCAACAGCAAATACGTTTGAAGGAAATGTTACCCTGGCTGGATTACGTTTCCTATTACCATAATGAGAATATGTTGATAATTAATGT
This sequence comes from Sebastes umbrosus, assembly GCF_015220745.1. Taxonomy (NCBI): domain Eukaryota; kingdom Metazoa; phylum Chordata; class Actinopteri; order Perciformes; family Sebastidae; genus Sebastes; species Sebastes umbrosus. The sequence goes on from NC_051274.1 coordinate 20,355,818, forward strand.
ATGATGTAGGTCCAAAAATGTTGATATGAATCACAAGACACACTTAACTGAAACCACAAATCTCTTCCTAACCCTATAACCAAAGTGCTTTTGATGCTTAAAGCACAGACAGGACTCAGGATGCAGTGATGAAGTCCTGCGCTTTGTACACTCAACATCCACTCCGACCACCGCCATGTGAAATGTAGTCTTCATTAACTCAAATAAAAGTTACATAATGAACATAATCCGGTTAGCTACACATTTGTCAGCACAAACAATTTCATAATAAATGAATGTAATGTCTACGAGACAGGGTTGATTATTTTACAACTTGGAGAGGTTTTCCATTAGTCTAATATAGTACCAGTCATTAGTTACCAAATACAGGGTTAATATGATATAGTCATACAGTATATATATATGGTCATTTCGTAGCTTTACGAGCCAATGAGTATTTCTAATAGTATTTTTAAATACTCCATACACAACTCACCAGAACTCAAGGGATTATGGGACTCTGAGAGCTCCAACTTTGGGCGAATGAGTGTCATAAGGACTACTATACTTGGTTGTTTGTTTTGCCTGGCCTGGCTGTCTCCAGGCCGCTAAATTATGAATCCTGTTATGGCGAAGGCATGACCCGCCCTACTCTGCCTCTGATTGGTTAATCGGGTTATGCGTTCTCTATAGGCCTATAGGAAGGTGTAGTCCCTCCCCTTCCGATGGACCACCATGGGAACTTATTTCTGAAAAAATATGAAAGGCAACAGCAAGAGACAATTATTTTTTCGATCCCGTTTAATTGCGCCACGAATCACACAAATAATTGTTATAAAATTAAATGTATTATTGTTATAAAATAAAGTTTTTCAATTTGAAAGATCATTTTGGAGGTCCAGAAAGTCACAGTTTGTTGTAAAACTGTTGAAGTAGTTTTTGCCTCTCTATAGTAGGAAAAAAAATCCCCTCCAGCTCCTGTTCACTTCCTCCAGGCCATGTACTCTCCTCTCATTCCCCAGACCCACCATCCTCAAGGCAAGGCAAGGCAAGGCAAGGCAGCTTTATTTGTATAGCACATTTCAACAACAGGGCAATTCAAAGTGCTTTACAGAAACATTCAAGAACATTGCGACAAAATGCAAAAGAACATTAAGAAATAATTAAAACAGTTATAAAAACATAAAAACATTAAAACATTAAAGATTAGAAAATAAAAACAAGCTAAAAATAAAAGCTAGGATAGAAGCTAAAATTGCATAAAACTCAAAAGAGTAAAAGTTATAGTGCAGTGTCAGAATGAAAGGCACCCGCAAACAGGAAAGTTTTAAGCTTTGTTTTAAAAGAAGTGAGAGTTGGAGCGGTCCTGCAGGTTTCTGGGAGCTTGTTCCAGATATTTGGTGCATAAAAACTGAATGCTGCTTCTGCATGTTTAGTTCTGACTCTGGGGACACTAAGCAGACCTGATCCAGATGACCTGAGAGGTCTGGATGGTTCATAACACAGCAGAAGATCAGAAATGTATTTTGGCCCTAAACCATTTAGTGCTTTGTAAACCAGCAGCAGTATTTTGAAATCAATTCTCTGAGAGACAGGCAGCCAGTGTAGAGACTTCAGAACTGGACTGATGTGATCCACTTTCTTGGTCTTAGTGAGGACTCTAGCAGCAACGTTCTGAATCAGCTGCAGCTGTCTGATCGATTTTTTAGGAAGACCGGTAAAGACGCCGTTACAGTAGTCAAGTCGGCTGAAGATAAATGCATGTACTAGTTTTTCCAAATCCTGCTGAGACATCAGTCCTCTAATTCTTCTTATATTCTTCAGGTGATAGAAGGCTGTCTTTGTAATTGTCTTAATATGGCTGTTAAAGCTCAGGTCTGAGTCCATGACTACACCAAGGTTTCTGGCTTGGTCTGAGCTTTTTAACATCACAGATTGTAGGTGAGCACTAACCTTTAATCTTTCTTTTTTGGCTCCAAAAACTACAACCTCAGTTTTGTCTTTGTTCAGCTGAAGAAAATTCTGGCACATCCAATTATTGACTTGTTCAATGCACTCACTCAGTGCTTGTATTGGACTGTAGTCTCCTGGTGATAGAGTTATGTAAATTTGTGTGTCGTCTGCATAGTTATGGTAATTTATTTTGTTGTTCTCAAAAATCTGACCCAGTGGGAGCATGTAGATGTTAAACAAAAGAGGCCCCAAGATGGAGCCTTGGGGAACTCCGCATGTGATTTTGTTCAGCTCAGATTTGCAATTACCTATAGACACAAAGAAGTCCCTGTCTTTTAGGTAGGATTTAAACCAGCTGAGTGCTATGCCAGAAATACCCACCCAGTTTTCCAGTCGGTCTAGTAATATATTATGGTCAACCGTGTCGAATGCAGCACTGAGATCCAGTAAAACTAAAACCGTAGTTCTACCACTGTCTGTGTTCAATCGGATGTCATTGAAGACCTTAACAAGAGCAGTCTCAGTGCTGTGGTTTCGTCGAAAACCTGACTGGAAGACATCAAAAGAGTTGTTTAGTGCCAGAAAGCTATTTAATTTTTGAAAAACTGTTTTTTTCAATTATTTTAGACAAGAATGGAAGATTTGATATCGGTCTGTAATTATTTACTATTGATGAGTCCAGATTGTTCTTTTTGAGGAGTGGTTTGATGACAGCAGTTTTCAGGGCCTGTGGGAACACTCCTGAAACAAGAGATGCATTAACAATCTGTAAAAGCTCTGAGACCATACAATCTGATACTTTTTTGAAAAGGCCTGTTGGCAGAATGTCAAGGCAGCATGAGGAGGATTTTAGATGTTGTATGATTTCCTCCAGGTATGTCTGATTTATTGGATAAAACTGTGTCATGGTATTTGCACCAGGTTTAAGTGGACGCAGGGGAAACAAACATCCTGTACCTGCTATGGAGGAAGTGACTGCTTGTCTGATTTTGTGAATTTTTTCTGTAAAAAAGGAAGCAAATTCATTGCAGGCCCTGGAGGATAAAAGTTCAGAGGCAACTGACACAGGAGGGTTTGTTAGCCTGTCGACAGTAGCAAACAGGGCACGTGCATTGTTATTGTTTTTGGTGATGATGTCAGAGAAGAAGGACCGCCTTGCATTTTTCAGTTCTGAATTATAAATGCAAAGTCTCTCTTTATAGATGTCATAATGAACTTGTAGATTTGTTTTCCGCCACTGGCGTTCAGCTTTTCGACACTCTCTTTTTTCATTTCTTACCAACATGGTATTTCTCCATGGAGATTTTTTCTTACCAGAGACAATCTTCACCGTGGTGGGTGCAATGGTATCAATAACATTTGTCATTTTAGAATTGAAATTATCTACAAGCTCATTGACAGAGGTCCAGGGGAGGGTGGGTGTGGAAGAGAAAGCCTGAACAAATTGATCACTGGTATTTTCAGTGATATACCTTTTTGTGATTACCTCTGTCTTATCATTCCTGTGCACAGGAAGAGTACTCTCAAAGAATACACATGAATGATCAGACAGAGCAACATCCATCACTACAACCTTGGAAATGTTCAGGCCCTTTGATATGATTAAGTCCAAAGTGTGTCCCCTATTGTGTGTGGGCTCTGTCACATGCTGACTCATTCCATAGTTATCAAGAACCTGACACAGTTCTTTGGCCCCTCTGTCCTGTTGGTTGTCAACATGGATGTTAAAATCACCAACAATGACTACACAGTCAAAGTCAACACAAATTACAGACAGCAGTTCAGTAAATCATCAAAAAGTTTGCACAGTATTTAGGTGGCCTGTAGATATTGAGAAACAAAGCTCGAGAAGAGGAGTTCAGCTGAAGAGCGACATATTCAAAAGAAGCAAAATGTCCATAAGATATCTGTTTGCATTGGAGAGAATCATTAAACAATATGGCAACTCCACCTCCTTTCTTATGCATTCTAGCTTCGCTCATAAAACTAAAGTTGGGAGGAGTTGACTCGATAAGAACAGCTGCACTGTTATTTTGGTCTAACCAAGTTTCAGTTAAAAACATAAAATCAAGCTTGTGCTCAATAATAAAATCATTGATTAAAAAACTTTTTCCTGCCAAAGACCTGACGTTTAACAGGGCTAGCTTTAATGTGCTAGAAGCATTATTATTATTTTTTTTTTTTTTTTTTTTTTTTTTTTGGGACAAAAACCATCCATTAGAGGCCCTCAGACTTTCTTGCCTGTCCTGGTCAGCTGACATCCCACCCCACCTTCACACCTGTTCCCTCTCACCACTTCAGCCATGCAGGTAAATACCAGCACATTTCCACTTGTTCCCTGTTAGATCGTCTTATATACTCCTCACTGAGTGGCCCAGACACATTGGCTGTTACCTGCCTAAAAGGCCAAATTGAGACACAGCATGAGTCTCCTTCCCTCCCCTGACATCCATTATTTTTGAGTTTGTTACGTTTGGTTGCATTTAGATTATTTCCCATATATTTCCACAGTTTACCTTTTATGTAGTCATGGATCACGAACACCACTGATTTTGTCTCTTGGGTTTAATTAAGCTTCTTTTCCTAAGATTAATATTTTTCTTTTATAAATGATGAATGGTCTCTCCGTTTTTCTTTTTCTTGGTGCACTAACTATAAACTCTTTCCCTCTTAGACTACTAACTACTACTACCTTATTTTGTCCACTTTTTTAAGATAAAAAAATAACTTGAATCATCTAGATATTTGTTGCTGGCAGAGGTATGATGTGGCTGTTTCTGAAAATTACAAAATTCCTGTTATTCCTCTGTATAATTCCTGTATTTTTTACGCAGTTTGAGTAGAGAATCAAAGACATTTTCCAAGCATCCCACCAAGGAGCTAAAAGGTCTAAGCAGAGAGACTTTTGACCTTGAATATTTTGTAAACCTCTTTCCTCTTGTGACAGTGATTAATTTCAGGTAGAAATACCAGCGTGTAGAAGCAATAAAGATGTGTGATCACTGCACAAAACAAGAAAAGACAAGTACAACCCATTCAGCTTCTGATAATGGCTAAAAAATCTGTCAGGGAAAAACACAATACAGTACATTACAAACAAAAGACATTAATCATTGTCAAGCACAATAAAGATGCTTTGAGAGACTGCTTCCAGTACGTAATTATCCAATAACCATGTTTGTGTTGGAGCCCTTTGACTTAATTCTCAAGAGAATGAAGGTTAATGATACACGGCCTTGTTTACTCAAGTTGCATGTTGACAAAAAGTAGCCTTTGAGAGACGTCCCACAATGACAGTATGTCATATAATACAATATACGGGCGTTCAGCTTTCTTCCTGTAGCGTGTGTGCGTGCATACATGCATCTAACCTTTGTCTGTGCATGTGTGTGTTGCGAGACTAAGAGGAGAAAGATAATTAAACATGATTTAAAGGGCACAAGAAGAGCTCCTTTCCAAAATGAGAAAGCCACCATTTAGAAAATGTGACACCCTCTCTGACACAATGATTGCTGGCATGAAAGTAAAACTCATTACAGAATATTAATGAAGATATTAGCCATCAAAATAGAATCATTTCTGATGAGGCTATCAATCATGGGGTATTCTTTAAATACTGAGTAATATATTTCAGGTACAAATCTACTCTTCAAAAAGGATGTAATGTTGTGGGGTGCATTTATAATCCAGGTTGTTCCATCTCAGGATGTTTAGAGCTATGATCGATAATCTGGTCAAAGGATAAAAAAAGTCAAATTAAATACAAAGCTATGCTATGCACAGATTTGACAGATCACAACTGATTGCAGTCTTTGATAAAAGAAGGCCACCCGTGCAGGAACATCTCCAAGGTCATCTGAGGGGCAAAACACAAATAAGCCTTTATACTTAGATTAGGAAGATATGTGAACACAGGCATGCATTCACTTTAAATTACTTTATCTTCGGTCCAGTGACACTGTGCATTTGTGTGTGTGTGGATTTGATACACCACTGTAATCCAACAATCCTACCTCATCTGTCTCTGTCTGACGCTGGGTATCACGGCCAATTGGCATTCACTAGATAGCAGGCTAAAGCTGGGGTGATCTCCCTCCACACATACATCACCCAACCTCATCTGTCCGTGGATTGACGTATAATAGGAGATAGTGTGTGTACCGTATGTGTCTGTGATCATAGGTATTTGTTTTATTCTTATTAGAGTGTCACCAGGTATTTAAATATAGGAGTTTTAACTTTTGCTACTCAAACACTGAGTACCTTGGATTAAAGATGGCACAACACCAGAAATGTAGTAGTCGATACCAATATCAGTGAAATTCCACGATTCTCCATACCAATTCAATACCACGGTAAAAAACAAAAGTAAAACAATAAATCCCATGTACTTCAACATACACTCATTTATTAGCATTTGCATACTGGTTTTTGCTAGGAAGCTAAAGAGGTCATAATTCCCTCTCTATTATCTATTTGATATTGCTTTCAAAACATCTCCTTCAAACAACTGTATTTATTAAAATTCCTCGCCTAAAACTAGATTTTACAAGATTACGTTTGAACCCATCATGATAACGTTATAATTTACCTTTGCTCAATACTAATTTTTACTGAATAGAGCCTGAACGCAAACGTCGTAAATCAGTACAGTGCTGTAGGAAAACTTTGGGCATTGAATTGTCACCGAAGGATGTCTTTATTGCCATAAATTCAACCCAGTCTCATGGGAAGGCGTATAGATGGCACGCCATTACAAGGACATTCCGTGTGTCATGAGGATGCGTTTTAGGCTTTTTGCGTGTCATTTATACGCTGCTTTTCACGTGTTATTTGTATGCCACGCAACAAAACATCTACAACTTGGTTTAGGCAACAAAACCATTTAGTTAGGTTTAGGAAAAACATCATGGTTGGGTTTGAAATAAGTATGCAAAGTAAAATAGGCATGGAAACACCATAACACAAGTACGGAAAACACGTAACAAACGTCACTAAAAATAACCCGTTCTCACAGGAGGGTGTATAAATAGCACAACATTACACAGACATTCTGCGTGTCATGAGGACGCATTTTAGGTGTTTCGCTTGTCATTTGTACGCCACGAAAAACTACAGTCACATGGGCAGTTATGTTTGAGCTAACAAACCACTCACTTAGGTTTAGGAAAAACACCATGGTATGCCTTAAAATAAGTGCGTAATCTAAATAAAATACATACGGACACAACATAACATAAGCACAGAAACACACGTTACAAGCGTAACTTACAAAACAAAACACTGGTCTTGAACACCGGTCTCCTGGTTTTAAGTCCTGTGTTTGTTGGACCCATCCACCTCTCCTCCCAACCACCATAAGCAGTGTTTCTCACTTTTTATTCTACGTGTCACTAGCACTAAGCATAGGACTTTTCCGAAGATGTGTTTACATTGCTGTCAGTACAGACTACATGGCATACAAAGCAAGAATGGCGTTCTTATTGCACGCTAAATGCCTTGCGAATTATAGTATCATTCATACGGCTTTTTGTGCACCCGGGCTGCATAAATTCTACTCTAAGGGTAAACATAAACAAGGTATTATCATATCATTGTTGCCTGTATATTCAAATAAAATTAGTTTGGGTTAAAAGCAGCTATTTCTATTGTGTTTTTAAGATGAAACAGGTGCTCAGTGAGTATTTCAGTGCATTTTGTCGAGTTCTGTTTAGTGGGGTTCGTTTTAACAGGGAGAATGCAAAAACAGTGTGCAGCAGCTTTTTCAGCCAGGAAAATGAGTGATCTTCCCGTCACTCTAATGAGGATGGATCGCATTCTGTTAAGCTTCACAACCCTATTTTCACAAACACAAACAGTGGCTTTATGAATCACAATCGCACAGCTCTGAATGGGAAACCGCAGAACTAAAGCACACGCATCACTGAGGGATGGTAAGCATACGTATTGTCATCATTTGAATGCAACGAGAAAGAATAGCTTTGATGTTGAGGGATCTGTGTGGTTCAAAGTTAGTTTTATTCACGTTAATGGATGCAGGTTTACCTGAACCTCCTGGGTAAGGAAATGTATGCTGTAAATATATAGTACGTATCATGAAAATAGCTTTTATTGGTGTGAAATGTAGCCAGTTTAATCTTTTCCTACTCTTGAATAAACAGCAATGCTTAATATAAAACTCTTGATATGCAAACCTTCAGGCTAAAAGTCTAGAAGTTAATTTGTTGTTCTATTTTTCACATTTGCATTTCTCTTTAATGGTTGTTTTTGTGCAATATAGCTATGCAAAATATACACAGTGGATAATAGAGAAGCAGGAGTCAGTAAAGTATCTGAGAGCTTATTGATAGCATAGGCTTGGCACACTGTCAGTTGTCCTTGCAGAGGCTGACAAAAACAGGGAGAAATGTTTAAATAACTGTCAAACAACATTAAATGAAAGGTGTATCACAGCATGGGATGATGTGCTCATCGGAAATAGACTTGATAGGGCCCAGGTCTCCCATTATTATCCTCATTTTCTATTTGGTGATGTCAGCCTGCCCAACCATTACAATGCGTTCACGAAATGTTCATCATAAAGCAAGTCACTGCAATCAAATAGCAAGTTATGGAAAAGAAACTTTGCCAAGAAACTTTGTATGCTATCGCAATATCCATACTTTGTGCAGGCCAGCGAGGAGGGAGGTAGCAAATTGTTACACATTTCAGCAAGCCACCGTCAGTTACAGTGACAAAGCAGGGTTTTACAAAGCTTAAAGATTGTAGCTAAAGACTATTCAATGTATTGAGAAGATCAGACCTTGGGATGTAGAAATAGACAATGTTGTTGAGGCTTTTGTACGATGCTGAGTTTATTGGATGACGTTTTAAAAGGTGAGTGCTTATGCAAGGACATACTTGTCTATGTTAACCTGTTAGAGCTTATTTAAAATGGATTGTTGATGACGGGGTATTTATGATGTGGTCAGGCCGGCCGCACGTGCATGTTCGTGCAAGTGAGCGTGCCCAACTGGCTAGCACATGGCCGCCGCTCTGCACTGCTCTCATACAGGCGTTACAGCTGATAATGCCGTCCCGACCGAGGGCGCCGTCGCAGAAGCGTAGCACCCACCCTCCGGTTCTCCCCCAGGTTAACATTGTTAGCTCTGTCAGCAGTGTTGCCTTTGTTTTCACTGTTAGCACCGTTACCTATGAGCCGCTGGCTCAGCTGTCGCCATGTTGAGAGCCTTGCAGAGGCAATGGAAATGCTCCCAATTTCACATGTAGCACCTTTAACAAGACTGAGTGTCTACAGCTGTACTTTGGCAAAGCGGTGCTTTGAGTTAAATGCTAATATCAGCGTGGTAACATGGCCACAATGACAATGCTAACATGCTTTGCCATTTTCACCATGTAAGTTTAGCTTTTTAGCATGTTAACATTTGCTACTTAGTACTAAAGACAGTACAGCAGAGGTTGATGGGGATGACATTAGTTTTGCAGGTATTAGTATTGGACCTAATACTAGCAGTAGATGATACGAGGAAACCACCAAAATTCATTCGAATTTATGGATGGTTACCAAATTTCATAGCATATATCATTGCAATCCATCCTAGTGATGAGATATTTCAGTTAGACCAAAGTTGTGGATCAACTGACGAACTTTGAAATCCAAAGTGCCACACCATGGTAGTGTGGCTAAACAATTTGTATGGCCTATTAAATCCAACATTTTGTCCATAACAATACACCTTGTTGTTGCAGTGTGTGCATGTGTTTGTTGTGTCAGGATGAAGAGACAGGGTCCCAACACGGGGCCCTTCTTAACAATGAACTACCACTGCCCTCCTACACACACACCTCAAACAAAAAGGACAGGCTTTTGACCTCTGTGTCGCGGTGCTGCCAGGGCCTTAACCTCCTAAATCAGCAATGTGTGTGTCAGCCACCACGCTGGAAATAGCCTATTTCACAGGGGATGAGAGGCTAATCTCGCTGTAATGACTATTCTTGGGCATGGCATCACACATATACACTCATACTGCACCCATGTATTGTTGTGAGTATGTGTGTGTGCAGCAAGTCAAAGGCTGGTGATAAATCGCTCTCTTTTTTTTTTTTACATTCTGACCATTTCCTTTTTATTTTTCCTTTTACCTTCTAAAATAGACCATTAGAAACCCTGTCAGACACACAGCTACCATCTGTCTCTCTCTTATCTTTCCTCTTACTGATGAATGAAGAACAATATTGATCAAAGCTGACATCCAAAACTTAACAAACAGCAGGACTGGGGCATCTATTCACATCTAACCACTTACAGAATAACAGGTGGCATCCAGGTGGTGTGCTGTTGGCCTGTTGTGTTGGCAGCAGTCATCCATTTGAGAGCCATACCAAAGGCATTTGTCCTCATGGTAAAGATAGAAATATACTGTAAACATCTAAGGAATGGCAACATCAATGCTCATGGTTAGAAATGTCTTTCCTGGAAGCTTAATGCCGACTTTACACCAAACAACTTTTCCAAGCGATTTCACTGACGCAGACATATTTCCAATGTTGGAATAAAATCACGAGAGTTTTGCTAGAGTTGCAGCGCGCTCCCTTGATCTTGATCGTTTAGTGTAAGGTAGGGTGACCATGTTTTCAAACCCCCAAGCCGGGACCCTTAAGTGTACCGCATGTTGCCCCTCATGACGCACTGGCAGTTTGGGAGTCCTGTAGAGAGTTTTCCTCAGAGGAAACGTATTGTTCTCTGGGACCATGGAAATTATTTTTCAGCTTTAGTTTTGAACCTGAACAATCTCTATCACATCATGTTTCTCGCCACAGCCACACATCTACCTGTAGAAAAAGTGGAACTCAGATGACATTTTGGCCAGGATGGAGACACCGGGTGAAATACTGACAGGAATGGACGGTCCTGAGGGAGTTATAAGCGGAACGAAAAAGTGATTCACAATTTTTCGCCTACATGCCTGTTGATGCGCAGAAGAAACTGTTTAGAATAATTAATCAAAACAACATGTTTGATATGCACATAAGCACGGGGGTTTCTGTGGTTCAACAGTCTGATGCTGTTGGACTAAATGTAACCAGCGGATCTGCCGTGTCTGTGCGTAATTGTGGCTTGAGAGCACGCAACATCACTCTAGTTAGAGACTGCAGCGAGGTGCACTGTGCTGGCTCGCTATATACTTATCTCGTGCGCAAAAAAAAAAATTAATGAGAGGGACAGAACATGATAAATGTCTATGTGAGTATAATATTGCTATCATTATTTTATTTGCGGTGAAAACCGGGACATTTGAGTGTTTTACAGATATTTGTCGGGACTTGGGACACCCAGCTTGAAACCGGACAGTCACGGACAAAACGGGACGTAGTGTCACCGTAGTGTAAGGTGGTCATAAAACTCAGTCCAAGCTGTCTTAAGTCAGTCTTTTTCTCGTCTTGACGTTCCGATAGAATCAAACAAGTTTAATATTATCATAAGTTCAATGACATGAAAAACAAGCAATAGGTGCGCTCTTTCCAGCAGCAACCGGGGTAGAAAGTAAACATGGAAAAACTGAGCTTTCAGAAACTTTCCACTTACGAGGTCATGAATACCACAAGAGGGGGGCGTTAATATGGACTCTTCTTGTGAACATGGTAAACACAACCCCATTTGAAAGCACCAATAATCTCAAAAGCAATCTAGTTGTAGTCTTTTAAATAGTGACCCTGCAAGATCCCCAGGCCTTGCAAAATATTATAGTCGGTGACTATGAACTCTGTGACTTTAGACACATTGTCTTTAGATGTGACAGGGTGTCAGACTTCAGTCTTTTAAAAGTCATTTCAAAGTCTCCTAATGTATGGTAGGCATAGGTGTATGTTTTCTGTCACGGCACATGTGGAAAGTGCTTCTCTCTGTGCACAGTACCGTGCAGAGTGTGTCCATGTACTCACGTGCATATTGAACTCAATTTCAGCTGTCTGAAAATGAATTCCAGTGACACTCCCTGTCCTCGTCGTACAGCTGCGGCCGGCCACGGTGTCAGTCTCTAATAACATTATGTCTCAACATACATATGACCTTCTCATAGAAATGTGAATTTTTAATAGGAATAAAATTGGCCTGTCACGTCTGCTTGCTAATGCTCTGTATTATTCATGAATGTAGCAATAATGTTTCTTGAACCATTCCTTACTTTCTGAGGCAGCATTTCATCCCGCACGGCTCCAGGACATGTTCCTGTTGCTCGGATGGTAGATTTTCTCGTCTATAAAAAGGCCCTGGTTGTCTTTCTAGTTTCACTGCTAACAGAAGGAAAAAAAAGAACACTTCACATTTGGTATTCTTAGAGTCTCTGACAGTCTGATCAATATTTTTTGAGCAACAAGCCTCTTCTGTATCAAGAAAGATCTAAACTCTAATCTTAGAGAGACCTACCACACTCACTGTCTTTCCCATCACTCTTTGTCACAACTCACACAAATCAATGATTGGCTTCTCCAGGGACACATACGGCTTATTCCGACACGTTAACCAGCACGTGCACTATTACCGCACATTCTCAGCTTTACCCTCTCATTAGTATGCAATACGGTTCATCTCCACTTAAGAAATGGGTTGGTAATTGATGACGTTATCAGTCCTGCAGCAGATGATGACGAATGCCATTACTAAGGGTAGTCATTCGGTTGGAACACGGCAAGTCAGTTATTATTCTCCTGTCTGTCTGGAGATGCAAGTTATTTTCTGTCAGAGACACCACATCCTAACAGATCTTCAAGGAAAACAGCTATTAGGATCTCACCATGCAATCTTTCACATCCACCCAATTTTCCCTGAAAAGCAACGGCAAACATCCAGATTATTCAAAGCAGCAAGAGGGTTTTTTTTTAGCTTTTGAAGACACCGCATCCTCAATCAGCCCCCAACTTCCCCTAAAGCACAATCGATGCTTACCAACAAGGTTGCCTAGCACCAGTTGCTTAGTAACCACCGGTCCATTGCTTTCTACTACAGAGCGTCTCACTAATTCTATGTCAGAGCTAAATATAGAAACGCCTTTGATTTATCCCCCTCACTGGATTGACACAAGTTGGCTGCACAGAAGGAGTCTTTCTTCAACGGTAGCATGCTTGATTTTCACCCTGAGCGCTGTCTTCCTCGCGCTGAAATCAAAAGCTGCCAGCTCTTATGAACAGGTACTGTCCCATTAAATCAGTGCCGAGATGGAAAAGTGATTCATCCGTAGGTTAGTGCTGCTGATTACCAATCATATGTTTCTGCTGCTGATTGACAGATAAAGAACAAAAGCTGCCGTTATGTCTCACATGTTAATCAATAGGAAATACAGTTTTCTATAGTTTGTATGCAGTAGACACATCATCATGTTGATTTAATGATCAAAGCACATTAAAATCTTAATGCTTGCTGAATCATTGCTGTCAAGTCTTCCTGGTAAGCTGCTTAAAGATGAGATATGATTTGTCATTTAAAAGAGGCTGTTATGGATGCATATCTTCAGGGCACATCTCAGGTCATCTCATCTCGGCTTCTACAAAGCCTTAGGGGAGAGTAGAGGAAGCTCAACGCTATATTTATAAAACAAACGGGAATCAGAGCTAAATGTAGAAATATCAGACGGAAAATGGTATAAAATGCGTATGACTCAGTGTACTACTAACTCATGAGTATTGCGGGAGTTTGGTTGGAAGAATCTGACCAGGTTCTTCCAGCCCAGATCAAAAGCAGACACCTAAAGACCCAGCAACGATGTTGGAGGCTCTGTGGCGACCTGGAGGCTAACCATACCCATGTGTTCTGGAGCCGCACTAAACTAAAGCCTTTCTGGAGTGTAAACGCAGCCACTGTACAGTGGAAACCTCTGATAGGGATCAAGTCTGTCTGGATCAAATTGATCACTATAAGCGGATGACTATTATAACCGTTTTTCTTTTACTTTGAAAGTGACATTTGTGTTTATTATTGATATTTATTACATGAATATAAAGTAAGCCTAATGAAACAAACAACCTTGCTAATTACTGAATATTATTTAAAAATACAGTACAGCTGTTTCAAGGGCGGCTTCAACCACAGGTGCTTTCCTCGTCCACATTAGTTTTCTGTCTCCATCACTAGCATCCGTGACTGTTTCTCGTTATTTGAGTAGATTACCCAACGTAGCCTGAGGAACACCAAGTTTCGCTGCTGCATATCGTTTGCTCGTTTTTGGCCGTTTTATCATCAGCTCAGAGGAGACGAAATTACTTTCTTTATCCCGTCATGATTTCAATGTGCACACAGCACCAGCCTCAGGTAGCCAGCTGGAAGCAGACAGGGGTTACCATGAGACAAAGTCTCATGGGAGTAAAGTGAAAAAATAGAATGACTGTAATTTTAAAAGTTGTTTCTATATTATGTTGCTATGTATGAAAAGAAACTGGTATAAATCTGAGCCTCCAGGGAAAGAACGAGGGTTTGAAATTGTCCGGGATATCTTCCTCTGACAACTTTTGGTGCATTTGTTCAATGTTGTACTGTTTGGTTATGTATTGTATGGATGCTCATGATGTTCTGTCTGGAGCTGGAAATGTGCACAGGGTTGATATCTATCTATCTATCTATCTATCTATCTATCTATACTGTTTTTTTGAATCATCAAAAATGGGAATACAATACATCTATGACACTCTCGCACATACACAAATTATTCCTCCTAATCACTCCATCCGATAGCAACTATTCACCAACTGTCTTTTCAGGCCTTTGCCAACACGCTGACAAGTTAGAGCTGCTGACACATCCTACTCACTCCTCCAAATTCAGAGAGACAGAGAGGGAAAGTAAAGAGAGAGGCACAGAGACTGAGGTAGAAAAACAAGGGGGAGATGCCGAATAATGAAACGGCAGATGAAATTGAGCAGAACTGAAAATGCAGAAGCAATGGCTCGTCACATCGTTGTCTACGAGTTCTCCTCATGTTAATGAACTTGAAAGGTGATGTCTGTTTATGTCCGTTTGTGTATCTTGTGTGTGTGTGTGTGTGTGTGTGCGTGAGTGTGTTTTTTTTACATGTTGTCTTATTAAGACGTAGTGGCCTTCACCTTCTCGCTCTCTAGACATCCATCAGTGTATTAATCATTTCGATGAGAGGCAGGACCAGAGATGCAACCAAACAGCCTGTATTACAGCACACAGCAATCACGCTCAAAACACAGATTTACAAACAGCGCTTCATCTCTCTCTGACTGTCTCGCAGGAGGAGAGAATGTACAAATATGAATAAACAGAGCTCAAGAACTTACTGGTGTGATTTTACAACAGACAATGTAAATATCCATCAAGTAGAAGGTAAACAATAACTTCGGTCCCGGAGCAGGCAATTGTGGCTGGGCGGGCCACTTTTTAAATCTATGCGCTAAATGAAGGAATAACATTTTAGATCTGATGTCATTCAATGTTTGATATATTTCACACAAAAAACATTATATGCATGGTAAATTACAGTGTTTGAATTACACTGTAGCTTCCGAGACGGGAGGGGTGGGAGGGTACTGTACTGTACTTTGTTATTTGTATCTATAGTAGTTATTTGCATAAACACACAATTCAAATGATTAGGGAATACATTGTTGTATTTTTATTTAAATATTTGCTTTGATTAAAAAAAAAAGTCTTGGCATCAGTAAAGTTTTAATTATATACTATAAGCTGCTTAGAGCCAGTGTTAGGAGGTTAAACAGGTCACAATTCTCTCTCTGTTATCTATTTTATATTGCTGTCAAAACATCTCCTTCAAACAACTGGATTTATTCAAGTTATTTATTCAAATTCTTTCTTTCTTTCTGTCTTTCTCTCTCTTATTTTCCCTATACTGTATGTGTTACAAAGATTTTAAAACTCCTCCATATTCACTCTCCATATTTAGCACTTCAAAGAGTTGTTTTTAATAGGGTAATACCTAAATGCGCAGTGCATTATTCTCAATACTTTAAGCTCAGAATGCAGCCTTGCTCTTTTATTGTTTGAAGGGATTTGAATTGCCGTACAGATGGATGCAACCTGAGGGGCCCTTTCATATTGCTGTGAATGCTTGCAGTCTGTTTTATTTGGCCCTTTATAAAGCTTCGCAGAGGCAAATCTAACATGGTCAACCATCCCGAGCGGCAGACTATAAGCCTCTGAATTTAAGACAGGGAAGCATTCAGGCTCACTTATTTCCTGAAACCATACAGTGCATTAAATGTTTTTTTTTTTTTTAAAGAACAGTCTTTCAGCGATTACACCTTTCAGTGAGCTAAGTGTGGAGGCCTTTTGTTAAATTGTCTCAAACCGCACGTAGAGAATGACAATGTCGCTGATTTGATTTGCACACAGCTGTCATTTTCTTCAGAGACGGACCAAAGGGACGCATTGACAAACAAGCCAAAATTGAGGTAAATTGACAGTCACAGTTAACAAATATTACATTAGCAGAAGGTTGTGGGAGCACGTCGGACTGAAAGAGACAGGTCATCAGAATCTCAATCATGACTGTGTGATCACGTTGCTACGGCGCTGATGAAGCAGCTAACGGGTTCGGCCCGTCTGTGCTCTTCAGGTGCCATGACAGTTTAATCTGCTGCTTCTTTTCTCTGCAAGGGGAAATGAACGGCCTGACTAGGACAACACATGCCGTGTTCTCATTAGTTAGATAACGCTCGGTGTGTTTACTGACAGAATTGCTGGTTGGCTTGACGACGTCATGATGCGATATACTCAGGCTGATGTCATTGCATTTACAACCTGAAACATGTCGGTAGATAAATCTGTCTCAATGGTTGTGTTTGAATCAAAAGAGGTGTTTTCCTTACCTTTCTTATAGAGGTTCTGTTCAGTATAAACACATCTTTATCATAGAATCTTCAAACTGAACTGACTACGGAACAATCATTGTCACTAACTCACTGGTGACTGAGAGCATTGTTATCACCAACCAGAAGTGACACTTAGTACAACCGAACACTGAATAAGACATTTTTAGGCGACAAAAATATTTCATTTAACTTCATGAAGTGAAAACACACTGTGAAAGAGTTAAAGTTGTAAGATGAAAACACGGACAACTCCCAGACCGGACAACGCCGTGGTAGCAACCTGTCAATCACAAGGTAGCCCCACCCTAAAGCACACCCTGCTTTATGGTCAAATAGACCATAAAGCAGGATAACAAGACTTGAAACTAGCATTTGAGACCATAAACTCATATTTACAATTTTTACTGAAGCAATAAATCAAGTGAAAAGAAGGGTCATTTTCTCATAGACTTCTATACAATCAGACTTCTTTTTGCAACCAGAGGAATCGCCCCCTGCTGGCTGTTAGAAATAATGCAAGTTTAAGGCACTTCTGCATTGGCTTCACTTTTCAGATGCCGAGGTTGCTCACTGTAGGCTACTAGATAACATTTCTAAAGATATTCCAATTCATCCTGGGGAGAACATGAGCATGTGTTTCAATTTCATGGTAATCCATCCAATAATTGGGGAGATATCTCACTCTGATTAAAAAATGTCCACCTCATAGTGACGTTAGTGTTTATATAGGCCTAGTTTTGGGATGTAACAGTTTGAGGCAGCAACAGATTCTGAACAGTCAGAACCGGTGCCAGTCATCAGCGTTATGAATGGTGATGTGATCACTTTGCTTAAGAAAAAAAAAGATCAAACTACATAGTCAGTGACTACAAATCTTTTGACTGATCTCAACAAAGTGATTTATGAACAAATGTTCAACTCTATTTCCTTCTTCTCTCTAACTTCTCTACACGACTTCCCTGTAACACCGGGAAAGGACAGGACCAGAAGGACAGATATGTCAGACTCTTTCTGTGTTGTCCAGCACCCACCAAACCATGACATGTCACTCTGCTGTGTGTTGCCGTGGCACCAGCACCACTGCTGTCAATGTGCACACGCCACAGCGCTTTGACGTACACTGTGACATGACAGAATGATTGTGGCGTGTGAAGGGGAAAAAAAATTGCATCTGCTGAACAAGATAGATTTAACGAAAGAGGCAATATACTGTATTGTGTTACATGACCTCTAAAGGTGACGTGTTCCTTGACTGATAATCAGTCGTCCAAGGGTCGTCAGTCCGACCCTTTACACAGCACATAATATTTCAACATGCCATAGTGGGAAAAACACAGGTGTAATTATTAACAATAATGATGGCTACATTTCATCCAGGTGAGTCATTTCCAGGGACCTCATTGTGCATGCTGGCTCACTGCGATGGCTTACTGAGACACTTAATGGAACTGTGCCACCGTTAATGTTATTAGATGCACAGTGTTGGCACAAGAACAAATATCAAAGGGGGGCACTGGGTTTATAGCAGGGGGACACACATATTAAGCAGGGGATGTGGGGGTCCTCCATCAGGAAATGTTATGCCTCAAACACTTCATTTCCTGCATTCTGGTGAATTTTTATGTACCAATGGTGGAAATGACTTGAAGTAACCTCTTTAAATGTGCATGTGGCACCTGAAATGTCTACACACTTACGGTTCACTCTTTCTCTCCCTCTCTGTCCGAAACTGATGGGGACTTGTGGCAATGTAGGCAACCAAGTTGAATGCGTGCTTAACTGGATTAAATTGATTTCAACTGAATTCAGTTGATTTGACAAATTAAATCAAAGTTGAACTCACCTGAAATTAACTGAATGCCTTCACTGAACTGAACCGCGCTGCCATTTGAGATAGCAGCACTTTATCTGCTGTGATCTTCCTGCTCTGCTCTTCTGCTCTGTTTCCATAATGAGACCTTGAGAGGGTGTCTGTGGGCAATACAGATCAGTCCAGATGTCCACACTTGGCTGATTGCTTTTTCTTTAAATCGCTCTGAATGACTTGGCATCCTCGATCCTCCTGCTGTGATTTCCCATGAGTTCTACTTCTCCCTTAAAGCATGTGTAGGGATGTGTTTGTGCGTGCTGTAGCGTGTATGGGTACATGTGTCTCTAAGCACTATAGGGTTTTCCCTGAAAATGTACCGAAAAGGTCTAGGGTGCCATGCAACTGCTGCTTCAGTTGTTTCATGACAGCAATAAAGAAAGTAGTGATTGGTCAGTCAGCCACCTCTGCTCTACAATGATGATACTGTATCTGTTCTTTGCATCACTCAGTTTAACCTTTCGATCATCCTGAACCAGATTAATAGCGTAGTCTTTTAATACACACACACTAAGCTATAGAAATCCGCATAATTTAAGTTGCTAATGCTTACATGAGTACTATTTGTAAACACAGGAGTAAAATAGCTGAGAAACTGAGAAAAATGTTTTTTTTATTTATATGTCAGTCTTTTCAATTAGGAATGTAGATGTACTCTCACAAAGGTTTTGATTTATCCTTCAAAAACACCATGAATTAAAGCAATTTAAAGGAATAATGCTTGACGTACATGCTTTTTAAAGGTGCTAAATACGAGATTTGGAGCATTTCTATGCCTCTGCATGGCTCTCAACATGGCGACCGCTCGTACCTAACAGCCCTAACAGTGAAAACAAAGGCAACACTGCTGAGAGAGATAACACTGTTTACCTGAGGGGGAACCACAGGGTGGGTGCTATGCTTCCACTATGGCGACATTGGTCAGGACGCATTATCAGCTGTAAGCACCGTAGTGCAGAGCGGCGGCCGTGAGCTGGCCAATGTGGCATCCTAACATGCACGAATATACACTAAAAGCATAGGTGGCCGGCCCAGAAATATGCTATATTAATGCTCTGGATATCGTATAGAGCACCTTTAAAAAAATGTCTCCATGACAGACTTACACCGATTTGTAGTTTTTTATCATCTAAAACCACTCGGAGCACACAGACCAGGTTCCATATATCATTTAACGTGATTTACAACCTGACATGTAGGCCATACATCATTTAGAAGTTACCGGGCAAGAGTTATAGACCATGTTAGCTCTGTCGTAGCATCCATGTGGCTGCCTCACAACTACAGACTTACGCTGGCAAGGAAAAAGAGCTGGAGGGTTGAAAGGTCTCCGTGGCGGAGCAGTGGGTTGAGAGCACCTCACAAAGGCTCAGCTCTCCACATGACACTTTATAGCATGACCTTCGATCACAGCATGACTGTGTCTTTTGTTCTGTACATTTTTGAGCACCAGCTAAAAGCTTTCCCAGGCTCCTTTGAGGAAATAGATTTGGTCATGGAGAGATGAGTGTGACACAGAACAGCAATCCATACTGTTGGATCTGCATCTCACCCACTTTCTCTGTCTCCTAGTTTCTCTTAATGGTGGTAGAAATGCTGCAAGAAAGGCAGTTGTAGAGAGCTCTTTCCATTCCCTCAATGGACAACTATCTCTCATAAAAGGATGAAAGAGATCAGCAAAGTCGAGGATATGGTGTTTACTTGCTTGCTTCCTTGTAAAAAAAAAGAAGCAGTCGACGTCATTGACAAAAGTCACTTGTTCAACTTGGTAATTTAAAGTTTTCTTGTGGACATTTGCCTCCCTACACTTTTGCATTATCATCTTTAAAATCAAATCATGACTCTCCGAAGAAAATAAGGTGTCCCACATGTGCTCCTGCTTGCACATGAAGTGGGACAGATTGTTTGTGAAAATGGGGGTTACTGGGAGATAATTGCAATAACATGGCTCTGGGTCATTCACTGATTATATCTGCATATTATTTATTCCGGTCACAGAAGCACAGACTCTCCCCTGGGCTTGCGAGAGTCTGATGTCTTTATAGAGAAGACTGCTTTTACCCTTTGATCCTCTTCATTGACAACCAAGATAGATCAGCGATAGTTGCGACTGTATGTCGAGATTAAAGTTGGCAACACCTCTGCCAACCTCCTGCAGAGTCCTAGACATGTTGAAATGTTCTGTGTGATAGGCTACATCTCTGTCTTTGTGTGAGTGATAGAGTGGTTTACTGAGCAGGAGGCATCGTAATTAGTAATCATCTCACCGTATGTTACATGCAGGGCTGTGTGTGCCTGCAGTGACAGCTCTGGAGTGATGCAATAGAAAAGAGCACAGAGAAACAGTGGAGGAACGTGGCTGGACTGCATAAATAGCTGCTATGGAAACATGTTGTCTTGAGGAGGCACAAACAACTCCAGCTCACGCATGAGAAGAAGTGAAACGTGAATGAAGAAAACATATTTGTTTGGAAAAAGAAATTTGATTTAAAATCATGGAGAATATTTCCCTCCTCATGTAGGTGTTTACTGTCTCTGTTCTCTTTGTGAAAGGACCAAAATAAATAAAAAGATGGCGCCAGATGTTAAGTTAGAGGATCACCAAAATCAAAGAATCGTCCTATACCGAGTCAGGCTGTTCTCATACACAGTTCGTAGCTTTACCTACAAAAAGTAAATGCACTGTACTTCGTATATATATCCCACGAAATTAAATTGTATGTAATCAACGTAATTGTGAACAAGGACGTATAAAGAGTGGCGAACAACGCGTAGGGAGGAGGTCGGGACAATGGATGGGTCAAAAAACACCAGACTTTCGCCCAGGAGACCGTGTTTGTACCCTGTCTGAAACCTGAAATTAACGTTCATTTATTTGTCACGGAACTTCTGTACTTATGTTAGACCAATTGTAGCGTAACCACTTCTGATTTGGCATAACTTAACCACAATCTTTTCCTAACCCTACCCATAGTAGTTTTGTTGCCTAATCCTAACCAAGTTGTTTCCTGCGAAGACGGAAGTTTATTTTGAAAATACTGGAGCTGAAATTGACGCTGCATTTGTAGGAAAACGCACAAAAAATGAGGAATAACTTCTCGTAAGATATCATACGAGCCGTTGTATGAGATTACGTTGACCAAGTTTATGGGCACTATGGCCAAAACCCGTGACAAAAGTGTTGGACAGACAAACAGATACCACCAGATACACTGATTGACATCTCCTTTATAAGACCCCACCACTCATGACACAAAAATATGTGGAAAAAATCAAAAGATTGTAAAACCAATACGCTACAAATCTTTGCAGGAATGAAAAGAGCAAAGAAGACAGTGGACTAACTGAATTACTGTGAAAATAAAAGACAAAAATGCCAGAGTGAGACATCCCGGCAGAGACTTATTTCTAACTAAAAGCCTCACTTTTCCCTTCTGATAACAGCTGACAGCTCAGAAAGATGTGACAGCTCTGTAAGGAAGTCTTTCCAAAAGTTATTTCAACCTATATCAATGAAAGTTGTTCATACTTTAATGTGAGTCAACTGCTTTGACGGTGCACATTAACCTCTGCAGAAGGGCACTTATTGATGTTCTAAGCCTTCTCCTCATTTGACAAATTGTTAGGAACACCTGTCATTATCAGTGGGCTACCTCTGGGTATGAAAAGTGAAGCCAATGCTGAAGTGCCTTAAACTTTCCTTCTTTCTAACAGCCAGCAGCAGGCAACTCCTCTGGTTGCAAAAAGAAGTCTGATTGTATAGAAATCTATGAGAAAATGAGCCTACTTCTCACTTGATTTATTAACTAAGTAAACATTGTAAACATGAGTTTATGGTCTCAATCGCTAGTTTCAAGTCTTCTTCAATACAGCATGATGTTCATTTAGTAAATTATGGTCCCATTTAGAGTCAAATAGACCATAAAGCAGGGTATGCTTTAGGGCGTGGCTACCTTGTGATTGACAGGTCGCTACCACGGCGTCGTCCGGTCTGGGAGTTGTCCGTGTTTTTGTAGTAGAACTTTAACCCTTTCACAGTGTGTTTTCACTTCATGAAAGTTAATTATAACCTTTTTAGTTGCCTGAAAACGCATTATTCAGTGTTTGGTTGTACTTAGCTCCACCCTCTCGTGTAACTTCTGTTTGCGAAAAAACCAAGACGGCGACGGCCAACATGCCGAACTTGAAACTTCAAAACAGCAGTCCACAAACCAATCGGTAACGTCACAGTGACTACGTCCATTTCTTATATACAGTCTATGGTCATTATAATGCAGCCAAAAGACACCACTGCTAAATTGCCTAAAAAATGAGAGTTTACCTCTCTTATGCAGTTTCAACAAATATGAACTGGACTGAATATACTAACATGTAACATATAATAAGCTTCACAGATGGAATTTATTGTTGGGCTATTTTACTGCATTGCATGAGATTGTAATGAACTGGTAACTCAGAAGACATGTTTGTGTACATGTCAGTGGTCTGCTGCTTCTGGAGGACTTTCTCATCTACTGTGTGGGGAACATTTACAAAGGAACTGCTATGTGAAAGAGAAAAACCCCC
The DNA here is from genome assembly GCF_015220745.1 of Sebastes umbrosus. NCBI lineage: Eukaryota > Metazoa > Chordata > Actinopteri > Perciformes > Sebastidae > Sebastes > Sebastes umbrosus. The sequence goes on from NC_051274.1 coordinate 20,379,027, forward strand.
ACACAACACAACAACAAGCAATATTGTCACTCTGGCAGAGTAGTTCATCAGTCTGATATTGTGCTCGTGTACAAATTCCTCCTTTCACACACAGAGAGAGAGAGAGAGAGAGAGAGAGAGAGATGTGCTTCGCTGCTTCCACATCCACCGATGTACACAGTTCAGTTGGAGACACTTATATCAAGAAAATTGTCCATTTTTAGCAAATGGTTGCCTTAGAAAACGCTCTGTTCTGCAATCACAATTCTCCTGCAGAAAACTATTTCCTTTCATAAACATACATCAAATCTGAGTTAAACCAACTACATCAAAAGATTCAGCACATTGTGGAGGTCGGAGCCGTGGAGGGAGCTGTGACAACCAGCAGCGCTGGCATAGCGGTGAATGAGCCAATCATTGTAAAGCATGTATGAAACGGCTCATGCCAATCAGCTAATACTGGCATGACTTCAGTGCCTGAACTAACCCTATGCTTCATTACTATATGCTTCCTGCAGTGAATGAAATTGCCATTCACACTACATGTAGCCTATACTAAAGACGACTTTAGAAGAAGAGATTAGACTGTGAAGATAGAATATATTTACTCTTTGACAAAAACGTATTATAGCCTAATATTTAACACAGAGTCCATAAAGCTCTTAAAAAAATAGGTTGACATTTAATAAATACACTTATTCACTTTCTTGCCAAGAGTTAGATGAGAAGATCAACATTAAGATTAATTTGAGATGCAGCTCAGCACTGTTTCACGTTGTCCTCGTCATAAATTAGAAAATAAATGTGAATTATTAATTATAATTGTTTTTGAAACTGTTTAAGGGCTTAGAACATTATGATAGAAGTATATGATGTCCATTCCCATGCTGTAGTATGTCTCATAAGTTGTTGCAGAAATTTTTGGGTTGATGCCATTTGTTACACTGATTTGATGTTAAATCTAACCTTTTTTTTACCATTCGAGAATTGATAAAAAATGATCAATAATCCCTCCAAAATACCACATTAAGACACCAAGACCTTGAGGAACACCATAGAAAAAGCCATGCTGTGATTTGGTATCAAATACTTTTGACATTTGGAGATTTCTGCAAGAATTGCATTTTTTGGTGATTGGATGGCGAGCACTTCTGTTCTGGAAACTGCTCAGAAACTCCCTTATTGTCAATCTACCTAGGAAAGTCATTCATCCTCTGAATGCTCTAGGTCTTTAGTTTGTGGCTGTAAAGTTTCATGAGGCTGTGATTATCCTAGAGGTCACAACAGTTCATTTTATACAGTGAGGTCAAGATTTAAAAACGGTCTCACTACAATGACATGGCCACTAAGGGGACTAACGTCATCACATATGACTACAATTGGGCTCATTGGATCCGCAAGATTCTCGGTTTCACAGAGATACTCAATTTATGTAATTCCAAGACTGTTGGGGACCCCAGTATGCATGTGATTATCATAAAGTGGGCATGTCTGTAAAGGGGAGAATCGTGGGTACCCATAGAACCCATTTTAATTCACATATCTTGAGGTCAGAGGTCAAGGGACCCCTGTGAATATGGCCAGTTTTTCCACGCCAAAATTTAGCCTAACATGACATGGTTGGTACCAATGAAATCCCTAGATCTAGTTTCATATAAAAACAGTATCTTCTATGTATTCTATCTAGCTTTAAGATTGAGCCCGCTACCTTGACAAGACAGTAATGTCAGTCGGGATCGCCGGTGATCCCTCGGGTCTCAGAAGGTATTGTAATATCTCAGAACATAAATGTGTTTGCTGTGAATAAACTGATTATTTCCTGGATTGTTTTTCCTCTTGTTTGGCCAGGTGCAGCTTTTTTATTGTGCAATTTTATGAGTGTGTGTCTAGTGTTGCAACCTTCAATTATTTATGTATGTGTTCTTGTGTTCTCTCACACCTTGGGCTGTTCTAACAGGCAGCAGAGCAGTGTCACAGAGGCATAAATAAGTCAACAACGCGGCTTCATATCTGACACATAGACACACAGATCGACGATTGCTACAGTGTCTTGTGCACTAGCGGCAAGGAACCTTCGCAAAGGAAAATAAAAGCACAGCGGTACACACATACACACAGAAACAAGACTCCACTAACATCACTGCATCAAGGACTGTCTGTCCAAATACAAATACAGCAGCGTAGAGTAAAACACACAAACACACACTCATCTGTGTGTATCAGGCTGATATTGGCAGTACCAGTTAAAAATATATCTGTACTAGCCACACTGATAAAAACCCAGTGTACAAGCACCATGTCAACACGTGTAGTTGTGTGTGTGTGTGTGTGTGTGTGTGTGTGTGTGTTAGTACCACTATGTGTTCCTACAATGGCGATAATGGATGGTGGGTCAGCATGGGAGGCTGTGTGATCCCTGAGCAGTGTGAGTCCGTCACCACGCTGACAGGCCAGGCTGGAGTATGATTAATCCCCTCTTCCTCTGGGCATTTGTCATGAAGCTTCGATGTATACGCATTTCCCATAATGCACTTGTTCCCCCATGCTGATGATAAGCGATTTTTGCTGAGAATGGTGTTTGAAACGGTTCAACGGGCATCTCTCTCAGGGAAGATACTGTAATTTCTGTTTATTACAACGTGGGTTTTATTTTCGTAGTTTGGTCATCAGTTGTGATGACATGGTACACGTGAAAATAATTACTGAGATCTGGGAGCTCGACAAAATCTTTTTTGCTACAACAAAGTCACACGGAGCAATAAAGAAGAGTCAAATGATCAAACAGTTTAGTCATATTACCTAAACGAGTAGTTCCCAACCTTTGTCCCTCAGGGACCCCTTTTCTATTATTGAGTTAACTGATGACCTCTGACTAAGTGACATATTTTATGGAAATTTCATATTTTTTTGAATGCATAACAACAACAGTACAAAACAACTGATAAACTGTACAATTAACCCAGATAGTGAACGCAATAACTGCAGGAAGTTTGTGTAATTTGGATGAATTTTGAGAAGACTTTTCATGTTATTTTGAGGACGTTTTAATACAATTCTCTGTATTGTTTCATTCATACTCAGTAGGCTCTTTTTTGACAAGTTCAGTGTTTTCTTCTCCCTGACACTTGGCCATTGTTCTGTTATATCTGTGGTTGTTTTAACTGTGTTCTTTTATAATGCAGGACAAGGCTGTTGTTGTCAGAGAGGGAAGAATATGTGAAAGAAGTCGGTCTGTAAAAGGTGATGAATGTTTACAATGGATGATTGTCTGTCTGCTCGGTTTTCTTGCGCCATCCAATCACAGCAATCCTGCCAGTTAACTTGGTGAGTACATTATTACTACCAATAGGAATAAATAAAGACTACATAAATAACGTTGTAACAAACTAGACTTGTATCCGTTACAAAGGATCTGAAAAGTTCAGGTAGGAGAGGCACTACCTGAGTCTTGTCAGCTTTAATATAGTACATAGCTACCCAGGCTTTAACAGCACCTTTACCACTGTTCAACACTTCTTTTGCACTCTGATAGATGTAATTGACTCAGAAGCTAACAAGCCTGGTTGGGTTGGACCGTCTCTAATCCGTTATGTTTGCTGCTCTCTTGTTGCGAGGTTAAAGAAGAGAGAATTACTGGACTTTCCATCAGTAAATCCATGTCGGGTTTGCACAAGGGACCGAGCCCAAATCCAACTAATGCACGTTATAGGACCTTTCTGTTCCCTCCTTTAGGGATTAGAGAGTCTACGTCTGAGGGCAAAGTAAGATGACTGTGACACACATCACAGATACACACACACACATGCAGGCACTTAGACACAGATTTTTGTCCCAATAATGTGATGAAAACGTAGCACATGTGTGTGTCTGTGCGATGTGTGTACTTTAGTATTTGATTCCTGAAAATCTCACACTAGGATCAATGTCAGAGCGGCTGACACAGTCGGGGGCTTTAGTATGATAACAGCTGTGTCATCCTATACATCTCAATAAGCCCCGGACTCAGTCATACACACAAGCTGCAGTGGAGACACACACACACACACACACACACACACACACAGAGGCACTGACACAGAAAGAAAGAGGGAGAGAGGAGCATTGTAACAGGGTGAGACACAGACACATAAATAGACACTGTCTTTTATGGGATTCAGTGGTGCTGTTAATGGAGAGGAGGGAGGTGCAGGTCAGACTCTGTTGATGGCTGTCTACACAGACAACACAGGCAGCCACACCGCGGACATCTTTCTGATTGTTTCTAATGGCGCTGCAGGTTATATCACATTGGAATAAAAGTGTCACCTTAACTGTGTTGGGTCATGTTAAGCTGTCCTTTTGTAGCTGGGGACACACCAAGCCGACATCAAAAAACTAGCGGCGACGAAGGCCACAAGTTGCGTCGCCTCCCGTCGCCTTTGTTTTGGCCGACAAGTTGCACTCAAACACACCGTAAAGACTACAGCCGGCGGCCAGTTAACACGTACGTTCTGCGACTGCGTGAGATGAAATAACTCTCCACACCAGCAGGTGGCGGTAGTCTGTATTCGCCATTCAAAAAGGGAAACAGGAAGACCGAGGACTGCGGATATACATGCCGTTGTTATGATATGTACATGAAACAAAGCGGCATTTGCCGACCATTTTCACACCACCCTCACTCACCACTTAGCTTCATTCCAGATGGCCATGATGTCGCTGTGAAAAAATCTGTGTATTGGAATGATCAGATGAGATGAAGAAGAAAAATGAGAAGAGCATTCTGTGTTTTTCCTCTTGACTTTACTTGTTTGCTTGCTTCCCTCACGTCCGTTTCTCTTCTCGTGCACTGAATAGTTTAAGCTGAACAGCCAATCAGAGTGATTTCCCTCACCGAAGGGGGCCGCTTCCAATTATATATGCTGAGTCGGCCGAAAAACTGGTCAAAGTTGAGATGAATTTATGAGCCAGTTTCTCAGAATCAGCTTGAGATATAAATCCTCTAAACTTTCTGATATATTTTCAACTGAAAAAAGATGCCCTACTTATGTCGCTGATGTGACTTTCAAAGAGAGAGTCTAAATAATTCCAAGGTTTCTTAAAGGATAAGGCACAAGTTTAATATTATCATCAAATCCCATTATTATCTGACTAAAATAGTATTGTCTGTTTAGCTGCGTATTGCTCTGTGCCATATGACCTCCATTGTCATCCAAAACATATTAAAATTGCATAAAACAGGCATGCATTTACTTGGTCTGGGAAAGACCAGTAGTTTATGGTGGGTAACATTAGATAGATGCTGTGTAACTGACATTAATGAGTAAGCTCTCTGACTTTAGATCTCTTTTTCTATTTGTTCTCCTGTTACACTTCACTTTAGCATGTCACAGGATAGAATCTCAGGATATTAGGGGAAACTCATTGCACCTTCTATCTTGTAATTATTACTGGAGTCCACAGTTGCTGCTGTTCAGTAAAAGTTCTGTATGTCTCGCTTTAAGCATTGGTGGTGTAAACTTTGCCCTCACTTGCAGATCCTCATATGAGATTTATTTAAGATGCTGGAGTATGACTGTGCAGTTTATTTTGTGCATCTGCGCCTGTGTAATTGGGATTTTAGTGTCTGTAGCTGTATGTGTGTGTGTGTGTGTGTGTGTGTGTGTGCGTGTGTGTGTGTGTGTGTGTGTGTGTGTGTGTGTGTGTGTGTATTTGTGCTAATCTCTGCCCTACAAGTCACTCAGACAGCGGTCACACATCCTGAACCCGGGCACATCATGTCCGACGAACCAGCAAAACTCTAAACCCTTCAAAATCACCCAAAGATGGATTGAGAGATTACAAACTCTCATCTCCAAGCAGCTTTCGCACATTCCGAAATGCCCTCAGCACTAAAGAGAAATCTGCAAATGTGACCCTGAACAGCCCTGGGTGTACCCAGCTGCAACTGCAGCCAAAACACATATGTTGTGTTTGCTAGACGGAGTCCATAATTGCTTAATGCCTGCCCTGAACTGACTCCACACACACGTACGTATGTGCTATTTTAAGATGAACGTGTAAGGTTGATTCACAAGCTGGTTCACATTCACTGATTTAGAGCGGCGGTTCTCATCTGGGTTACAATAATTAAAAGGATATGAAATCAGCAAAATGTATTTATTTTACAAAAAAACATTAATATAATCTTTGCAAATTTGTAAATTACTGGTGAATTTGACTCCTATAGGCAGCTAAAAATCATTCAAATAAATGACTCTTTGGTGGAAGTGATCACAACCTGTAGACAATGCATCATTTTAAGGGGTCATGGTTGGTAGCCACACTGTAAACAATTGCTGTTAATTTACAGCAGAATTTCAACAGTATTAACCTGTTATTGCTAAAAACAGTGCTTTACTGTTAATACAAAAGAAAATCTGTTAAATTATGCTCATAGGCCGTTTTTTAACTGAACTATAATGTATTCTTAAAAAACAGCACTTTACTGCTGATCAACTGTCTAAAGTATCATGAATAACAGTTTGATGCAGTATTTTTTGAATTCTGGGAAGAGCAATTTCACCTGATCTGCACATGTGAGGCTGGATCCGTTCTTTTCTTCATCCATTCCCATCTTACTGATTATTTGGTAAGTAGTAATTTTATTTAATTAATAAATCTGTGCAAAGGTTATCAGTGATGTTTCCAGTTAGTTTGCATTACTGAATATGTGCATGTCATGATAGAGGGATTCAACAGCTAGCTAGAATTTCACAGATGACTGCATATTAATCGGACAACACAAGGAGCTCATTTTAATATCTATGTATTCAAGTTAATATCTAAGTTAATGTGCTGATACATGTATTTTGCCAGTGAATTCATGCATAACGACAGTGTATACATTTTACAGTCTATGGAAGTCCTTTCAACATTTAAAGTAATATTAAGACTTCAGTGCATGTTGGTTATTGGGTGGTAATTCAGCAGAGCAGATACAAAATTGAAGGCAAGGTTATTTACTAGCTAACTAGTGTTTTTGAATGATATCTGAAAACCACATGTTCTATAGATCAGATGGTCAGAATATTCATAATTGATCAAAAAACGGTTTCTCAACCAGTAATGCACACCACTCAACACAATTCATTTAAAACATTGACTAAAAATCCATGAAGTTGACTGAGGAAAATTCTTTCTAAGTTTCAGGTGAAACAGCAGGAAGCTATTGGCGCTGGATGGTCAGCCTTGAGGGCCACTTCATATGTGAGGGGATCCAGCCCACCTTCTTGATGGGACTTGCTGCATTATTTTCCACCTTCTACACCTGCACGCTCAAATTAATCTCAAGGTTAGATACTTTCAGTAAAACCTGTATTTTTATTGTGGCATTAATCTAAGTGATTCACACAACTTGATTTTTACACAGTGCCTGAAGAAACACTATCATTTTTCAGGTGCACCGTAGGAATAAACCCTGAGAGAGGCACCAAGGATGGACAGGGCAAAGTCTTCTCAAAGAAAACTGGCAAATTCACGAGCTACAAGACAAGACTACAACCGTATATCCACATGTATCCACTCTGCTGATGGGACTCATGGACTTGAGTGGGACTTCATTTAAAATGGTGAGTTTACATTACATACATGATAAGAGGAAATGAGGGGTACACACGCTGATTTTGTATGTGAGAAGTTACAATGAAAGTTGTGTTGGAACTCATATATATCTCTCTCACACAGTCAGCGGGCTACCAAGGCTGGATTGAGAGAACTGGTGTCTTTGAGTGGGCCATAAGTCATTCACTAACTCACTCCCCGACCATCGCCCAATACTTGGACTTCCACACTTATCCATGTGCCTTGTTAGTGACTGAATATTCATACTTGGACATGATGTCACATGTCTGGTGGTGTTGGTGCTCATTATGATATAAGGCAAAATATTACTTGAGAGTTTTGTTTTAACTCTATGATATAGCTCAACTGTCTGTAACTGTTCCACAAAGTAAGGTTAGTAAGATTGACAGATGTCTTCAGAAATGCTATTTCTTCTGAAAATTGGTTTGTTATCTGTGTCAGGTTTTTGTTGGCGCTGTGTTGAAGTTCATATGAAAATAAAAAGTAAAGTGCAATAAGATAAGCTGTAGATGTTCTTTTCTCACACATTGTACATGATTGTAAAAGCAGTGAATTAGCTCTGTTCTTCACTCACATGTTTTTATGGTTTGCATTCTGTGCTTGTAGCCATATAGACAGACATTTTGGGCATCACAGCCTTAATTATAGCCTTTTTCTTAACAAGTGCCTTTAATTGTATTTAGTGTGACTATTCCTTTGTCTGTAACCTGCTAAGTCTATTCATCTAGGCAAAAAATAATGTTTATTAAAATGTATGTAAAAAATACAACCTAAATAGTGCATTAAAACAAATCAGTAAGATAATGTAAAAGAAAGGGGAAAAACAGCTATATAATGTATCCTTAAACAGTAAATTAACTATAAAATACTGTGAAATTAATCAAAAAACCTGTATATACTGTATTTTTCATTAACAGTACAAAGCTGTAAATTTCAGCGACAGTATAATAATGTTAATTTTACAGTAACATAAAGGCAACCCTGCTTCCAGCTCTTTATTGTTATTTTACTGGGAAATTCTTAACAGTGCACTGCTTCAGGGTTCATAGTGAATAGGGGTGTCACGATTCTCCGAATTCACAATTCGATTTGACTTTCGATTTTAAGGTCACGATTCTTTTCAATTTTAAATTTAAACATGCCATTGTTAGACTACGGAGTCTTGATTTGTAAAGATCAACAGATCATTGGTTTTATGCCCCGACAACTGTCATTTACACCATCAACAAAAAAAAAGGATCCACTAGATGGCAAGAATGTACTTTACAACAACAGCTTCTCAGAGTTTATGAATGCACCATGACGTCCATGTTTACGCCTACATGCTTTACACTGAGGCGAGCATAAACCCCGCCTTACCGTACAAAGCGATGTAGACAAACAATTTAAGTGGAGTTAGCATGACCCTGGCTGATATCGCCAAATAGTTTCATAAGCGCTGTTTTCTTTGGTTGCTGCAGTCTTTAAATCTTCCGCAGCCTACAAACTGAAGTTTTTTTGTCAACGACACATACGTTGTTTACATAACTCACTGGGAAGGCAAAATGTGGGCACACCGGTGACTTCAGGGAAGCAGGAGGATTTTCCAGTTCTGTTGTTTCTCCGTCATCTCCGACTCCGGGCATGGTGGGCATGGTGTCTCAAAGTGCAGCTGCAGGCTACCGATAAGATACGCTTTGTCATCTTTAGCTGCAGGCTACTGGCATGGGCGCTGGAAGTAGGGGAGCCAAGGGGCCATTGGCCCGCCCACTTTATGGTCCTGTCCCACTTCTTTTTAAGGACACAAATCACTGTATCCCCGCAAATGCCCCTATATTGCAACAAGGTAAAAAAAAAGACTTTTCAATCATTGCCGTCCACCCCGTGTATGTCAAGACTGGAGTGTGTCAGAAGTGTTTTTACTCTACAGATACGCTCTCATTTTAATCTGTGCAGCAGCTGTCTGCACGGCTCCGTCTCAGCTGTGTCACATAACCGCAACCTGAACTGAAGCGTTTATTTACGCTGCAAGTCTATTTTTTCCGACAATACGTGAGTAAACGGAAGGTTGATGCCCGATAAACAAGCAGTGAATAATGTATTTATCCACATTTGCAATCGGCGGAGCAGAGTGTACCTAATTCAAATGACATCAAAGTGATCTGTGATCAGTGCGCTGCGACCAGCTCTAGGTCTGCTTGGAAAGGCCCGATCGTGAGTTTTACAGCAACCCTCGCCCGGACCTCGCCGCATCCCGGGGCCGTTGAGTTCTTGCTGCGCAGTGCGCCCTCTCTCCCTGTGGGGAGAGATGGGATTCCCGGGGCGGACTGTCCCCAGTGCCGGGGGGTCTGCGGCGATGTCGGCAAGTGTTCTTGTTTACCATGCTTATGCTGTGTGACTTTTTGCCATCTGCATTCATAACCATACAACCTTTATGACCCTCACTTCAAAATCATTCCGGCGCCGCTGGCTACCGGTAAGATACGCTTTGTCATCTTTGAAATGTTGTTGTTTTTTCCTTCGGACGCACACAAGTAGGTGGGGGTGGAGAGAAAAAAAATACCGTGAGAATCGCCGATCCATCGAAATCAAAAGCAAATTTTGATTTTCGATTTCTGATTTAGAATCGAAGTCGTGACACCCCTTATACTGTAGTGAATACATACTGTATATACATATTAGGGATGCTCATTATGAAAAAATGTCTTAACCGATAACCGACCCTCGTTAACCGATTATTAACTGTTTACCGACAAGATTTGTGCCTTGTATCCAGCGGTGTACCAGCTGCAGAAGCACAACAGATATTCGTTGACGGGAGTCCCCAGTTCACCCGTCCAGGAGCGTTAACTTAGCAGCTACGATGCTGCGTGTAGTTTCGCGGAAATGCAGCCACTTTCCCAGTAAAAGTCTCCACCGCATATTTAGTTTAGTTTAGCAGTTTGTCAGCTGTGTGTCTGCCTGGCGTAACGATACTTTGTCTGTCCGGCATAACTTTAGCGAGTGTCAAATACAAACAGTGTGTGTATTTGTGCTATGTTAGCAGCTCTAGCATTGCCGGAGGCTTCGTGCTCGCCGCCGCACACGTAGTCTGCGTAACTTTAGCGAGTTGCCAACAGATCGTGTGTGTGTGTTGGCGGTCAGTGTGAGGTTTTTGGTGGCGTTATAGCTGTGAACGTCGGTGTAGGAGTGTGTGTACAGTTTATTTGTCGGTGAATAAATGCTATGGTTAAAATGCTTAATGTCGGTTAACGGTTAAAACGGTTAATTATGGACATCCCTAATACATGAGTTATAAGGTTTTGTGATTCTCAAACACTACAAAAAAAGGCTAAAGGCTTTAACCTTTTATTTAGAGGTTCCAACATCATGTGTTGTTTAAAATGTGTTTTTATTCATGATCAATTTATCCATGCTATTTTATGATGTTTCTTTTTTCTACTAGTGTAATAACAGTGTGGAAGTGGTGAAATGATGGTTCTGTAAACACTGCATTTGTAGAATTAATCAGATAAGGACGCAGCTCTCTATCCTCGGGCTGGTTCCAACATCAGCTTGGCACTACACAGAGCTGGGATTTACAATCACAAGTAACTGGCTCTGCACCTCCCAGAAATCCTTTGGAAAGGCAGCCGAATGTGGAGCAAGTGGATTTAGTGGATTCACACATTGAGCGCACGCCACTGATGGCGGTGATGGAGTCTTGGTGTTCACGGTCTTGCTCTTTACAGTGGAGATCTATTATGGTTTCGCTGCCCTCCCTGCTCACTCTGCACTTTCCTCCGTGTCAGACTAGAAACAAATGCAATGGACTCTCAAGCGTGGTAGCTTCAACACCCACAAAACTGTGGGCCGGGCTACTCCCAGTGCCTGACTGAGAGTCGTATCTTGTTTCATGTGGGGTACCGGTGTGTGTAATCAAGTGGTGCTGTGAGAGAGGGAACGACAGGCAATTTAGGAATGATTAAAAGCCACTAAATCACCTTGTCACTGTACTGTATATGTGTGTGCTGTAAATCTGTGTATGTGCCCTCTTGTTTCTTCTCTCGCTTCTCCCAACAAAGTTGCCTTTCATCACAGCAGCTCGCTCGGACGAGCAGCCATAACTCATCGAAAGTGGCCGCCAGACGGTGGACATGATTTCCTGTCGAAATTAATGGGATAAATTGGACACCGGAGTTGGTATCGGACAAGTAAACATTACACACACACTCAGAAGCTTGCGTCAGTGTCTCTATCATCCTTGCATACAGATTCTCTCTCTCTCTACCCTTCTCCCTCTCGCTCCTCCTGCTGTTTCCCCCTCTCCCTCTACCAGAGGAAAGAAACTGCATCTTCCGTCAACACAAATATGTGAAATATAAAGAGACAGAAAGGTCCAAACTCTGCGGTGTGCCGTCACAGTGATGCAGGTGCGTGACTTTGCAGTAGCTCAGGCGGGACACAGTCACAATGTTACTCAGCTCCCTGGGGAGGGGGTGGGAGGGTCCCTGTATACCTGCTGCTGTACAGAGACATATTGCACCAGCCTGACTGCCATTAACTGTCCCTGTATAACTCCCCCCTGTGACCATGTGTCTACTCCAGTGAGACACTGATAGGGCCAAGACTGATACTCAGAGGACTAAAACTAATTGGAAAAAAGGTGCAGCATCCTGCAGAGAAGAGCTACAGAGCAGTGAGCTGCTAAAAAACCAAAGGCCGCTGATTAGAAAGTGTGTGTCTCATCATTTAATTTCATCAGAGCGAATGGTGAATGTATTGTAAAATTAAGAAAGCGCCATATTAATTTATTTGACCTTTTAAAAAGCAGGAAAAGGTTATCTGTGAAAGACAAGTGGCCCGTTTACATCTTAACTTCCAGCAACTCCCTATACTGTCTGGTGTGACCATCACAAATATTACCCTGTGCTGCCCTCTGCTGGTATGAACACCCAGGCCCATGTTGAATACGCTGAGAATTACATGTCAGTGAAAAGCAGTCACAACAAAACATTTTCTGTGCTAAAAAAGGGCTTTCACCTTTAAAACTGCTGGTCATCTGCCTCCTCTCCATGCTGCACTTTACAGTAAACATCTCTTCTTCCTGTCCTGCAGCTCGCAGCCAGACATCCCCAGCATGACTCACTATGTACTGCTTACACATGCGTGGCATTCAAGAGAGAGACACACACATGAACACACTCACTTGGTCGTAGAAGGTGACATTCACCAGGTCGTCCGCCAAGGCAAGCACAGGTGGTCAAAGCCAAACGCACAAGGGTGTAATTAACTTTGGGAGTCCCCTGACAGCTCCACTACTGTATGTGTATATCTGTGAGAGTGATGAAGAGTGTATTACTGATTCAAATTTTGCATGTCACATTCAGTGGGCAACTCCAGGGTCTGATGGTGAAGCCAATGTGGAAGTGCTTTAAACTTGCATTCTTTCTAATAACCAGCAGGGGGCGACTCCTCTGGTTGCAAAAAAGTCCGATTGTATAGAAGTCTATGAGAAAATGACCCTATTTCTCACTTGATTTATTACCTCAGTAAACATTGTAAACATGAGTTTATGGTCTCAATCACTAGTTTCAAGTCGTCTTCAATACAGAATGATGTTTATTCAGTAAATTATGGTTCCATTTAGAGTCAAATAGACCATAAAGCAGGCTATGCTTTATGGCGTGGCTACCTTGTGATTGACAGGTCGCTACCACGGCGTTGTCCGGTCTGGGAGTTGTCTGTGTTTTTCGTCTTATAACTTTAACCCTTTCACGGTGTGTTTTCAGTTCGTGAAAGTTCATTTAATTTTTTTGGTCGCCTAAAAAATGTCTTGTTCAGCTTTCGGTTGTACTTAGCTCCACCCTCTTCTGACACTTCTGGTTGCTAATAACTTTGATCGACAGCCACTGTTTTTGTTAAATGGGTTTCATGGAGTTTATGTTTTTCATATATGTATTCAGGCATATACAGTACATGTATACGTGTGTGAGTGACATAAATAGAGAGGGATGCAGTTAGTTTGTTGCGTGTCTCATTACAACTCAGGCTTGCTGTCATCTGGACAGATAGGTAAGTGTCCCTTCCAATGTCATAGCCTCTCTGAGGCTGCGAGCCGACAGGAGGAGCCCAGACTTCATTAGCAGGTCAATTACCATTTCCCAGACAACATCTGGAGGACACATCGGCCACCCAGCTGCTATTACACACCTCCTAATTCCCCCTCTCCTCAGAATAGCATCAGAAACTATGTAACTGCAGTCTAATGAGGCTCCATCTACGACTCGTACTGAATGTTGAACTGCATTAAGCCGTGTAATTGAATACGGCACCCAGGAGCAACTTAAAAACAACTGTTTGAAATGCTAGCTTTGGACTCCGGAGAGATTTTATATCAATCAGCAGCCTGTTTGATATATTTGTGCATCATTCACTGTCTTCCCCCTGCCTTGTGTTCAGACCTCAGCTTTTTCCTGTTTCTTATGGCCTCCCTTCAATACCTCATCTGTCTCTCGTGGCCTTCTCTCGCTGCTACTTGGAAACTCATCTTTACAAGATTGATCTGAGCCAAACAGGGAGTAACGCTGCTGTAGGCCTTTTTTCACAGCTGCCATTTTGACATTTCTAGCAGGGTGGTAGCAAGGTGTAATTGATAAAAAAAATATTTATTGTGTCACAGTCGTTCCAGTGAGCCACCTAAATGGAACAGGGACATAATTAATGTTGTTAATTACACCTGTGTTTACCCTGCTATGTATGACATGTCGAAATGGCTGCTGTGAAATGGGCCTATTATTACCAGTTGTTGGGTGTAGTGCTGCAGGCAGACAGCCATTTGTACATAGAAAGGCACGCGGCGTGTTGACATTGATTCATTCACATGGGATCACAGAAATACAAGAAAAGAAATAAGAAAAACAACTCTGTTTGTTCCCTGCTGACCCAGCCACAGCCAAAGGCGGCCTCCTCCCGTCACAATGGAACACGGCTGTGTTTTCCTGACTTCTTGATGGAATTTTATTTTTTCTTTTGTTTTATTTATTTATTTTGTAATCAAGGACACAAAAATGTATCCTGAGTAAGAGGCAAGGGAGATGGATTGTGCCGTTGACAGGTAGACTTAAGGGACACAGACAGATGTTAGAATGTTTACATGGAAAATTCTATTAGGTAGTATGAACTTGTTGAACCTGTTTTAGAGCACTGGTTCCCAATCTGGGTTTCCCGACCCCCACTAGGGGTCGCCAAAGCTTCATGGGACGGTCACGAGGCCTTCTTGATTTTGAGGGTTGTAAGACAACTTATATATATAAAAAATATATACAGTTAGCCTATTTGTCAGTATTTCATTCATTTCTGTGAAGAAGCCTAAATTAAATTGTTATTTTTAAAGCTTGGATTATTATTTAAGATATAAACATGATAAGGGCATGGTGAAGACCTGAACATAAGTCATAGTTCACAGAGTTCTCCCTCTGCTAAACAGCCTCATCCTGCATAAGAAAAATATGCAGTTAAAACAACCAAAGAGCTGGTAGAACAATGGCCAAGCGTCAGGGAGAAGAAAACACTGAATTTGTAAAAAAAAAAATAAAAAAAATAAGCCTATTAAGTATGACTGATTGTTAAAAATTCTATTCACAGGAAATAATCTGCTCAAAATTCATCCAAATCGCTTGTTTTACACAAACTTCCTGCAGTTATTGTATTCACTATTTGGGTTAATTGCACAGCTTATCATTTGTTCTGTACTGTTATTGTTATGCATTGAATATAATATGAAATATCCATAAAATATGTCACTTAGTCAGGAGTTTACTCAATGATAGAACTGGGGTCCCATAAGGAAAATGGTTGGGAACCACTGGAACCACAGTATGTCTGGTTCCAGTGAAAGGCTGGTTATTTTTTGTAGCGAAGAATGATGTGAGAGCAGATTTTATGCATAATGCATGAACAATTTGTACAACCAACCTGCTTTTCTATGCTGTCGCAGGTACGTACTGTATACTACGTATGCTCCTTTCACCTGAAGTCTGTGTCAATGTGCCGAACCCGACGGAGAAGACACTTTTCTCTGCTGTTACTGATGTTTTTACTTTGGTACAGATCATCAGATAAAACTTTGTTCAGCTGCTCTTGCTGTCATTCGCATATCTAAGTGACGCCACTGGGGTAAATATTTATATTATATATGACTTGAGAGAATTTATGAATGTAAATAACTCTGCAGTACTAGTACAGTAGTAAGTGCAATTCAGTCATTTACCCAGAACATGCTTATGTGTAATTCTGCTTTTTGACTTTAGTTTTGTCTAAAACTTTACAAAATATATCGTGAAGTATCTGAACTGACCTGTGCGAAAGCTGGTTAGCCGAATTTACAAGAATAAAAAAAAGTATTGCAGAAAAAGTGCATGGATATATAACATATCATGAGATATATATCAACGGACAACAGCAGATATATCCGAAGCTGACGAAGATCTAGAAAACAGCACCGAGTTGAAAAAGAACAACAAAGCTCCAGGAAATGACCAATTATCAGCAGAACTATTTAAAACCGACCCAACCCTTGCGGTTAACATTCTACATCCATTGTTGTGAGAAGATATAGCAAAATGAGACCATCCCAAATACTTGGAAAGAAGGAACCATCATCAAGCTACCCAAGAAAGGAGACCTAACAGATTGTAACAACTGGAGGGGAATTACATTACTTTCCATCGCAAGCAAAATATTCTACAAAATATTGATGAACAGAATGAAAACAGCAGTGGACAACATACTGAGGAAAGAACAGGCAGGATTTAGGAAAGGGAAAGGCTGCAATGACCATATTTTTGTATTAAGAATGAATTGAATTGAATGAATCATCGAGCAATGTACAGAATGGCAGAGACAACTTATCATCAACTTCATTGATTTTGATAAAGGCATTTGATAGCCTCCACAGGGGACAGTCTTTGGAAAATTCTCAGACATTATGGAATACCAGCAAAGATAGTATCACTTGTGAAAGTGTTCTACACTGACTTCAGATGCATAGTAGGATGCACAAATGACACCAGCTTCCTTGTTAAATCAGGAGTGAGACAAGGGTGTGCAATGTCGTCGTTGTGGACTGAGTAATGCGAACAACCCTAAATAACTCAAAGACTGGCATCAGATGGACCCTCTTTTCCAATTTAGAGGACTTAGACTATGCTGACGACCTCGCTCTCCTATCACATCTACCGAGTCACATGCAAGACAAAACATCTAGACTACAGAAAAATGCAAGCATGCTGGCATTTAAGATTAAGATCAAGAAAACAGAAGTCATGCCCCTCAACATAAAAGAACAACAACTGACATGTACGTCATCTTTCACATACCTCGGAAGCCGGGTAACATTATGGCCAGATTAGGAAAAGCAAGGACAGTATTTCTAAGATTTGGAAACATCTGGAAGTCAACACATATAACAATAAAACACCAAGATAAAGTTATACAACAGCTGTGTACTCTCTGTCCTTCTATGTGGTGCTGAGGGCTGGAGAAGGACTGAAAGAGACATAGGCAAGCTTTCCAGCTTTCACAATACCTGCCTCAGAAAGATCATGAGGATATTGTGGCCTATAGGAAGATTACAAACCATGAACTACACAAAACAACAGGGTGCTTGGACATTGAAACAATATTGATAAGAAGAAGATGGAGATGGCTAGGTACATGTATTAAGGGAACCATCTGATGACATGACAAAAGTGGCATTGCGTTGGACACCAGAGGGGAAACGCAAAAGAGGGAGGCCCAAAACAACGTGGAGGCGAGCCATCGAAGGAGAAATGAAGATGAGAGGGAACAGCTGGAACAACATTGAGAAGAAAGCAAACAACAGAGTTGAGTGGAGATCCTTAGTCCTTGCCCTATGTGCCACCAGGCGCAACAAGGACTAAGTAAGTAACATCCATGTGAAGACTGTAGTTTGTAACATGTCCAGAGTTTGTATATAATGTTCCTGTTAGGCCCACTTTAGTCTATTTGCAAACAGTCAGTGGGAAGTAACTTTGTCAGTGGTTCTCTCCCGTCTTTACATAGCAGTTCTTGTCCTAGTTTGATTTAAATAGAGCTGTTACAGAAATACAAAATTAAGTAACTCAACTAAGGAATTTTCCCTACAACCTTTGCCCATGTAGTCATCATGGTGTAGGCATAAAGTGACACAGTAGATAACTAAAGGTGACTCAGCAGTTATTATCCTCTGACTTTTGCTCTGATTAGCAGGACTTTGAAACACAATGCATGACACAATGAAGACAATGCTTACAGGGCTCGGCAGGTTGGGTAAAAGGTGAAAATCCAGATAAAAGCAATATTATTAATTTATGCTCTATTATATTCATTTGTCACCAGTTTTGGAATTTTCCTAAGGGGACCCTTAAGCTCAGTCAGGCCTGCTTCTATAAAGCATAGGATGATTTACTTGATACGTAATTAATGTCTGGCCCAATGGCATCATGTGAAAGACACGGACGTTGTAGTATCACGGTTTGGCCACTACCAAAATTTGCTTCAAAGCCTGCCGCTCTGCCTGGTGGCTTGGCCGGCTCAGCTGTTACCATGTTGAGAGCCGTGCGGAGGCAATAGAAATGATCCCACTTTTGCTTTTAGAGTCTTTAAGACAATTTAAGTTTGTTTAGGTTTTGGATTTGTTGGTGTTTCAAAAGCCTTTTGACATGGAAGACATTTTGACACAGTCAGAAAAGCACAGGTGTATAATAATGATTGAACTCCATTTAACTGCTTCAGTTTCAGCGCCCTGGTAGTGTGCATGCTGGCTCACTGTCACACTGTCATGGCTTACTGGGACACTTGAAATCTGAGCCATCCTATTAGTTCCACCTGTGCTATGACAGGTCAAAATGAGAAAGAGTGGAAAAAGACCTGCAGTAAGCTATAATATTTCATGTCATGCAGACAGGAATCTCTGGAGAGGATACTTGATAACTTGCTCTGTCTTTCATCATTGTTTATTTTCACTGCTCTCCTTGCAGTATACAGTGCTGCTGTACGTCAATAGGTTATACTACCATTTGACCTGACCTGAATAAAATAATTATTATTCAGTCAAAGTTGGATGTGGACACATGAAGAGTTTCCACATGATCTTATACCAGAATGTGAAACACTCTGATTGTGGCAACTGATTGTGCAGTTTATCCCACTGTGGCTCTACACAATCCCTTGTTTCTCTGGCCTTAACTGGTGAAATAGATCTTTTACTTACTGTAAGTCTAATTGGGCATGCTTTTAGAATTTTAGCATGATTAATTATGCATTAGCTCCTAAAATAATTATAAATACTATTAATTTTTAACCTCCTGATGAAAATGAAGCAAGCGTATCACCACAAGGATACTATTCTGTCGGGACTATTTAAAGGTCCCATATTATGCTCATTTTCAGGTTCATACTTGTATTTTGTGTTTCTATTAGAGCACTTTTACATGCATGTAATGTTCAAAAAACACTTTATTTTCCTCATACTGTCTGCCTGAATATACCTATATTTACCCTCTGTCTGAAACGCTCCGTTTTAGTACATTTCAACGGAATTTCAACGGAATTGCAACAGAATTGCGTTGCTAGGAAACAGTTTGGATCCATGTTTACTTCCTGTCAGCTGATGTTATTAACATACACTGCAACCAGGAAATAAACTGGGACACATTTAGAATGTTTACTTTTAGAACCGTGTAATGGTCTAAATATTGTATATTTGTGACATCACAAATGGACAGAAATCCTAACGGCTTGTTTCAAACGTACAATTTGTGAATACAGGCCCTTGAACCTGGTTGGTTATATACTTTTTAACTCCGGATGTATTTGTGGGTTGTAAATAAACTTGGGATGCTGTTCATATATTCAACTTAGGATGTAAATAAATCTGGGATAGTTTTTATATTATATTATATTATCATTCTATGATATATGAGTTAATAGAGGAGAAGTGAGAAAGGGGTAGGGTAATATAAGTTTTTCTTCTACCTACTCCTTTTCGGACACTATAACTCTTGTTTTGTTTGTTATTATTTTGTATCTGTTTTTATTTATTATATGTTCGAAATAAAGTCTTTCATTCATTCATTCAGGCTGGGTGTATTTCTCTGTATATTGGGCGTTTTGATAGTTTACCAGTATTTACATAGCACTTAAATCTGCTTTATAATAAAACAAAAACTTGAAAATCTCACTTTTTTTTTATAATGTGGGACCTTTAAATCCTTTAGAAACACTGCTGCAGAGTGTTTGCAGGTTACGTAGTTCAGGAGGTGAATGGTCCCTGATGATCGAGATATATGAGGTTACATAACGAGCATGTTTTCCGCCTCTGGGACAGGACCGCCTCCGGTAGCAGCAGCTTCATTTAACCCTTAACTGCCTTATTAACAGTGAAACGTGACCGTGTCCAGTCAGTCAGTCGACGGCGGTGTGTGAGCAACTGAGCAAAGATGGGCTTTCTCCCGGACTTTTCCATCGAGACCTGGACTTTAATAGTGATTTTCATCACTCTGGTCGCAGTGTAAGTAGTCTTATGTGGTGTTGTTTATCTCTGGCTTTTAAAACGCAAAGTTTGCAAACGATGCCAAACACATAAAACACTTTGTTTTGTTTTATTGTGGAAGTGAAACCGCAGTCAGGTTGAGTTGTTACGCAGTAGAAACTGGAGCTAATGTCATGGGACAAGTGAATAGATCTGATTGTAGCTACTTCCTGTTTCTTAAGCTTAAGGCAAAAATATTGTTTTTCATGCACTGGTCAATTTTTTAAGATTTGGAGCAATTTTGCTTCCATTAAATATGTCTTCTTTCAGACTATAGTGGAAAACAAAACATCCCAAATACACATTTAGGTGATTATTTTACAACAATTTGTCTATTTGCTGATTTATCATAAACCCAACAAAAGCTAGCATTAGATAAAGCTTCATTTGCATATTAAACATAACATTTCAGAAAACTTAGTAATATAATATAAAAAAAATATTGCCTTAATATAAGTTATCAAGTAAGGAAGTTTCATGGTGATAATCTATTAGTTAAAATGTTTAGTGTCTTAAAAATGTATGGAATTTAATTGAATGTTAGTTGCTACTAGAATAATAAGTAAAAAGGGTATAATTTGCTTAAACTTCAGCCTACACCTTTTGGGTCAAAACTTTGTTTTTGTTTTTTTCCGATTTGATTTAATGCTTATTCTTTATTATGTGCATTCCTTACGGAAAAGTGATAATAAAGGCCAAAATAAATGACTACTACTCGTAGCTTACTACTACTACTACTACAACTACTACAACTACTACTACTACCACTACTACTACCATTTATTCCTATAAACATGGCAAAAAAAATATTCTTTATGTCCGTTGACAGTATTTTCTGATTCATGGAGTGATACAAAGACATATCAGAGATTCCCTCTGTAAACACCTTTGACTCTTAATATGTCAACAAAATGAAACAAACATTTTGAACCTGGCTTTATGCAATGTTCAGATTTTTGTTCTGGAAATGTATGAAAATTGGTGTATATTTGATAAGATAATGCCTCATTTGCATATTTAAACAAAACATTTAAGAATACTTGTAATGCAAAAAATAATTGTCTTAATATAAGTCATCAACTGGGGAAGTTTCTTGGTGAACTCTGTTAGGATATTATCAGGTTATTATGACAACACACACAAGGATTTTACTGGACTAAAGGTACAGTTACGGCTTTTTCAACAATAAGATCTACATAATATATACAGAATATAATATTAATCCAGTTTAGAGTTAATTTACCTTAAATAATGTAATTAATGTTATAGTAGGCTGCTATTTATTACACTAGGCTATCACTAGAAATAGAGTTACTGAGGTGACCAAACTCTCTGTATCAATAGGCCCTTTTCGCAGCACCCATTTATACATGATATTGCAGGGTAAACCGGTAACACGCAGGTGTAGTTAATAACATTAATCATGGTATTAATCATAATTAATTTGAGTTACACCTGTGTTTATGCTGCTATGACATGTCAAAATGTCTGCTGTGAAAAGGTTTAATGGCAAAAGTATGTTGTTCCACCCTAACAGGTGCGGCAAAATAGACAGGAAAGAAAGGGAGATGTCAGTCAGTCTTCACAATCCCACATCGTCCTGAGAAGAGGTCAAAATACAAGAAAACACTTGTGTGGGTGTAGCAAGGGGCTTTGGATAAACCAGCTAGTCCTTTACCAAATACATGTATACTGTATGTAGCTACTAGGAATATAAAATAAATGGGTATTTATTTTATGATTTATTTAAGAAAGTAATGAAAACATTGGCTACTTACTAGTTTAGTCTATTTTAAAGTGAAACTCTACCACAAATCGTTTTCTTTCACACCCCTCATAAGCTTGATAGATGGCTGTTAAAAGTTGTTTTTTAGTAATCTGAATGTAAAGGTCATGCACACCCACACAGGTGCTTTTACTTATTCTGTTATGATGGCAATTACGTGATAGCACCAGACTCCTTGTACTAACAAGGATTATAAAACTGTAATAAAAAGATTATAATGCTGTAATTTCGATCATTAATAATGATAAAATTAATGATTAATATCATTAACGATGGCTGCATTTCATTGAGTTTCAGAAGTCCTGGAATATTGGGACACCTCATTGGAACCAAGCTATCGTTAACTAAATTAATTACACCTGTGCTTTTCCTGCTATGACATTCGCCTAAAAACGTTTTATTCAGCGTTCCGTTATACTTACAGTAGCTCCACCTTCTTGTGTCACCTCTGGTTGCAAAAAACCAAGGTGGCGACGGCCAAAATGCAGAATTCAAAGCTCCAAAACTGTAGTCCACAAACAAGCGGGTGACGTCACGGGGACTACGTCCACTTCTTATATGCTAAAGGTGACCAGATTATTTTGGTACAAAAAAAAGTATGATATTACCCACAAAAACTTTTCAAAGCTGCTCTTTATGCTGTGGCTAGTATGCCCCATCAAACACAACAGCGGTGATTATGTAGCGAGACTGTTTTGTGGTTTGAGAAGGTTTTATAGCCGGTGCCGGCTGCTTTCTACATAAAGGATGCTTACTTTTAACAGCCACCTCTCAAGCCTACAGGGGATCAATGTTTTTGGTGTACCAACTTATGATTACTGGAGGAGGGACACCCGCTCTCCATGCAAAGTTACTAAAAAGCTGCAGTGCATTCAAGCGATAGCCGACTGACATTAGGCGCACTTCTGTGACCATTTGAGGGAATATGAGGCACAACATGACTCATAACAGATAAAGTGGATACTCATTGAGGTAAAATGGCATAAGAGGCTGTAAAATATATCATAAAAAGGCCGATTTACAACCAGGCAGTTGTATCATTTTATTGTTTTCTGATGGGATTGAATGTTTAGACTCTACTGTTTACTATTACTCTTTACTGTTGAGGCAATAAAATGAAGAGCACAAGCCAAAAAAATTGATTCAAGTTAACAAAAACACAAATTTGAATAAAGTTGATACAGTGAAATTGAATAATAGGCACACTGGATAATGTCCCAGTGGGTTTATTATTACAGTACGACAGATACAATCCTCGTCTTTGTACAACAAACATGCAATAATTGCACTACAAGTCCACATTCTTTATCAAAAATCTGTTTATTTAAACTTTCCTTTCACTTATGATGAAAACAGTAGGCAATATAAAAGAAGATCTATTCAAAGACAAAGCATGACAGAATTAAAGTCTGGAGGGATTTCACAAAAGAAGGTTAGATTAATAGACTTTTGTAATAACAGATGGATTTTGGTCTCTGTTTTCTAATCCTGCTTTTAATCCTCAGATATGGATACGCTCCTTATGGCTTTTTCAAGAAATTAGGCATCCCTGGACCCAAACCTATGCCCTTTATTGGGACATTTTTGGGGTACAGAAGGGTGAGACGCATTTGCCAAATTAGTGCAGTGATCTAAGGTGACACTTTGATAGCTGATAGCTTTCTCACTCCTTTTATTCCTATAGGGCGTCCACAATTTCGACACAGAATGCTATCAGAAATATGGAAATATGTGGGGGTGAGTGTGTGTGCAAGAATATATACATTTCTCCTGCTATGCTCCAGGCTGTAACTGACTGACTCGCCACAATATCTGCTGTTGCATTATAAGGTGTTACGATGGCAGGCAGCCTTTACTGGGCATAATGGACACAGCTATGATCAAAACCATCTTGGTTAAGGAGTGTTATTCTGTCTTCACCAACAGACGGGTAAGTAAAAAAACAAGTGAATACTATAATAATCAAAGAATACAATGTAAAGAAGGTATCCCCTGTGTTTGTGTGTGTGTGTGTGTGTGTGTGTGTGTGTGTGTTTAGGATCTGGGCCTAAACGGACCATTACGTGACGCTGTATCAGTAGTAGAAGATGAGCAATGGAAGAGGATTCGCAGTGTACTCTCTCCGTCATTCACCAGCGGACGCCTGAAAGAGGTTAAAAATCATATTTTTTAGGGCTGTCAATCGATAATATAAATATTTAATCGTGACTAATGGCATGATTGTCCGTACTTAATTGTGATGAATCGCAAATTAATTTGACGTTTTTGTATCTGTTAAAAATGTACCTTAAAGGGAGATTTGTCAAGTATTTAATACTCTTATCAACATGGGAGAGGACAAATATGCTGCTTTATGCAAATGTATGTATATATTTATTATTGGAAATCAATTAACAACTCAAAACAATGACAAATATTGTCCAGAAACCCTCACAGGTACTGCATTAAAAATATGCTCAAATCATAACATGGCAAACTGCAGCCCAACAGGAAACAACAGCTTATTATCGTGTCAATTTTGACAGTCCTAGTTTTTTTTTGTTGCATTATTCACGTGTGCACTGAAACCAGTTGGTCCATGATTCCAGTATGGAAATATTGAATAATTTAATGTTTTTGTTATTTACTTTTTGTGCAGATGTACACGATAATGTTGCAGCACTCAAGTAATCTGATCAAGAGCCTTCACAAGAAAGTAGAGGCAGATGAAGTCATAGAAGTTAAAGAGTAAGTCATGTTTTTGTTTGTGATGAGATTTGGACACAGACTCTTTGTGCTGTTCAATAAAAAACATTTTTTAACACAAACATTTGGATGTTTTTTTTTTTGTTCCTACATTACATGTTTGCCTTTTTTTGCAGAGTGTTTGGACCTTACAGTATGGATGTCGTGACCAGCAGTGCCTTCAGCGTGGACATTGATTCCATCAACCATCCCTCTGATCCTTTCGTAGCAAACATTAAGAAAATGGTCAAGTTCAACTTCCTGAATCCCCTGCTTGTGCTTGTGGGTACGTCAAACATTATGCTGTACAATCTAAAGTCTGACTTGTCCCCTTTGAGCCCTGAATCAACTATATCTTTTCAATTCTTGTTCATTCCAGTTCTGTTTCCATTCTTGGCGCCACTTTTTGAGAAGATGGATATGTCATTCTTCCCTGCTGAAGTGTTGACTTTCTTCTACAACTTTCTAAAGACGATCAAATCAGACCGGCATAAGAATGAGCACAAGGTAATGTGGATACAGTGTATAGCTACAATGGATTGATGTTGGCTGATGGACATTTTTTTTCATATTTTGTGTTCATAACTTTTCCCTTCACTGGAAAGTCAAAGTAGGATCCCCTTGTTTTTGTCTTGTAGAGCCGAGTGGACTTCATGCAGTTGATGGTGGACGCTCAGACGTCAAATGACAACAAAGAGGATAAGAGCTCCTACAAAGGTAGAGAAAGAAACCAGATGGAGGGATTAGAGTTCATGATTTCTTCCGGAATCGTGACTGATGGGTCAATTTCAAGATATCAAGGGTCACTTTCTTCCTTAAGAATTACTTTTCATTGTGCTCAAGTTGAATGTTTTCACAACGTGTGTTGTAGGTGATATTTTGCTTAATGTGCATCACTGACAAGTAAAAATCGGCGTGTGCAAGGAAGCAGAAGGGTATTTTTGTTGGTCGACAGCAGTTAATCAAACAAAGAATGAGATTAAATGGGCCAATCAGCAAAACTATGAGGAGTTATTATTTTTATCTAGATAAAGTAGTTTTTTGAAAGTGTAGGATTTAGTGGCATCTAGTGGTGTGGTTGCAGATTGCAACCAACAGAGTCCCCCTCCGCTCACTCCTCCCTTTCCAAGACTGTGGTAACGTGAGCCGCCGAGTGCAAAACCATGGTAATGCCATTCGCGTCTCTCAGAGGCCATTCTTATCATAATATAACACGTTCTCACCCCAACTAGTCATATACCGCCGCTTTGTCACGCCCCTTGGCTTCACTTTCGGTTTAGGCAGCAAAACCACTTAGTATGATTTATCAAAAACAACATGGTTGGGCTTAAAACGTTCGTAAAGTGAAAATGAAACTGAACATTGTGAACACGGGACACAAACTAACAGCTGATGGGAACATGAAAGTGAAACTTAATGCACGAGACGCGAACAGCGGTCTCCTCAATGATGATGTTTTTGTTGGTCCCATCCACTTCCCTAAGCTAACGAAAACACAACAATTCTTAGTTTCAGGTGATTATACACTATTGAAAACATAGTTATGAATATTATATTCCATTTCTGTTAATACATTCCCCGAAATGCTACATACTGTAAAAAAGCTTCATATTTATTCAGAGCTTTGACATTGTTTCCAGTACAGTCACCATCTTCTTCTAGTTTTAAAATCAGAGTGTAAGACCAGTGACAATAATCGTCCAGTCAGACATTAGAAAGGTTCATGTTGACTGAATTGAATGCATTATGAGCCTTTCTAGACCGCAAAGTTAGGGGCTATTGCTTTGACTATTATCATAACAGTGATAATAGTTTAAATCCCCATGTGTTTGTGTTACAGGACTGACTGATAATGAGATCCTGTCTCAGGCCATGATATTCATCTTTGCTGGCTATGAAACCAGTAGCAGCACACTGGGATTTGTATCCTACTGCCTGGCAACCAACCCTCACACCCAAAAGACCCTGCAAGAGGAGATTGATGAAACTTTCCCAGAAAAGGTTACTTGAGTATTTTTTTACTGACATTTTTAGTTTTTATCAGCATCTGATTCTGTGCAAGCAGCTTATAGCGACTTTATTCTCCAGGGTCGGCCAACCTATGAAGCCCTGATGCAGATGGAATACCTGGACATGGTGCTGAATGAGTCCATGAGGCTTTACCCGATTGCTAACCGATTAGAGAGAATATCAAAGTCTTCAGTGGACATTAACGGTGTGACCATCCCTAAAGGAACTGTCGTCATGGTGCCAGTTTACACTCTCCATCGCGCCCCTGCTTTGTGGCCTGAGCCTGAGGCCTTCAAACCTGAAAGGTACTGGATTAAAGGCAGGCTACGGTCAGACTTTACCCCAAACTTAGCTATTTGGCTAATCAAAAGATATTTGTTCATGTTTTTTTTTGTTAGGTTCAGCAAAGAGAACAAAGACAACATCGATCCCTACGCCTTCCTACCGTTTGGAGCAGGGCCAAGGAACTGTATTGGCATGCGGTTTGCTGTCTTGATGATGAAGCTGGTCATTGTGGAGATCCTTCAGGACTTCAGTTTTGTCACTTGCAAGGAGACAGACGTGAGAAGACTTGCAGTATTTGTGATCTTTAAGTAGTGTAAAGTTTTTATGTATGATTGAATTTGAGCTTCGTTTGGGCTTCATTTGTGATACATTTCTTGTTTTCCTAGATTCCAATGGAGCTGGGAAATGATGGATTTACCACACCCAAGAATCCCATCAAACTGAAGCTGGAGCCCAGAGCAACCGCTGCCGATCCTCCCTCAAGCTAATTTTGATTAGTCAGGCTGTTCTCATACACTGTTAGTAGCTATATCTATGAAAAATAATGCACTGTAATCCCCAAATATCACACAAAATCAATTTGTATTTAATCAACGTGAACCAGGAAGTTTAAAGAGCGACAAACGCCGTGTAGGGAGGTGTTGTGGGTGGATGCATGGGTCCAAAAACACCGGACTTTCATCTTTCAGCTTCCGTATTTAAGTAACGCCACTTCTGTTGTTATTTTAACATAAATGTTGACTTATTTGTCACTTAACTTCCGTTCTTTAGTTATGCCACTTCTTTAGTTATTTTACTCAAATGTTGACTTATTTGTCACGTAATTTCTATACTTAAGTTACGCCACTTCCTTAGTTATTTTACTCAAGTGTTGACTTATTTGTTACGTAATTTCTGTACTTAAGTTACGCCACTTCCTTAGAGTTTTTACTCAAGTGTTGACTCATTTGTCACGTAACTTCCCTACTTAAATGACACCACTTCCGTAGTTATTTTAACCTAAACCACGATCTTTTCCTAAACCTAACCAAATAGTTTTGTGAAGACGGAAGTTTATTTTGAAAAGACTGTATGCTTGTAATGAAGGGAAATTTACATGTTTTGCTGGACATTCGTAGGACAACGCACAAAAAATGAAGAATAACTTTTTGTAAGATGTCATACCGTTGTATGAGGATACGTTGGAATAGGACACAATTTAAAATGACAGAACATCTTGCAAGACTTGCATGCTTTCAATAAGGAATTCAATAACAACATTTACTATATGCATTACACAACTACTAATAAGGAAATAAGGAAAACTGTAAAGCCCAGCCAACAATTTGGCTCCTAAAGCTCGAGACTACTAAACATACCACTACTGATGTTTTTTGTCATTTTAATTTACAGATTTACTGATACAGTTTACTCTTTTCTCTATGTATTTTAACTGATTTTTATATTTTTGTAATCTCTTTGATATCTTGAATATAAAAGAATACCAATCAATGAAATCACTATTACTGTTCTTGCTTTTATTTTCAAATCAAATTCTATATAACTGTTGAAATGTATGGATCACAAATAAAAAAACTATATTGCAAAGATGGTAGTGAATTTAATTATGCTCAGTTATTCAGCTTAGCTCGTTTCAATGTTGCCATTGTTTTTTGGTTGGCTATGCTCTTTGCTCCTCATTACATAAGTTAGAGAAGGAGGAGCTGAGAGCTTATCACAAAGAGCACCTAAGTGGGCCGGGCTCAGGAAACAACATGAACAGGCCGACAAATAATGACCTCATTCACTTCTCCGGGCCTTTCATCTGACATTTGTTTTATTTTGCATGTACACGCTCTCATACATCACATTTCACTCATAGCATTACACACATTACTGATATTCTTGTAATCTCATTTTTCATTTATCTAATACAAATTCTCATATTTAGTTTGGTCAGTGTGGTCTCGCTCCTTTGTCACCTTTTTGAAGCAGGTGTTGACAATCCTTAAGATGTATCTAATGTAGTAATCTGTAATTTTAGGCAAACTAGTTGTCCTTAGTTTGAAAATGTAATGGCGGTTATGGAAAGTAACTATTTAAACTTAGCACAACGTTAAACATATTTTCACAGTGATATTAGTACATTTACTTAAGTAAATGATCTGAGTACTTCTTCCACCACTGCATTTAAAAGGTAAATATTATAGCTACTTTTTACTCCGCTACGATTACTTGACAGCTAAAGTTCATACAAAGGATCCATTTATAATGTATGATGCAATGTTACAGTGTAAATGACCCAACAGTTTATAAAGTAGCTAAAGTTAGACCCACCTTAACAGCTACAATTCTACTAAGTTACCCATTAATGCTTCATTAATGAAAATATAATGCATTGGTAATAATAATCCAATCATATAATTAATAATTACTCACAGGGGCAATTTCTGCACGTGAGTACTTTTACTTTTGATGCTTTAATTACATTTACAGAATAATACTTTTAACCGAGTAATATTTTGATCGCAGGACTTTTACTTGTACTGGTGTATTTTTACATTGTTGTATTGCTAATTTTACTTAATTGAAGAACCTTGATACTTCTTTCACCAAAAGGGTTGAAGAGCATTGCTGTTTGTGCTACATGTGTTACATCAGCTGTACTGGAAAAATACATAACCAGTGAAACACAGACACAAGCTCACATGATGAGACATGATGACGTGACTGAAAAAAACACCAGTATTGGCACATTGCACATCAAACCTGTTAGCAATAAGTGGTGGTTGACTTGCAGTACTTTATCCTTCAAAATAGTATAAGAGGTCATATTGATATCTACTGTATATGAGGCTGAACTTTGAACCGTGTCTTCATCAGAGCCTCACGTGTAGAAGCAGAGTTACCAGCAGTCTGGCGTGTACAGAGGTGAGAATGACATGCAGGCTTGAACACTATTGTGGAAATCTTTTGGAGCAGATCCTTTATCAAAAACATCTCGTCTATCAGGTTTCTGACTTACTTTTCAATAAAGCCCGGGTCTAAAAGAGGTAGCAGAGAAACAAAAGAAGGATATGTAAAGAACAAAGATTAGACTATCCAATGCCAACGCTCAATAACTGGCCTAGTTTTAAATGTCAGGACATTGCTTAAAGGTAGGCACGATTTAAAAAAAATATCCAATTGCAATTATTTTTGACTGATTTTGCAATTGCGATATGATTCGAGATATTAGAAGTAATTATAAGTTTTACATCATTACTCTTATTTTCAGTGAAAAACATATTACATTGATCACGGTGTGATTTTTGCAGGGATCTGTACCAAACTAAGATGTTTTCTTAAATCTGTAGAATATGATGTGTAGGCCAGGACATCTCTGCAGCACCACAATATTTAATTTAAAATGGTATTTTGACACACATTTTTCTTTAACAAATATTGCAATTTCCTCCTCATCCTGCATTTCAAAAACTGCCTTAATGCGATTTCGATAAAAATTTTGATTAATTGTACAGCCTTCAAGGGGCTGGATCCCACCATGACATCACACTCCCATATTGTTTGACAAAACCAGAACTACCTGCTTCCCTATTTTAAATCATGATCTCCAATGTGGCAGGTTTGTAACTAATCAATAATTAGTAATTACTGGCACATGAATAGACACAAATCATCTACACTAAACCTTAACTTATGAATGCACCATATAAATCCTACATGAGTAAAGCATAGTGACAGTATTCTCCACTAAATTAGACTGATTTGATTGATCCTCGAGTTGCAAAACCATGAGTTAATAATTCTAGTAGACTATACACTAAACCAGCTATTCTCAACCACTGGGCCGGGGCCCACCGTTGGGCCTCAGAGCGCCACCTAGTGGGCCGCGGAGGTACTGCCCAATGGTTAAATTAACCTCTCAAAATCTGACAACCACTATTCTGTCTTTCAGAGGTCGTAGCGGGCTCAGTGTTAAAGCTAGGTGAAGATACTGGTATCTTAAAGAACTATAAAACCTGTTGAATCCATTGGTACCAACCATGTTATACTAGCTGGTCATGAAGGAGGTTAAATAACGCTCCAAATTTATGCAAAATTTTGGCGAGGAAAAACTATAATGTCCATTTTCAAAGGGGTCCCTTGACTCCTGACCTCCAGATATCTGAATGAAAATGGGTTTTGTGGGTACCCACGAGTCTCCCCTTTACAGAGATATATGTCTCGGATGCAGTGACACAAAATGGAGTGGTTTTTGAAATGAAAAAGTGATGTTGGAGACAACCCTGCACCAGTAAAAGCTCCAAAGTGTGTGGTGAGGAAATATGACCCTGAATTTTTTTCATAATGGCAGGCAGTGATGGTTTAGGGTAAGCTGAATAATTCTGCGGGTCATTACACATGACAGTGGCATAACACATATTTATATCCCAGCTTGTCATTTATTTGGGCAGGTTGGACATTTTTTAACAATCAGAAGTGGGCCTCAAGTTACAAAAGGTTGAGAACCCCTGCACTAAACTGTAATCTGAAATGTTGTAAGACATGTTTGTTTGACTTCACCTCTGTCTAACAGAGAAATCTCAGCTCTGTAGTTGCTGTCTCAACCAGACTCCACTCTGAGTTAGTCCTGTAATAAGCTTGCACATGTGGAATTTGCACATAGGTTTACTACCTCATTTAATTTTATTTTAAAACAAAACTGTAACTTGCACATTTTTCTAATATATAGTATGTCATCCATCTATCTATCTATCTATCTATCTATCATTTTTTTTCAATTTCAATTCAATTTGCTTTATTGGCATGACTGTCAGGTGAACAGTATTGGCAATGTGTCAATTCAATAATAAATAAAAAGAAAAAAAAAGAACAAAATAAAAACAAAAACCTATATATATACATATATACAATTCATTAAGCAAATTACAATATATAGATATTTAAAAAGAACATGCATGTAAATGGAAGAAAACAATGAATAAGTAATTGTTTGTTGTCTCAATAAAACAAACAAACAAATAAAAAACAATTAATAACAATATATTGCAATATCAAAGGATAAATGTAAAAAACAACAAAAAAAACTAAAAAAGAACAAAATAAAAACAAAAACATATATATGTATATATATATACATATATACGATTCATTAGGAAAATTGCAATATATAGATATTTAAAAAGAACATGCATGTAAATGGAAGAAAACATAAAGAAGTAATTCATGTTTGTTTTGTCAATAAAACAAACAAACAAATAAAAAACAATTAATAACAATATATTGCAATATCAAAGGATAAATGTAAAAAAAAAAAAAAAGGAGTAAATAAAAGGCAGTGTGAGTTACATCTATCTGTCTCTTAGGCTGTGACATGCACTATCTATAGCAATATGGCACATTAGGTCTTGATTCTGACATTTGGCCATTAGGGGGCGTTAAAACACTGTGAGAGAAGAAACAAGCCCTCTCCAACACACGAAGCGTCAATTTATTTTAGTGCAATTTTGAGAAATAACCTCCTCTTATGAATTCTAGTAGTAAAATTACAGATTATCTGTGCAGTATCATAAAATTGCAATAATATTTTAATCAAGTATATATTTTATTGTGGCTTCTAGATCACAAAAATCCACATTTTGAGTCATGCACTTAAAATTTACATACTACTATCATAACAAGTAAAACAGGCCAACTATAGTGTGCCATCATTAGGGCCTAATCTGCAAAACACTTGAAATAATCCACGCTGGGAGTGGACACAGGAATGGGTTTAGAAATGAACACTGGACGTCCGAAACAAAGAGGTTTATCCTCACAAACCAGGGAACGCCCTAAGCCCCGCCCCCTAGCGAAAAGCTCGTCACCCATTGGTCATCTGTTTACGCTACGCCCCTTTGATTGGCTGGCGGCGTCGTCACAGAACTGTCTGTTGTTCGCACTCGCCTCAGAGCGCCTGTGTGTGTGACAGAGAGGACTGCTCTGATTTCATGCTGTTGTGTGTGTGGAGCCTCCTTTTCTGGGATTTGGAGAACAATTAATTGGGCCAAAACAGAGCGCATGAAGGTATGTTTGAACACGGAAGGTTGTGGGAATATTTGATACATGGTTTTCCAGAAATTAAGCCTCCAATTTGCTTAGGCTTTTTTTAGTGAGGAAGCAAAAAGTCCATAGACAGACAGGTTTTCTGACCCAACCTGCTCGTTCTGTGTGAGGCTTTTGCTATTTCTGGTTAGTGAAACTTTACAGCCACAAACTAGGCAGGACTTTGTGCTAAATAATAATGCCAAAACAATATTTAGATAGACAATAGATGAGTAACAGAACCAAGGGGTCTTATGTTGACTTCATTTGCAGGCTAAATGGGTGTGAGTACTTCAGTCATATTGATGCAGTATTGATGTTACCATTATCACTCCAAGCAATCTATATATATATATATATATATATATATGATGGCTAATTTGGTGTTTTTGTGATGTCTGTGACACTTAGCAATTGAAGTGAATGTTGCCAACATGGAAAATAATGACAAGTCAGGTCCCTTGTGTGAGACAAAGGCCCAGGACAGCAGGTGGATCCTCATGCTGTTCCTGAGCAACCAGCATTTATTGCTTTGAGCACACTGAGCAGCTACAGATCCTTCCTGGTTACTGAGCCAGGATCAGTATAACCAGGACAGTGTTTGCTATCTGAGAAAGATGACTTTAACACAACTGTGTTTTGACACTCACCACAGCTGTTAAATTAGCTGTTCTGCTTGACTTGTAGATATGGCTTCATCATCATCATCATCATCATCATTTGCTCATTTGCATGAATGTATACCATCTCATGACAAGACTGTTTTGCCACTTGAAACCATGCTTGCAGGGCCACAGAGTGAGATTCAGGGGGTTTACTCCCGAGTGATGCTTCCCATGGTTTGGGCATCCCTGGAATGTTGGAATGATTTTCCATGGAAGCTGATTTACAGATATCGGGTGACGGATTTTCGAGTTTTGCCTACATTTACAGCTCAAACACACACTATTATCCAAACTGACTTTTATCAGAGTATGTGTGTGTGTGCGTGTGTGTGTGTGTGTGTGTGTGTGTGTGTGTCTGTGCGTGTCTGTGCGTGTCTGTGTGTGTGTGTGTGTGTGTGTGTGGCTACAAGTTAGTAGCCAGTGCCACACACCACTTTGTTGCTTTGCTGTGAATGTGTGGTGAGCCACAGAATGCACCGAGGAATTTGGACGCTTGCTGCAAGAAAGTAAACAGTATGTTTGAGATTCAATCTTTTTGCTGTCAGAGAAGAGAAGAGGAAAGGTTTGGTTTAAAAGTGAAGATGAGGACTTTCACTTTCAATACAGATTGGTGAGAAATTCAAGAAAAAAACTGAACAAATGCAAATGCAGATTCCGTACTTGGCATGAGGGCTGAATGGTTTGATGAGCATGAAAATGATAAGATCTCATATCAATTGAACACCTATGTTCAATTGACCTATCAACCCGTTCTCATTCCAGGACGCCAAATACCGACGCTTTGTCACGGCCCTCAGCGTTCGAGACCGACGCACAAGGCACCCTTAAGTGTCGGTATGAGACCCACCAGGCTTTCCATCAACTACAATGTAAACCCATCCATGTCAATGTTAAACGCTCAGGGAAAGTGCGCCGGGACTGTGATGACGTAGTTTAAAGAGCGAAAGACACACACAGGGCGGGTGGATGGGTCCAACAAACACAAAGCTTTCATCCAGGAGACAACTGTTTGTGTCCCATCCGTTAAGTTACACTTTAATGTTACAATCAGCTGTTCGTTCTGATGTTTAATGTCATTTTCACCGTACAAACATAGTAGTTTTAAGCCCAACCATGTTGTTTTTTCCTAAACCTAACTAAGTGGTTTTGTTGCCTGAACCTGAGCTAGTGTTTTTGTTTAATTCACAACATTAAGCATGTGTTTACTGCGACCGAAAAAGTGACGCAGAGGGGTCTCACAAAGCGTCGACGAGTTGGGATGAGAACGCATTGATGTATTATTTGGGACCCACATGATAGACAGCGTTCTACGTCACCAGAGGAATAACCCTCTACTGGAGTTGTTCTGGCAGTCCAACACTTTACTTACACACTTTAATGTGGATTTTTTATCCGGCACATGTTATATAGGAAGTATACATACTGAATACTGTAAACCCTTCAGGCATCCTGCGCTGAGCTTTGTTCTTTGACGTCAGTTTATTTAGTCATGGTGTGTGAGAGAGAGAGAACGACGTAAGGTGTAAGAGACAGGCTGATCATTACAGCTGCTGTTATCTGACCTCCCAGCTTGCACCCACCTTGTCAAACACATGATTAACACCCTGAGGAGCAGCCGCGCCATTATAGGGCACTGATAATAACCTGAAAGAGACCTCACCCAAGATGAAGTCATCTGTGTTTTGCTTTTTTTCTTAATTGTAAAGGATGATGTCTGCTGTGTGAAGTAGTGTGTTATGTCTGGACTATGACTGGACCTATCTGATGAATCACAGGATACAGTGGATGGAGTGCGGCATGGCTAATGTCTTAAAAGTGTGTGCTGAATGAGACGTTTCAAACAATCACATCCACCCTAACACTGTTGGTATTTGGAGCACACTGAATCTTCACAGTGGGGACGGAGTAGAGCAGACAACTGTCCTCAGTCCCTCAGCAACTTAACATGCAGATATGCTAATGACTTCCTGTTTATAACCCCGAGCACAATCCAGTGAGGCCACAGATGGGACCCCGATTCCCATCCTATATCAGCTCTGTGCCTCTCACTGATAAAATGCACTCAGATAAACCACCGCTAAGTGCTACGCTCCACACAAATCCATTTATAACACCCAGAAGCGTTTTTATGTATTGACTAGGTAGATGATCTGATTGCATTTTCACGTTAACACTTCCTGTGTCTCCTCAGGATGAGAAGATGAATGTGGATGCTCTAAGCAGAGCAGAGCTGCTGACTCTCCTCAGCGTCCTGGAGGGAGAGTTGGAGGCCCAGGATGTGGTCATACATGCCCTCAGGGTGAGTTGGCCACTATACATCTGATAAACACAAATCCCCCTGTTGACTCTGTCACACACATTGCAGAACACCTCACATACATTTAGCAGCATAATAACTAAGGGTGTAAGAAAATATCGACACACATGAGTATCACGATATTATGTTGTGTGATACTGTATCGATTCTCCAAAACACTATCGTTTTTTAAATAACATATTAAAAATCCGCTGTCGGGCATGGCTACTATTTGATCTTTCAGATCAGATTGCATGCAGTATAAATTTGTTATTTTTGCCTATTCTAAAATGGTGTATTTCTGGTGTCTTTATACTATTTACAATTTCCCAAAAATGTAATGAAAAAAAATCGTAATACATCATCTTGCTTACAGTATCGCGATATATTGAATCGTTACCCCCGTATCACATATAGTATATATACAGTATATCATAGCCATCCTAGCAACCCATTAAATAAAACACACTCTTTTCTCTGTCTTTTTTGAAGACACTGAAATGAACCTGTTTCAGCATTACACCCCTCAAAAAGAATGTGAGCTAGCAGGGAGGGGATGTGTAAACAGGAAACTAAGGAAACACAGCTAGTGCAGACAATGGCGCAGGAGTCATTCTGGTTTCCCAGGCCTTTTATTCAACATTACTGCTGGTCAGACCAGTTGAAATCTGTTTCTCTCTCTTTCAATTTGGGCACTATTCAGAACTGGATTTGTCCACATTGTGTCTAGCAAGCAAACAAAGTTTATTTATATAGCACCTTTCATTCCAGGTGGATGTTCAATGTGCTGCACAAGGTGTGAGCAACCAAGGACGTGGCAGCCAAAAAACACTGATAGTAAACACTATTTAAATCAGACACATAAATGATACGTGTGAATTAAAACCACTAAGAAGTGAAAGTAATTAATATCAGCAACCAAATGAATAATACATGTGAATTAAAACCAGAAGAAAGGGATAAAAACAAATCAAATAATAGTTTAAACCAACAGTTGACAAATAAAAAAAGACAAGCAAGTTAAAACCCATAAAAGAAGGAAGAAAAAAATAAAATAATTTCAGTTCATGCATGGTTTGTGTCAAAATGTGTCTTAAGGAACTGCTTGTGCTCACATTTGTTTTGATCTGGGAAACTCCCGTTGCTGCTCAACAGAAACAAACTTCGCCCGAGGCTAAAGTGGAAGACTTTGGTGGCACCTTGCCTCGGGTACATACCTCAAACCCTTGTGAGAGGTGTTTGGCTCTGGCAAATCAGCTGTAACCAACTGTGTTTGGAACGCTAATGTGCATCTCAGACAACTTCTGAATGTTTTTGAGGCACATTGTGAACAGCACCTCAGACATTATGCAACCTTAAATCCTTAAATCCTCAGTTTTGTTCGGCTCATTCATTCATATTCAAGTGAATGAGCATAGCTTTCCTTCAGCTACAATGCTTTGCAGTGTTTTCAGTCCAGTCTGATTGGCTCTCTCCGTGCCCCTGGCTGCTTTTCACACTCATGACCGCAGCAGCTGCTCCATGCTCGGATGAAGCTGCTGAAGCGGGGCGCTGAATGCTCGACCTATTGTCTGAAACGGTGACTGAGGTTGTGATGAGGACAAGTACTCTAGCAGCCATGACTCTCTTGTTCTAATGAACAGGCCTTGATAGTGACGTTTATCTCGCTAGCAAGCAAGGCTGTAATCATGAGAGAA
Source organism: Sebastes umbrosus (assembly GCF_015220745.1). NCBI lineage: Eukaryota > Metazoa > Chordata > Actinopteri > Perciformes > Sebastidae > Sebastes > Sebastes umbrosus. Next base: position 20,416,690 of record NC_051274.1, read on the forward strand.
TTTCAGTGCCAGGGCCTGAGGGGAAGCCGATTTAACCGCACCGGCTCTGATGCATCTCAGATGGCGGTTGTCCAGATCTGACGCCGTCATTCCCCTCAGGACAAAATGCAGTCGCCTTGCTGTCTGAACTTATTCCTCTTTCCATATCTCTAACTGCTTTTTTCCCCCCTCTCCCTCCTTTCCTCCTCCTGCTCTCTTCCTCACACACAGCCACATAACGGGGGGTCTTTCATGTTTGACCATGACCCATGTCCTCACGCTGCCCACTCACACACACACTCTCTGGTGGTCTCTGGTGGGCCAGTTAGAGGCTGCGGTGTTTATTGTGGAGAGGATGTACAGAGTTGTAGGCTCAAATCACTGACTTCCCTTGTTCCCACTGGGGGCCTGTACTCCAGTTTTACTGACTGACTGGTTCACGTTAGGGCAGATTGTGTGTGCAGAGGGGAGTGCCAGGGGTTGATAGCAGGCTAATGTGTCCAATGTTGAGCTTCTGTGCATTGATTTGTCACCGAGGAAGTCAGTTTGTACTGTCTGTCTTTCTCTGTTTTTCATTTTCCCACTGTGATTTTTCCCTGAATCTTCAGTGGTTTTCTTCTAATTCAGTGGTTCCCAACCGGGCGTCCAGGCCCCCCTTACTAGGGTGCCAAAGACCACAGGGGGTGCGCCAGGAATTGATCTGCTCTGAGGTTGTAAATTTGATTTGCTCATGTGTAACTAAAATCATAATAACACACTTACTGGTTAATTCATACAAAAGTCTTTATATAAAACTATTTAAAAATATAAAATCTAACGAAATATTCTGCGTCAATCCATATTTGTTGGCGTTTAGCCTTTCAAAAACAACAATTTCACTGCGGTAAAAAAACAACGTACACAAAGGGAGGCACACACCTGTATTTACAGGGCGGTCTAGCAGCAATCTAACAAATATTACATTACATTTATTTAACCACAATAACGACAATATTATTGTAAATTAAGTAAACTCATTAAGTTGTTACAAAAAAATCATATTATGTACTCTGCAAGACGTCATCACTTTATTTATGTGGAGGAACATGATGAGTTACAAAGTCGATTTAATAAAAAAAGACTAACTCATTTAATACACTGAATCATTTTATTCAAATTGAGGATTTTGTTTAAGGATTTATAATTATTTTTAGGGTGATGACATCGGGGGGGGGCTCAGCTTTTCTTAGATACAAGTACAGGGAGGGGGCTTCAAGGAAAAATTGGTTGGGAACCACTGAACTAACTAGAGCTCCCTCCTCAGTGTTGTCAGGTTAAGAAAGGCAAAAGAGGCCCTCAAATCTTCGCCACTCTTTTCCAACTTCAAATATTTCCTCCTCTCAGCAGCAAGTACTTGGGATGCCTGTAGATTGCTCGGGACAACCGCATTCAGGCGCCTTTTTTATTAACCCTTCCTTCACCACGGTTCAAGACTTGGAACCGTATCAGCGTTTCCTTACTCATAAGATGGCGTCACCTTCGGGACTTGTCTCTACAGATTGTGCTGTTTTGAGTTCTCATCACTGCGGAGACAGTTTTACTCGAGGGAACATTCCTGAGAACATGACACCAGAAAACAGGTCCTGCAATCCAACAGGAGTGGCATATCTTTATGAGTTGATGATTGTCAATATCTATTAATGGGAACTAAGGCTACTATTATCTCCTCTTTGTCAGACATAAATGGTCGTAAATCACGCATAGATCATGTTCTCAGTAGCTCAAAGGAATGCTAGTTAGAGACATGAAAACATACCTACACCTGCGCTTTTAAATACTCAGCAGGGGAGCCTCTAAAGTCCTTCTTGATTGTTGTTGCACTACTTTCGAGACAAGCAAACACAGCGGGAAACAGACTTCTGACAAGAAACATGACTCAGGTCTGCTTCAACTTTTTGTTAAAGCCTTTGTGGTCTTGAATACACAAAATGTTGCTGCTTGACAATGGATTGAACTATTTTGTCTAGGCCATCAGGTTAGTGTGATTGAAATGTTGCAGTCATGCTCGACAGGGCCTGTTTTGTTTTCCATATGATGTCATATCCTGTAATCCTGAAACGCTATGTCTATTTCTGCAGGCTGACGTGTTTTCCTGATTCCATAAAACAATAGGGCCTGGCCAGAATGTGCTGTTCAGATAAGATTGTATACTCTGTTCCTCTACAAGAATCAATGCCCAATTTGGACATGATGTGAAGATTGGTGAGGGGGAAAATATGATAAAAAAAGAGCAGAAACTACATAGAGGGTGCCCTTAAAAGCAAAGCAATACCTAATATAACACTGTAATGCACGCTGGTCTTTGATGTCAGTGAAGTGCTTCCATACAGTATCAACAGCCTGGGGCCTGAGAGAGTAAAGCTCCCTGACCTAAATATGTTGAGATGACATCAAAGTATCTGATGTTACCTTCGTACAGAAACAAGGGATGGGAATCACGATACTTAAGTCACAAACATTTTGCGATATGCCGAGTATTGCGACAAGATATATTGCGATTTATTACCTTTTTTCAACTGCAAATTATGCATTTTATCAACATCTGTTTTTCTAATAAGATAGTTTTCCACTCTGTTCATCTCAGAGTTTTAATTCACATATCTTGAGGTCAGAGGTCAAGGGACCCCTTTGAAAATGACCAATACAGTTTTTCCTCGACAAAATTTAGCGTAATTTTGGAGCGTTATTTAGCGTCCTTCCCGACAAGCTAACATGACATGGTTGGTACCAATCAATTATTTAGGTTTTCAAGCTTTATTTGATATCTTCACCCTAAGCCCCGTCAGATTGTTAAGAGGTTAATAGATTATTTAATAAAAGATCGATGCTTGGCGTCTGTGTATCGGTACAATATTGTCACGCAAAATATTGCGATACTATGCTGTACCGATTTTCCCCCCACTCCTTACAGAAACACACACAGCACAACACGCCTTTTCATAGCAGCCTCTCTTATCCCCAGAGCTTGAAAATAAAGGATCATATCTGCAATGGTAATGAGCTCCACCCTTCGCTGCTGTTTGCACTGAACATGAGCGTATTTGCCTGCTACAAATAGATGGCAATAGAATAGTGACAAAGCAGGTCAGTCCGAGATAAGAAAAATCAGTGCTTTCTCAATGCAAAGTGTGCTTGTGTCGGCATCAGCGAAATACTTCATCTTTGACTCCGTTTCGAGAAATACCAGAGCGCTTCCTCGTTCCACCTAATGATATGTTATGCTTCTCCAAAAGCATTACCTGACCAAAGGGTGTTTCATCACCAACCACTAATGATAGCGTCCGAGGCAGTTAAACATTACCTGGAAGTCGTCTCGTTGCACGGCCCATAAAGTAAAGTGAGGTTTTGTTTGGCGTCTTCCCATTTATCTTAGTGCCGGCTGTGGTTAATGTGTGGGTGGGAGGTGTGGAGGATACAGCTTGAGCCTTAAGCACACACTTTAGCTTACACTTCAAAAGCCTCTCTCTCTCTCTCTCTCTCTCTCTCTCTCTCTCTTTTGCAGAGCACAAAAGCACGTCTCTAGGGCAGGTACCCTATACAAATGAATTACAAAATTTCGAATAAACACTGCTCCAGAGGAGATGGTAAGTGGGGCTTTTCCCTCTGCATCATCCGGGCAAACAAATCAGCGTAACCTTAACTGAAGGACAGTATAGTACAATACGTTTAGGCTGAATTGCTACAAATTTGCCTCTTAGCTGTAGTTTTAGTTATGGTAAATCTGTGAAAATGCACTTTTCTTGAGGGACTTTCTCTCACCCTGCACTGTTCTCTGCACCGTCTGCATGAGACTCTATGTTTTTTAAAGGGGCTTTTGTGCTTTTTGCCTTTCCTTTAGTGTGTTATATAGTTTTTTTGTGCGTGTAAAAGGTCTGCAAAGTTACAGCAGAATGTGCACTTATACTAACCGGTTATTCATTTTCAATACTGATTAACCTTTGGAGGACATTCTGTACAATCTCAGTGAGTTCTCACTAAATACAGATGAGGGCCCAAACCAGGTCTACTGCTACTATTGTCAGTACAACATGAGTACACCTGGCTTCATGATAAATGTTGTCATCCTGGGAATGTCAGTTAATGAGAGTAAATGTTTATCTGAAGAGATGTCAGGACATGAGGCTCCGCTAATTAATACTGTTTAAATGTGTAAAATGGAACGCGTTGCTTCTAGTGTCAGACCCACAGAGAATTATCATCCAACTCTCTAATACTACAGAGCTTCTCTTTAAATCCGTCGAGTCTCATTAAAGGTGCAGTGTGTAGGATTTGGCGGCATCTAGCGGTGAGGGTGCAAATCGCAACCAACTGAAACTTCTCCCGCGTGCCACGCGTGTAGGAGAACTACGGCGGTCGAAGCAAAAATGCGAATGGCCCTCTCTAGAGACAGTGTTTGGTTTGTCCGTTCTGGGCTACTGTAGAAACATGGCTGCCAGCTCCGTGAAGAGAGGACCCGCTCTGTATGTAGATATTAACAACTCATTCTAAGGTAATGAAAACACATGATTATTAAGTATAGTGAATATACACTACAGAAAACATTCTTATTAATATTATATTCCATTTCTGCTAATAGATCACAATACACACTGTTCCTTAAAAGATCCCATATTATAAAAAAGTGAGATTTTCATGTTTTTTTATTATAAAGCAGGCTTAAGTACTATATAAATACTGTGAAAGTATCGAAACACTCAATCCACAGGATAATACATACAGCTCGTATTCAGAAACTCTGCATTTGAAACAAGCTGTCAGGATTTCCGCCCATTTGTGATGTCACAAATATACAATATTTAGACCCTTGACACAATTTTAAATGTAAACATTCTAAATGTGTCCCAGTTTATTCCTGATTGCAGTGTATGTGAATGTCATCAGCTGACAGGAAGTACACATGGACCCAAGCTGTTGCCTAGCAACGCAATTCTGTTGCAATTCCGTCAAAATGCGCTAAAACGGAGCGTTTCAGACAGAAGGTAAATACCGGCATTTTCAGGCCGACAGTATGAGGAAAATAAAGTGTTTTTTAAACATTACAGCATCTAAACATGTTCTGGTAGACACACAAAATACAAGTATGAACCTGAAAATGAGCATGATATGGGACCTTTAAGATTATTATTTTGGTTTGTCTTTTAGCTTGTTGTACAGTTCTTCTGCCTACAAGTGGCCAAAAATCAATGAATGCAGCTTTATGTAAGTACATTTGCAATCTGGGTTCTCCCAAGACAATACTACATACTTTAATGCTGTCAGAGTGCTGTGTAGATAATCATTATAATGTCCTTTGTGGCTGGTTAGCTAATCATTATAGTGCCCAGCACCACATACTGTCACAACAACCTCCATTTCTAGTGCTCAACCAAACTAAGGCGTGTTTCCCCAGAAGACTGTCATGTAATTTCTTAATGCTCTAATGACCAACAAAATGGGTCAGAGCCCTCTGTGCCTGTTTGAGTTTGCAGCCTCACCAGCTCTGTTAAATCAGATGTGGCTGCCAGTGGATTGATACTTCTCACCTGCCAAGGCCTTTTATTCAGGCTGACAAATGGTCCATTGACTATATGTCCTCTTCCTCTATTAAGTAGAGCAGAGTAGTTCTCCCCAGGAGAAAAACTGCACTGTTAAACACTTACTTCCTCATCCAAGAAAACACTAAAGCTAGAGACATAAATCTGAACAGGATCCAACACTAGAGGGTCTGCAGCTGACCTACTGTCTGCTTTTGTTCTCTTTGCTTCACATTCTCCTTTTCTACTCTTAGACCTGACAGGTTTGTGATCGAGAGTTTCTATGAATGAACTCCTTTTTTTGGTTTGAAATAACAGAACAGAACTCTGTTTTACTGTTTAATGAAAGTAAAATGTCGGAGCATCCTGGTGCGTTGTCCTCTGTCCTCTTGTTTGCGAAGACGCTTGCACAGATCTCTTTAAAGTTCTGTGAAAGAAGCTTTTCATATCTGACAGGTCTGGTCCTGCTGTCCTTTTGTCTCTGTGTCTAACTGAGAGTGGACTAATTCACCAGGAACGCATACTTTTCCCATAACCCCCCACTGCAAAGCTTCTGGATTTGGGATGTTACCCCGGAGACAGCCGGTTATGCTAAGAACCTCATGCAGCATGGCGTGCAAACATACGCCAGCTGCATACTCATAGATGCACAAACACGTATATCATTTTCATCCTCATTTTGATAGCAATTCCCTTGTTTTCTTTCATTATTTAGGAGTCAGATTAAGGGCTAAACTGTACATTTGTAACAGGAGATATACACCCAATACCATTCAGAACTGCTGACTTCATTGTGTGACAGTCATTTCAGAGGCTCTCTCTGAGGAAACAGGACTCCCTGGCTCTTTTCAACCAACACAAGGGCATGATTGTGCCCCGAAGCTGTAGGTAACTGACTGACAGAGAGGATTTTTCCAGGTGAAAAGCATCAGATTGTCTTTCACACCTTGTTAAAGCGGGCGGGAATGCATTAGAGGATACAAGCTGTTGAAGCAGGTAATGCTCAAACAAGCTCTAGCAGTGCATGAAGTTGTAGAGGAATTCTCACATACAAAAACAGAGGTATTGATTATGAAACGGTGTATTAATAACATGCAATATGTTCTCGGTTGCAGAGACATTTGTCATCAGTAGTTGGGCGGAAATGAGAGTTTTGCAGCAGAGAGGGTTTGCTTGTTGCGCCCTGTCATAAAGGAAAGCACCACTCTGTCATTATGATCAGAAGTATCCAGAGAAAACCGCGGGAGACCAGAACCTAGGCTAGGACTGCTACACACACACACACACACACACACACACACACGCACACACACATACACACACACAATCCAATCTCAGCCCGGCCCAGCCCTTAATGGTCTGTTTAAACAGTTATTTAACTCAGGAAGCTGCAGTTTTGTCTCCAGATGAAGAAGCTTTACAGCTTTACTCTAGACGCCCAGCACAAAAAACACACAGCCACAGGTAAACGTACACACACACACACATTTATATTCACATAAAAAAGGGGGATAATAAGAGACAGAGGCATACACATTCGTACCCTCTCTCACACATCGAAGCCTACTGGGTCAGACATGGAGACAATGCATAAGACTGAAGGCACTGAGACAGTGTCTTTGTTCAAGTCCTGTAATCTCTCTCACTGAGGGTCACATTCTTTGTTGAGCCAGAGAAAGAGCCTCGAATACAGCCTCCTTACTGATGCCCTCAGGGTATGTGTGTGTGTGTGTGTGTGTGTGTGTGTTGCCACAGTCCGAGAGCGTGTGAGAAAAAGAGGCTGACAGAGAGACGGAAGCAGAGAGAAGCATTTTCTGAGAAATGATGATGAACAGGCAGAGGAATGCGGTGCCATGCGTGTTTGGGCAGGGAGGCGAAGGGGGCCAGAGGACCGGGGGTGTCTGATGATGAGGACTGCGGGGAGACATTCAGCGACGGGTGTCCCCGAAGGCACGTGGAGTGAACCCTGTGGCTTGCGGTCACATCACTAGCACCGTCAGCTGACCCGGCATGCCTCCAGAACTCGACCCTACTCACTGTATGTAGTTAATGAGACCTCCCGACGATCTATCAGGGCGTCCCGGAGTGAGGTCAACAAGGCCCTATCACGTGTCACTTCATTTCTTGTCATTCACAGCCCGTTTCCCTCGAACAAGCCTGAATAGTGCATGATCAAATGGAAACTAGTTAAGTTGCCTGTGATATTTTGTCCCTCAGGATTTCATTTTCACCCTTAACAAATCTATTTTTATTCAATTATTTTGTTTTTGGTTCAGGTGTAATCTAACCTCTTCATTAGAAACAGCTCTGTGTGTCTGTGTGTGTGTGTCTATGTGTGTGTGTGTGTGATGTCGTGGCCCGGTCCTTCACCCCTTGCATCCCTGGGGAGGAGTTAACATCTGCCCCTGGTGGGGGTTGGACAGCCGCGCCTCACCTCTTTGTGTTTGGGTTGAGGGGAACGACCATCTGCTTGTGCTCACACTGACAATAACACACTGATTTCCTGCACACACGGACACACACTCACTTCCGAGTCTATGTTCGATGCAAGGTTATAATGAGTTTTTGTTTTTTTCCAATTCGTTTTTATTTTAGTTTTGACTTTTCAATTTCATTTTAGTTTAGTTTTAGGTCGTTTGCGGAGTGCGTTTGCTAGTTTTAGTTTAGTTTCAGTTTTTCAGAAAGGTTTAGTTTTTATATATTTAGTTTTAGTTTGTTTTTGTTAGAGCCAGCTATAATGTCTCAGAAGAATGTAGCTATATACATACAAAATACCTGGTTGGAGAATTGTGTAGGCATGGCCATAATGTTTAATGTTTAGTCTTTGCGTTACTTTAGTGTCCGATGAGAAGCCATTGTGGCACAGCACCATCTCCTTGAAGGCCAAGTGCGTTTAACTTCAATGTCACGAGAGTTGACGGAAATTCATGCTGTCTACTTTTTTCTGTATTGATGTATTAGAGCTAAAAAACTAAAACTGAAATGAATTTACGTTAATTTTTATTCGTTTTTAACCAGGAAATATAGTTTTGTTTTAGTTTCTAGTTAGTTTTTATTTAGTTTCAGTTTACTGAAAATATTTTTCGTTATAGTTTTAGTTTACTATAATAACCCTGGTTTGATGGTGTTTATTATTTTATATCATTACATGGCTTTGTTGAATACTTGATTCTGATTAGTCAATCACAGCCTTCTACGGTCTGTTATTTCTTTATAGCAGACTGCTGCTATGTATAACAGACCGTTGCTATGGACGCAGTTCTGATGTCAGACTCTGTTGGACCGTTTTTGTGTCGAATTATTGATTTCTTAAGTAAGTAGCCGTGTAATAAGTGGGATAATGTACAGCTAGCGGGTCATTGTTGTGAAATAAACCCCAACAGGGCGATGCCGGAACCAGCCTGGACCCACACGGCTCGCTGTACATTATCCCTTACTTAAGTTATTACCTAAAAGTCAATCTTCTCTTCATTCAGTGTGTTTCTGAAGAGTTACTTTGTGTTTTTCTTGCCGCTGACAGCTGGGCCTCATGTTATCTTCTTAACACATTTTTCCTGTGCTGCAGTGTGGAAAGGAGACCTCATCCTATCAAATCCATGTACTGACATACACAAACACACTGGTCAATTCTTTTTCTGTTGAGTCAGGACAGAACATGTACATTGACATATATTAATATTTTTTTCTTGTATGCCACAGGTAGACACTAGAGACATAAACAACTCTTGGCTAGATTGAAGCCAGCAACCGTACAATTACATGATGCGCTATATGTTTGTGTGTATCTAGGCTCAGCACAGAGACGCTTTCGTCCAGGAGCGTTACGGCCAGTATGACCTCAGCGATCCGTTCCTGGCCCTGCAGCGGGACAGCGAGTCCTCGGATCGCCAGAACACGCTTGCAGACCCTGACGCGCACCTGCAGGGCCGGGCGGTGGGCCCCAACCCTCTGGCTGTGCTTAAACTGGTCATGGCTCACTGCAAGAGGATGCAGGAGAGGATGATGGGACAGCTGGCTGCTGCGGAGAGCAGACACAGGAGGGTAAGTAATACAGCCGTGAGCTCACCCGTCTTCATTTGAGATTTGCGTGTCTGGACAATGCTGCAAGTACCCAGCTAGTGTCCCACTGGGGCTCACACTTATACAATAGCCTTGTTGTGTGTGTGTGTGAATGTACAATATGCATCTATCTATTTGTCTTCATGTTTTTCCTGTAGACCTGGCTCGGGGCAGTGAGGCAGACAGACAGCAGCCACACCCAGGGCTTAGGAGGGATATGGAGCCTTATCATAGCAGAGCTCATAAACACTCAACATGTCTATGAGTGAACTTTAGAGAGTCAAAACTTTGTAATGAAGAAGAGGTTCGGCTCTGCAGGCTGATTAGTCATATAAAAGTCACCACACTGACAGCTGTTGTTGCCTGTTGGGCTGCAGTTTGCCATGTTATGATTTGGGAATATTTTTCACGCTAAATATAGTACCTGAGAGGGTTTCTGGACATGTACATACATTTGCATAAAGCCAGCATATTTGCCCACTCCCATGTTGATAAAAGTATTAAATACTTGACAAATCTCCCTTTAAGGTACATTTTGAACAGATAAAAAATGTGCGATTAATTTGCGATTATACGCGATTAATCATGGACAACCATGCGATTAATCACGATTAAATATTTTATTCGATTAACAGCCCTTACTGCAAGGAATCCCGCAACAAGAAACCTGTCTGTATGTCAAGTGGTTTAATTTTTTCATTGTTTGACAGATGATAGCTGATATGGAGGAGGAGAAACGACGGCGTGCCCAGGAGTCTGCGCAGAAAGATGATTTCACCCTCAGGCTGCAGACAGAAAGAGACAAACTGCTGCAACAGGTATGACTGACGTGTCAAAAACTGGTGCTCACAGTCACAAATCTAATTTTGCTGATAGACGAGCACATCTGGTGGAAAGAAATCTTTCTGCTTCCCTTTCCCTCTCTGCGCTCCTCCTCTTTCCCTCTCCTCTGGCTGTCTGCACAGCGTCCTTCTTCAGCGTGGCAGCTGTGATTTAAAGCCGAGCGTCCGAGCAGGGACGCATCAGTGCTGTTCCATTGTGTAACTCGGTAGGGAGGAGAGGGCTTGGCCTGTTAAAGTGAACACACACACACGCAGGCACCCTTATGCACAAGCACAGGGCTGTTCCATAGGAAACAGAGGAGGAAGAGGCCATTGTTTAGTTGTCCAGCAGCCATGTGGCTTTACGGCCTCAGGAAACCTGAGATAATGGATGTCCATGTCTAATGCAAGGTCAGCTGCAAACTGTGAGCACACAATCAGCCACTGTACAAACTTGGTACAGGGGCCTTATGTAAGAATGGGTTCCTGAGTGTCTCCCACTCTTCCTCAGGCTTTCCTGCCTGTGTTGTTTTTTGAACACTAATCATATACACTAGATTGTATTTCATCACCTCCCATTTCCTTCTATCACTCATCAAAGCTTTTAAGCCGCCCAGTCGCCGTTTAATGACCTCATGGCGAACTGAACTTTCCATAAACATGCCTTGCAAGCAAATTATTATTTAACAAGGCAACACATGAACAACTGCTTCTGTCTCCGTCTCTTCTGACTCTGAAACGACACATACTGTCCTTCATCCCCTCCTCTAATTCTGTGTGATTCAAGTGGAACTAATTTAAAGGGTAACTTTTGTATTTTTCAACCTATTTCCCCATGTTTTTGTGTCTAAGTGACTAATGGGGGTAACAATTTCTGAAATTGGTCCAGTATTGAGGGACGAGCAGCCGCGAAACGACCTGCGAGGGCAAGTGAGCAGCATCATTGTAACGTTACGTCCACTAAAAGTGCTTGTTTTTACCACCGACAGGCTCAGATTGTTATTCTAAGTGTCTGACATCATTATGGAAAGGACCCTACAGAAAAATAAAACATTTTCTTACCTTTCACTTCAGTCCCGCTCAAGGAGAAGTCTTGTTGTGAAATCTGAATATTCGTATACTCTGGCTCAACTAAATACGGGCAGCCATCAAAGTCAAAGACCTCATCCACATTGAAATCATCCAAATATTCAGCCGCAACATTGAAGATATTTTAGATAACAATAAGCTACACTTTCCGTACTCCAACACAACAAACTCTGCCCGGCTGGCACTCACGTTGTCTTCCGACACTTATAATAACAATCAGAGCCTGTCATGGCAAAAACAAGCCCCTATTAGTGGACGTAAATGACGCTGCCAGATTGCCCAAATAGCACCATATTGCAGCCTGTGAGCAGCTGTGGTCTACAGCGCTCTCCCGCCATACTGGACCAGTTTCAGCAATTGCTGTCCCTATTAGTCAGTTATACACAAAACGTGGGAAAATAGGGTCCAGGTTGAAAAATGCCGAAATTACCCTTTGAATGTAGTTATTAGACAATATGTGTATGTCAGTTAGGTAGTTTATTAGGATCCCCATTAGCTGACGCCATGACGCCATCACAAACAATTATATACATTATAAACATTCAAACATCTCATAAAAAATCACTGTACTCACATTACCTTATATAAAAATAATGCCAGCAAATTCCATGCAGTGAGGTATACATATTTCAAACCACACCAGACACCACATACAAACAAAAAAGAAACAAATAAACAAAATTTCAGCACGCCAGAAGACTCATTAACTGTCCGTTCATGCAGTTATGTGTATATGTGTCTAATAAATACATATTTTATACCATTATTTGAAATGAGCTTTTTGAATGGAATGATGGATTCACTAGATCCAGTATCATGAAAGCTATTGGAAAATATGAAACAAAAATAAAAGATAAGAGAATCATCTTTACAGTAGACAGACATAAGTTCAATTTGAACATTAAATAAATTGCTGCCAACTCAATTATAATTGAGTATAGTTGAGTAATATAATAAAATACATGTTTAAATGTTTTACACCAAAAAAATTCCTACTCCTACTTAATGTAACAAAGCAGTGTTCTTTTGCCTCCTTGTGGTCAAATGTGGAAAAAGCTGCCTCGCCTTGACTCTTGTATCTCCCTCTCTATTTCCAGCTGGAAGCGGAGCGTACAACAGTGCGGAGGCTAGAGAAGGAACAGTCCCAGGCAGTGAGCCAGGTGGAGGAGTCGCTGTCCCAGCAGCAGCAGCTCTCCTCATCCCTGACTCTGGAGCTCCAGAGAGCCAGCAGCCAGGCACAGGAGGAGGCTCAGAAGGTCTCCCAGCTTCGCACCTTGCTCCAAGAGGAGACCGGCGCCCTGGAGAAGCTCCGGGGGGTTCTGGAAGACGAGAAGAGCAGGGTGGCCCAGCTGGAGGCCAGGTCCGAGAGGCAGCTGGCTGAGTTCGACACAGAGCGAGAGCAGATGAAAGCCAGGATCGGTAAAGAGGAGGAGAGGAGTAGCGAGCTCGAGAGGCAGCTGGAGGAGCTGAGGAAGAGGCTGGTTGGAACCGGAGGGGGTAAAGAAGAAGGAGCAAAGGAGGCTGTGACAGAGGTGAAAGAATCACTAGTGTCCACCTCTGTTCAGACTGAGCCGGATGGAAAGATAACTCCTAAATCCTCCTCGCTGTCAAAGGTCAACGGCCATCACGCTCATAAAGAGACAGAATCAGCACAGGAGGGGAGAGGACCAGACAATGGTGGGGTGGTAGAGAACGGGGGAGGAGCACTTTTGCATTCCCCTCTTCACCCTCATCCTCACCCTCACCCTCACTCTCCCTCCAGCACGGCCTCCTCTTCCCTCTCCTCCTCCCCCATTTCCTCCCCCGTTCTCGCCAAGCGTCTGGGCAGCCCGGGCTTCCATCAGTCCTCCTACCAAGCTGGCGTCAACCAGCGATTCCATGCCGCCAGGCACAAGTTCCAGAGCCAGGCAGAGCTGGAGCAGCAGCAGCACGGTGGGCCCCTCTCCCCCAGGGACCTCTCCCCCACCACCTCCTCCTCCATCCCTCCCCCACTAGAGCACAGCTCAGCTAAGCAGCTGGCCCGCAACACCGTCACTCAGGTGCTGTCCCGTTTCACCAGCCAGCAGGCCGGCGTCAAGCTGACGCCGATCAGCAGCTCTCCGTTTGGTACGGACTACCGCAATCTGGCAGCGACTCCTCCCGGGGCGAGGTCACCTTCTTCGGGGCCTCTGTCTCCTGGCATCCGCTCCCCCCTCACTCCTCGCTCGGAGAAGACACATCCTCCTCCGATCCCTCCCAAGAAGCCGGGCATGAGTCCAACTCCAGGCTCGCCGAGTCACTCTGCTCGGACAAGCCTCTTCCCGGAGCTGACGGGGAACTGTGGACACAGCAGCGGCGGGCAGGAAGGAACCAAGGAGCCAGACCTGCTTTTATCTTCCAGCAGCTAACGGCGAACTAACTTTTTTAAATGAGTCAGGCCCTAAATCAACAGTTACTGTAATATTTGTCTTTGCCAGCCCCTTTAATCCACTTCATAGCACTCCTAATCAGTAGTATAGTCACTTCAAACAGTCTGGACTGGTTCCAACATGATGTGTTGCACCCCTACCTCTATACCACAACCTGAGAAACAGTCGGAAAAGAACTATTTGAAATCAAATATAGTATATTATGATTTTTTTTTTTTTAAATCTGATTTAATATTTCTATTAACATTCCTGTCTTTATTCATTTGTATAGATTTGTTTTGTAAGTTTGAAGTTTTAGAATGAAAGTATAACCTGTTATTTTCCACTTTAACTCTATATTAAGGGTGTTTAGACATCATATGTATAAAGAGGAAAAAGACCTGTTTGGTTTTGAAGAAAGAAATGTTAATGATATTTCATAGCACAACACTCCTTTTCTTTTCCCTTTAAAGGAATACTTCGCCTAGAAAAATGACCATTCGTATTAGGGCTGCACAATTAATCGAAATTTTATCGAAATCACACAATGGCCAATTATCAAATCGCAGGAGGGGCAATATTTGTTAAAGGCGAAGTGTGTGCCTATACAGCATATTCTACAGATTGAAGAAAACATCTTTGTTCGGTACAGATCCCCTCAAAAAAATCACACCTTAATCATTTTAATATGTTTTTCAATGTAAATGAGAATAACAATGTAAAAATTATTATTCCCCCTAATATTGCAAATCTATCGCAATTGCAAAATCAGTCAAAGTAATTGCAATTAGATATTTTTCTCTATAATCGTGCAGCCCTAATTCATATAGAGTGCTACAGGAATGAGTCCTAAAACCCAGAAATGAGTCAGCATTTGAGCACTTCCGGTTCTCTTGTCTGGAAGTCAGTGGGTTTTTTGAATGGGTTTTTAGTTAGATGCCTGAAATAAGGTCTGTGGTTGGTTGAAGAGATTTTATCGTTTTATTCTATGACATAAAATACATCAGTAAATATCCCACTTGTGAATTGTGAAGCCTTTACGTGTCTTAACCTGGCCTCCATTTACTTCAATTTATCAAGGATTTACTACGTCTTCGGCTCCTCCGTTCACCGTGGAGACAAACAAAGTTGTCTTCAAGAAGTCAAGGTAACACGTGGTGAGTAATGGATATATGAATGGTCACTTTGTGGGTGAAGTATTCCTTATGCTCAAATTGCCAGTCCTGTTAGATTAAAAAAAGAAGACTTTAGTCAGATGCAACACTGTATAGCTAAATTAAAAGGCTAATATGGATGTAACTGTTAAGTATAGCAAATGTGTAGCTATCACTATTTCAATAAACTAGTTAGTAGTTTTTAAATGTTTTTTTTTTTTTACATGAATACTTATGCAGGTCCTGTTAAAATGCTCCATGAAAACACTATTATACTGTAAATAGTTTAAATAATTCACAGTTGATTCTCTATGAATGACATGCATGTGCTGTTTTTTTCTATTACACTTGTCATGAATACACTGAATTTTGTCTCGAAAAGAGAGAGCACACTTTGTACTGCATTACTGTATGATACTGTATACATGTTCTTTTTCCTTTTTTAATTCAGGGAAGGTTAATTGATGAATTGAATTAAAGTAAATTCATATCAAAACATACTTCTACGAACTCTCACACAATCTAATAGGCTTCTCTATCAAAAAGTAAGCATAAGCCAAATATACTGTTCTGTATACTTGTCAGTATGAGCCAAGTATACTTAGACTTTTCTGTATACTTGCTAGTAGAAGCCAAGTGTACTTAGACTTTTCTGTATACTTGCTAGTAGAAGCCAAGTGTACTTAGACTTTTCTGTATACTTGCTAGTAGAAGCCAAGTGTACTTAGACTTTTCTGTATACTTGCTAGTAAAAACCAAGTATACTTAGACTTTTCTGTATACTTGTTAGTATAAGCCAAGTGTACTTAGACTTTTCTGTATACTTGTTAGTATAAGCCAAGTGTACTTAGACTTTTCTGTATACTTGTTAGTATAAGCCAAGTATAATTTTGTTCAATATATCTCTGATAAGTACATAAAAAGTAATCTGAAAGTATACTCTCTTGATGTAGATGATGAGGTGGTGAATTAAAGCCAGATTGTAGAGAGAGAGAGAGAGAGAGAGAAATTAAATATGAGAGGAATCATTATACGTATAATTATGCCTGTCACACATTTAATTTCACTTCTTACTTACAGATCCATTTTATCATAAACATTCAAACTAGTAGTGTTATTTGTGCTAATGAGCCAGAACTATTCCTTAAGCACCTTTCAAATGTAAAATATATAAACCAACTCAAATCTAAAATCAAATTGTGCTAAATATTATTAAATTATTAATAAATAAATAACAAATATTATTAAATAATATCTTCTAATACTGTGCAGATACCACCTAGTACGATTTTAGTCTTCATAAAGTTGTGTGTAAAATCGCTGCAGTGAGCATGACTTTATTTATTCATTTATGGTTTATTAGATAGGGGCAGATCTCTTAGCATACAGTGATTATCTATATTCTGTAATATCAGCATATACTAAGTTTATATATTACAGTTTGTAATATAATAATATAATGATAGTACAATATATAGTGTTATCAACAAGAACGTTATCACCTTCTTTATTCTATCTTCTGTAACATGATTATTTACAGATGTTTGCGGGCTACTGTGCTGAAATAAGGAGATTGAGGGGATTGAAGGGGAAAATGTTGGTGTCACAAATGAGCATCTTGGTCTCCGGAGAAAACTTTGGCAGTAATGGGACACTCTCCATGTCAGCCACACAGTGGTGGAATGTAACTGCATTTACTCAAGTGCTGTACTTAAGCACAGTTTTTAAGGTACTTTTACTTTACTTGAGTATTTCCATTTTCTTTCTGACAGCCGTAGATGTTGGATACTTTGCAGATTAAACCACCCAACACTTAATAAAGTATTCAAAAGTCTGGAGGCGAAGAAACGCTGCCTTCCAAGTCATGTGAAACATCAACAGCTTAAATTTCATTTCTTACAGGAATGTTTTCATTTCAACCAAAAAACTGCCACGGTAACAATCTGCAGAGTCCCACTAGTGTCCCCTATAGAGGCTGCAGTGTTCATTTCAGCCACAAGAACAACATGATGTTGATTAGTGCCTTACCAGTAGTGGAGCTAAAAGATTAAATTTGTATGGCAATGTTGATAACTGTAGTGTACAAAGAGGGCATTTTAGTATGGCAGTGACACCAGAGGAAGGTCACAGGGTCACCAAAGTTAGCTTGTAGTGGTTTACAAGTAAAAATATGTGTCCTTGAAGGGCTGCATTTAGTTTAGATGTCCCCTGGCCTGTGGCTGCAGGCTGAGTTTGGTGTCTCCTTGCTGGGGAGTGATGAGGTCAGAGCCCAAACATCAAATACAGTTTTAACACTGCACATGCTCAGTCTTCACATAATAATACATCTGTTCATGAGCGGATATATCATATAACGGAAAAATAAACAAAACATGGTCAGCAAGGTGACATTTACCTTTTTTGCTTGTCTTACGATGACATGATAGTGACCTACAAATATATAGATTTGGTCCAACTGTACTGTTTAACAACAAACTACACACAGTCTGAAATATCAGCCTTTATACTTTAGTGTCCACACTAAATGTCTCTGTCCAGGTGACATGACATGATTTCACAAAGTGCTGTCCCAAAGTGAAATGTATTCCCAACAATTTGGGATAAAATAAAACAAGCAACAACAACAATTGTCATGAAAAAGATAATCCTCTAGTACTGTACTTGAGTAAATGTACTTAGTTACATTTCATCACTGGACATGATTGATATGTGGGTAACATTTTGATAATATAATACTCACAGGGGCCATTTTTCTACATTGATTGATATCCAAAGTACATTTTGCTAATGTTTTATTTGAATAAATACAAATATTCATATAGTTGAATGATAACAGATGGACATTCTATCAGAACACAGTGAACACCTCCACAGCGAACAGACAGAAAACAGTGTATATGTACTAAACGGCGTTCAGCATGTTTTGGCAAGAAGAAAACACGTTGACTATAAAAAAGAAGCTCTCAGAAGTCCACCCAGGTCATCTGATGATGTCTGAAGGGACGGTAAGTAGATTAAATGCACTTTACACAAGAATCAACAATGATTTAGTTAACTTTAATTTGCACAGTGCATCAGAAACTCCACCAACCTGTCCACATTCAAATCAAAACTGCTTTTAATGTGGGATTAATGATGTGTGTTTTATATTTTATGATGTCCTCTTTTTTATGATTATTTTATCTGTGTAGTGTCTTGAGTTTCTTGAAAAGCGCTATATAAATAAAAATTTATTATTATTATTATTATTATTATTATTATTAATAAACATATAAAAAAGAAAAAAAAATTAACAAACTCTGAGGCTGAATCTGTGAGTTTTACACATACACAAGATAAAAACTTGTCATTATATATGAACAAATTACATCACATATGATTTAAACGCAAGACTAAAGCTACATGTTCTTTTACTCAGTGACCTGAATATCTACAGATAATCTCCCTCAGATCAACAGAGAAAAACATTTTCCGATATTTAATTGTTATTTAATGCTAGAAAATAAGTTATTTAGAAAATACATCATAAAATCATGTGCATATCCAATACATTACCAGGATGAAAACAATACTCAACATTACATAAAGTGGTTATATCAACTGAAGCAGTAGTCCTACAGTATAGCATATACTTGTTTAACACAAGAAAACTTAGAGCAAGCAGCCCAAGTGAAATGATGTTCCACATGTGACAAAAATGTAAAACACGTTTCACTTGTACTTTTTTGTAACACAGAATAATAAAATACAGCAAGTAAGGAAAAGGAATAAACTATATATATCATAAAAAAAACTATCAAGGTTTAAAGTACGAATTTGTCTATAATTTTATCCATCCTATTTTGACGCTTTTAATCGCATGTTTCTTGTGTAAATTGTCTTAACGTTGTATTGTGATTGTTTTGCCCTTTTTGTGAAGCACCTTGAGATTTCACTGTATTTTAAAGTGTGCTGTATAAATTAAATTAATTATTATTATTATTATTAAAGTTGGATTTAAACCAAATGGTTCCCAGTTTTCAACATGAAAATCAAATCCAACATGTTACTGTTGTTGTACAGTAACATGTTATAGATCAAGATACTGAGTACATTATACAGCTAATGCTAATATTCTGAATGCAGGACATAAACACTGTTGTATTTCCACCTTTGATGTAAGGAAAAGGATTTGAATATGTCTTCTGGCACCGCTTACATGTTTGTGTTTCTCCACTAGAATACAGACACGAACAGAGAAAGAGAGGACACCCTCGTCTCAGATAGACGGCCTTCCTCTGCTTACTCCGCAACCGCAAGCATCTCCGGAGCGGCCGACATGTTAGTCCAGCAGGCGATTGAGCAGGCCGTCACCAAGTGTGAGCAACAACAGGACGATGCTTCGGTCACTGATTCTTCCAGCAGGGCCAAGAAACCAGCTTGCAGGTCATTCTTCAAAAAGCTGAAGATGTTGTGCAAGAGCACCTTTCGCAAAAACAAGAACAAGAAGGTCAAATTCAGAGCTTCTTCCAAACACGACCTGAGATCCTCCCATCTGGAGCTCGCTGACGAAGAAGAGGACTTCGTAAAGACGGAGATGAGGAACCTCCCGACTCCAAACTCCTTAAGCTCATTTCATCAGGTGGATGCAACAGATTGCCAGAAGGAGGTGAGAAGTTGTGTATCCAGCGACTCTCGTGACTGGGTTCTGAGGGCTGCCGTCGACAGTGAGGAAAAAGTGTCCCCTGATCTGGTGGACAGCTGCTCTCAGGCCTTACACAAAACCGCCAGTCCTACTTCCACGGCTCAGATAATTAAAGTCTTGCCCGCTGAAGGCCAGGGAGAATATGACAACACTGAGGCTGGTAAACAGACTACAGCCAGAACAGCTTTGCCTCCAGAACCCTCAGAAGAGCATAGACATGTTATATTTTCCCAGAAGGAAAATGCAGAAGCAACAGACTGGCGACCTGTCCTAAATTCTTCCACAATGTCTACTCTAATAAGAAGATTCTTCCTGAGACTCAGTGAAGAGTATGCTATTCATATCCCCACTGAAACTCTACTTTTGAATACATTTATGACATTTGTGTGCATTATTTCTGTGTTTAACCTTTTGTATCTGTTCTTTCTTTTTTTTTAGGCAATGGAGGGAAGTAAGCGAGGGCATTTACAATGCAGATGTGAAAAAGCAGCTGACTGAAATGTGCACAGATGTGCTGAGCTTCATCTCGGAGTCTGTCATTAACACGGCCCTACATAAGATATCCGCCACATCTGACCCCTTCACCCTGAGTCCCTCGTCCGTGCAGAAGCTGACGGAGGGCTTCAACTACAACATCCAGAGTAGTTTGGAATGCTCCTTCAGTCAGGCCCTCCGCGATATCAACGGTGTGCACATCCCTGTTAGGGTTTCGCCTGAATTTACGGATGCCATAGCTGTAGAGGTCAGCTGTGCCCTATCAGTGGCCATACAAACCTCACTGGATGGAGGATCTGTCTCTGCCAGCTACCAGGAGACAAAGGACAGAGCAGCCAAGAGGACATTGCCAGGAGCTATCAACACTCTGAAATCCTTCCTCACCGGACGAGGAACCGTAGTCCAGAAAAGGATTCGCAAAAACACATCTTTTGATGAGGAGACGGACGCTGGAATTAAGAACCCCAAGAAGGAGTCCACGTGGAGGAGATGGTTCTGTGGAACGGTCAAGTCAGCGAGCACTGACTTGACATCAGTGAAACAGTCCTCTCCTTCTCCTCGAGTGACGTCCCCCTCCACCTCTTCCAGCGTCTTCCCGAATACAGACCTCTTTCCCACTCCACCGGAGTTGGAAGACCACATGGAGGTAGAGGACATAGCACCTGACACGACCAGAGATGTTGTCTCATTAGAAAAGGAATTCCTCAAGGACCCGCCTGTTGCTGAAGCCGGGATCGATGGCAACCAATTTGAGACGAGTGCTTCTTCTTCTCTGTCTCAGTCCAAAGACTCCAAGAAGAAAAACGGCTTCTGCGCCTTGTTCTGCAACGTCTTCTCGAAGGTAAGGATGCATTTACATAGAAATTATTAATCAGTGAGACACTTTGACAGAATTTGACCAGATCTGACAAGATAAGATGTACAATGAACATACAATGAAGGCTTTCGTGATGAGCTGTCTTGGTCATAAGTCAAAAGGCAGCTGGACTTGTTGTCAGTTCTTGAAGGTGTTTCATCCCTCAGTTCAGAACTCGTCTCTCCTGTTTTCTTTCCATCATTTTCTTCTCTGAAAGAGATCTGAAAGAATAAGAATCCTTGTATTTCAATGTTTGTTCTTCGTTGCTCAGAAGCTTCATCAGTTGTGAAGTGATGAAGCCTCTCCAGGACCAAACAACAACTCTAGCTGTCTTTGACTTACAGACATCTTCTCACTGTCGTATTTTTGTTGAACTGTATTCTTTTATTGAGCTTTTGTACTAATGTGTTTTTATCATTTCTAAAAACAGGAGGAACAGAAGATGAATACAAGAACAAGAGTCCTCTGTGGATGCAGCTGTGGTGCCTACTACTAACCCTTTAATAAACACTATGCAATACATTTGCATCAACTAAATACTGCAGACTGTGCTGGGTTTCTATTTCCCTCTCTCTGCTGTATGAATACTTAAATATAGTGGGCGGATCAATACCAAAACATCGATACTACAGGTTTTACATCTTGTTTTGAAAGTCGATTTTAAGGTCAATAGGATCGATACCATAAAAGGGATCAGTTTCTCTCTTCTACGTTGTACCCATTTGTATTTCATCAAAGAGTATAACTATATAAGACTATATACGTTGTCGTGAACACACATTAGTGCATGTACTTTTTGCTTCTCTGTTGTCATGTTGTGTGCATTCAAACTAGTTTAATCTGACACATAATTGCAGTGATGGGCTGAACCAAAGAGGAGCATCGTTTGGAGCTATTTCACAGCTGGGAGTGAAAGAGCAGCAAACTGCGTTCTAGTGCAGCAACTTTTCTTTCTTGTTTCAAAATACAGACACTCATAACAGAGTTATACTGTATGAACAAAGCCCTCTGTAAAATAGAGGAATAAATAACAAATTTAGAATGAAACAGGAAAGTTTAGTGTATGTAAGTGCTACTGAAGTGGAGATTTCTGGCTCAGAGTATGAGAAAAAAACTAATTTAAAGAAAAACGGCACATTGAGGAAAAAAAAAAAAAATCTGAGATTTCGAGAATAATGTCATAACGTAACGAGGAAAAAGTCAAAAGTTCATGAGAAAAAGAGTTGTAATATTATGAGAATAAAGTCACAAGTTTATGAGAATAAAGTCACAAGTTTATGAGAATAAAGTCATAATATTACGAGAATAAAGTCAGAAGTTTAAGAGAAAAAAGTCGTAGTATTATGAGAATATACTCAATATTATAAAGTAGTAATTTTAAGTTATTTTCTCGTAAAGTTATGACTTTATTCTCGTAATATTACGACTTTTTTCTCGTAATATAAAGACTTTTTTCTTGTAAAGTTGTAACTTTATTCTCGTAAAGTTATGACTTTTTTCTCGTAAAGTTATGACTTCATTCTTGTAAAGTTATGACTTTATTCTCGTAATATTAAAACTTTTTTTCTCATAAAGTTATGACTTTATTCTGAAAATCTCATATTTGTTTTCCGTCAATGTGGCCCTAATACTCCGTCGCACATTTGCACTTTGGCCCTCACTGCATTAGACTTATATACTATATACTTAGACTATAAGCTGTGTTACCTTCATCACAATGCTCAAATGTTTTGTGGCTCCAGACAGATTTTTTTTTTTGCCTAAAATGGGTCTTTTGATAGTAAAGGTTTCTGACCCCTGCCCTAGTCTGAAAGAACACGTTATGGAAGCAAAATAGCCTAAAATCTCAATTGACCAGTGCATGAAAAACAATGTTTTTGCCTAGGGGGGTCTCACCTTAACAGGCTATGTAAAACAACAACAAGCCAAGATGTTCAGTCCATTTATTTGTACAACAGAATGGGGCAGTACAGTCTTGAACTTTATAACTGATCGGCACACAGTTGTAGTATAGTGTGAGGGTTGAACACAGCACATAGTATAGCTAACAAGTAACTGATCCAGAGTCAGCCTACTTAGACATTATGTAACACATACAGTATGATATGGCCTGACAGAAGTCATGTAACGTAAATATATAGTATATGATCTTGCCTTACATGGCAACTGCTTTGCGTTCACTTGGCATTGACCAATACACAGTCAGTTTGTTACAGTTAAAGAGTGCAATATTCTAAGACTCCAACAAAAAACCAGCGTATTAAAATAGAAATTTTGCATACATGGGTAGGAGGATGGAGTTCTTTACCATAGGAAAGAGATTTTGGCAAATAAATCTTGGTTAATAATGAGTATGTTTTCCTTTTCACAAAGGAAAAGCTGTACAGCGATGGGAGGTGGTGTTGCCAGAAGTAACAGAACAGAGAATGCATTATAGATGCAACGGCGTAGAAGTTGCTTTATCTTAATTCAGTCATCATTTCTTTGCATGGGTGGAGAGACACATTTACATCAGTGGAGCACAACAGAAGACAAGTTTAACACTCCCTCAGCCCTGACAGACACCGACAAACATACTACAGTGCAGGAACAGAGCTATGCTGAGGATCATGCCACTGCTAAATGTTAACAACAGGTAGAAATACTGTCAATTTCATTAGCAAACGTTTAACTAAGTTGTCAGTTCAGGATTAAGCTTGGTATGACGGCTATTCATTTTCTTGTCAAAACCCAGATTTTTACTGATGCATCCAATTCCTCCATTCATGACAACAAACAAAAACTTTAAAAAAATTCTTATTTTCTTATCCCAAAAAAATCAACCCCTGATATGTGATGGTGTGCTTAATTTCTCTCATCAGCTGCCTTGTGCGGTTGTGTGTTTTTTTTCCCCCGTGTGCTGAGATCTCCACTGTGACACGATCACAGGTGTGGATCAGTTTGACTAAGGGAAAATATTGTAACTTCTGACATCCTGAATCTTTGGAGGTCTTTTGAGTCCTTATACGGAAGATTTACATCTTTTAATGTAGCCGTCCTGAGCACAGCCCTGCTCGCTGAACCCAACACAATTCTTTCACAACACACACCCAGAAGTTGCCACTTTCTCCAAAACCACGATTATCTCCATAACCGCAACCTTCCTTACAGCAGACGGATATCTGTGCCTAATTGTCTGCAAATCTTCAGTTATACTTTTTTTTGTTTCGTTTTTTTTTTTTTATTAATTCCTTGCCCCATACTGATATAGCTTTGCTTTGGTTAGTCCTTGCGCATGTTATAGGCGGGTTGTTGTGGGGCCCAGTGGAGCATGAGTCTCCCCTGGTTAAGTTCCTGACCTTCCACTAGGCATTCTGCATCTCCTTGCCAATTTTGTAACTTAAGATCTTATTCCAGTCGATCTTGGTGCGTGTGACAGGCAGCTGGCGACGCAGGGCCTTGAAGGTGGTGTCAGACATGGTCTGGTAGTTCTCACTGATTGCAGTCTGAGGGCAAAAACAAACAATATAATATTTTCTAATTTCAAAATGTTTCTTTATGTTCATTTCGATAAAAGCAATCTGTCATTTTAAATATCAGTATATCTAATGTGTAGTCAATAAAATGCAGCTTACCTGGTAGTCATTTTCCGCATTCTCAATAATGTCAACAAATTCCTTGGCTGTCTGGCTTTCATTCTGTTTTAAAAACACACATATAATCATCACCTTTTTATCCTTTACTTATAGAGATGGATGACTTCCGCTTTGTATACACGGAGCTGACACAGCCAGTCTTAATCTTTGTAAGCAACACAAGGTTAAAACCACTGCTGAAAGAGTGCTTATGTATATAACAAAAAGTACTTACAGTCACTGGTATTGATTCCTCTACCTCCTTATGGCTAACCAGCTGCACATTCCCATCTTCATAATAGTGCACCTTGAGACAGAGAAGAACTTCATTAGTAAGCTGAAGTTTTAAAAAAAATATTCATCCATGACTTATTTATCTTTTATGCAGATGAGCTCACTGAATTTACTTCACCTGGATTTTCAACACCCCCACCACCTGAGCAGTGGACTGACCGATGGTAAGCTTCCACTCTGACCTACAGCGACCATTCCTGTGTTACAGAACAGAAGAGAAGCTCTACATTACAACCAGTCGGCAGCATCAGGGAGCTTAATAGAACTGAAAGACCAATTATTAAATAAAAACTAGGCTACTATACCAGAAGTTTTTGGGTTGAAACTGATGTCCTTCAATGCAGGCTATGATAGTTTGCTGACCATCGACCGTTTTCCCATATACCTGCAACACACGGATGGTATGGTTAAGTATGGGTCAAATGTAGTCTATTGCTTGGATGAATATTTTGTCACTATTTTTGTGCGCCTTACCGTGCAGACTCCGGTGGGATAGTGCTCTTTGACGTAGGCACTCAGGGAACTATCACAGGCATCTCTCCAGCTTCTCAGGGCCGTCTCTCCTTCATATGGCTGCACGTCGCTCACCTCTTTTCTTAGGTGGTCAAAGCGGAACGCCAAACGGTTGCGGGGGTCGAGGAAACGTCCCTGACCCAAGTCACCGTGCTCTGTGATCAGAACCTATCAATAAGGGAGAGGAAAGATTTTTTTTAAAGTCTGGCTTTGACGCCTGCTCTTCTGGAAAAAATAGGAAAGACTTGAGGATGAAACGTACCGGCTCTTCGTAGCCCTCTAGTTTGGCAGGAGTAAACTGATCCATGTTGTACTGGGCAAAGGAGCTAAACACAAATAGAAAGGACACAAAGGTACATTAGGCATTCATAACATGACACCAAAATGTTTTCCACTGGCCATGCTTAAATTCCTCGCTGCCTAATATATAAATCACAATTTGTGGATATATCCCCACACACAGTATGGAGGCTTAGGTGTTTTGAACTGTGTAAATCTGTGATGTTTGTCGTAATTGAGTGTTACTTACTGTGATGCCCCCTCCCTGAGGAGGTTGTCATTGTTGAGAAGAAGCCGCACATCTAGCAAGACAAAAAGAAACCACTGTTTATGCTCTTAAAAGACAAAAAAATATCAATATCGGAGGCAAATTATATTATAATATATTATACTAAAGACAGTAGTGATATCATGCACATCTTGTCACAATCAGCTACTTCTTACCATTGAAGACCTCATTGAACTCTCCCGGGGGGGCATGAGTCACAAAGTTGGCTGCTATGCGGACCTATGGAAGCAATTTAAATGCAAACAATTAATTCAGCTATCATGACAATATGACTTGCTGTATATAGTCAATAAAAAAGAGAGACATTACAAATTTATATTTTATATAATTAACATGGTTTTCACTCTTCAATAAGCAAAATAAATCTACTCAAACTTCAACATCTGTACCATCAATAAGTTGTAAAATTGTGTTACCTAGTTTATTAGTAATTTGGCATCCAGTTGTACCCTTAGCATATTGCCATAGCTGATACTAAGATGCATTTTCAGTTTTGCAAAGAGAGTTTTTGGCCTCACCTATGGTGAAGCCGACTTAACATTTTGGTTTACATCTATTATGCTTAAACAAGTAATGATTAAAGCATCTCGATTACAAAATGAAAACCACTCAATTACAAAATTGTAGCAAGCATGTTTAATGAAATAAGTAACTTCAGGGAGCATAAGTGACATATTTTAATTTAAGCTTTTTTAATTCGGGAGGGAAATGAAAGAATAAACATCAATACACTGCTTTATGAATACAGAATGGACACTGCATTGGAAACAGCTTGTCTAGACTATGTGTTATGTTGCTGTAAAAAACATGCCATCATCTTGCCCTCAATTTTCCCGTTGATCGCCTGACCTTTAATCTTAAATATCTCTGTATGTTATCGGGAAAATATCGCCACCAGGGAATGAAATTAGCACCAATTTCATGTCACCTGCCACCATGGCAGACAGGTTTTCCTTATATTAAGAAATATTATTTTTACAAAGCAATTCTAAAGCCTCAATTAAATATATGGTAACACTTAATTTTACAGGTCCACAAATTTCATGGTAATTAGGTGATAATTAGAAAGTTACCTATTTGAAATTTCTTTGGAAATACTGCCAAATTACCCCCAATATTTACCTATAAATCTATTGAAAATAACTTTACTATAAACATTATTTAATAATTATATTCCGCTATTTCCCCAATAGCTGGTGATTTATTTAATACATTTCCAGGAAAAGAATACAAAGTTAATTGATATGTTTTATTTCTATGTCTGCTGGTAAATAGATGATAATTAGCAAATAACTTCTTTGAAATTTCTTTAAAAAACTCCCTGAATCATGACATCAGCTACCAGGTTACATCTGTGTAGACAATAAGTCACACAATGGTGAGATTTGTGCTGATCAGAAGTGTCTTCTATTAGTTTTAGTTTTGGTTTTGGAGGTAAATATTTGGGTAATTTGGCAGTAATTCCAAAGAAATTTCAAATAGGTAACTTGTTAATTATCACCTAATTACCATGAAATTTGCAGACCTGTAAAATGAAGTGTTACCAAATATAGTCATGCATTAAGGTTACATGATATATTGCATAATTCTACAGTCTGGTACCACTGACTGACTCAGTGTTTACAGTTTTAAAGCTTTGTACCTAGATTTCAGAAGTGGCAGACAAAAAAAATGAGTGGCCAGTAGAAATGTTCAGTGACCTGCCACAGTGAGGAAAAAGGTTGATTTCAGACCCTGGTGACTACTATTGTTTCTAGCTTTGAAACCACCCTGTTGGTGTTCAGATTATTATTATTATGGTGCACAGAAAATGTCATTCTCAGTCAGAAACACTGGAAACTCTGTCATTCATAATAATTTACTTTGACCCCCAATTGTTAATGTGTGTGTGTGTAACAGTAGTGCCACTGGTAGGGTGTCACTAAACTGTAGGCACCCATCTATCCTGATCTCAAGCCATGTGAGGCCAGCAGGTATTTGAGCTGCAACTGAATCTGTTTGACCCAGAAATCCAAAGCAAAGCAACCATTAGCCGCTGATGATAGCTAAACAGTACATGAGAGGAAAACGTAGCCCACACTGTAATGAGTGCACACTGGCACGGACATTGTTTATTTTACATTAATCTCAACCACTATGAAGTGAAGTTAAACCTCTATGAACTAGCAGCCTCTCATGTCGACTGTAAGCTTTAACTAGCATTGGCTAGTTAGCTAGTGGTATAGCTTTAAAAAACACTAGTTTATCATTCCCATACGTGACCACAAACTGACTCTTTACAAAGTCAATGTGTGTGAGCATGTAACACGTTTATCTCTCTCTAGAAATAAGATAAAATAGCGTTAAGCAAAGAGTAAAATAGTCTTCAGACCTTCTCCTCATCTGACAGCGGCTCCTCAAAGTCCGCCATCTTGGCTCTTTGTGACCCCACCTCTACCCAGCTGACTGACAGTGGCCGTGCTGCTGGTTGGCATTAGAGCAAATTAAGTGAATAATCGTCCACAAAGTAATTTTAAAATATGTCTCGTAAAATATTTGTATTACTGTGCTTCGACAGAGAATAACCACACACTTAAATTAATTACTTTATAACGCAAGAGGGCGTTAAAAAGCTCTGTTAATTTATTTGTCTACTGCTTCCGGTTTGGCTCGGTGTTGCCGTGGTGACATTCCTACAAAATAAAAGCATGGGCATATGTTACTGATATGAATACATTTTTTTTTTCCTTTTTAAAATTTTATTTTATTTGGTATTATCATTATTATTATTATTTTTTTTCTTCTAATTTTATATATATATATGTGTGTATGTATGTATATGTGTGTATGTGTATGTATGTTTATGTGTATGTGTATGTGTATACACTCACCAGCCACTTTATTAGGTACAAGATGTACCTAATAAAGTGGCCGGTGCTAGTAACGGGTGGTCTTCTGCTTCTGTAGCCCATCTGCTTCAAGGTTCGACGTGTTTTGCGTTCAGAGATGGTATTCTGCATACCTTGGTTGTAATGAATGGTTATTTGAGTTACTGTTGCCTTTCTATCATCTCGAACCACTCTGCCCATTCTCCTCTGACCTCTGACATCAACAAGGCATTTCCGTCCACACAACTGCCGCTCACTGGATATTTTCACTTTTTCGGACCATTCTCTGTAAACCCTAGAGATGGTTGTGTGTGAAAATCCCAGTAGATCAGCAGTTTTTAAAATATTCAGACCAGCCCGTCTGGCACCAACAACCATGCCACGTTCAAAGTCACTTAAATCCCCTTTCTTCCCCATTCTGATGCTCGGTTTGAACTTCAGCAAGTCGTCTTCACCACCTCTAGATGCCTAAATGCATTGAGTTACTGCCATGTGATTGGCTGATTAGCTATTTGTGTTAACAAGCAATTGAACAGGTGTGCCTAATAAAGTGGCCGGCGAGTGTATATATATATATATATATATATGTATGTGTATGTGTATATGTGTGTACGTGTATAAATGTGTATACATGTGTATGTGTGTGTGTATGTAGGTATGTATATATATATATATAATTTCCCATTTGTGACCCACCTAGAACCAACTTGGGTAGCCCACATGGGGAGCCCATGTGGGACCTACTTAGTTGATCCAAGTGGGCGCCAGATTAGATGCACATTTTGGGCCCATACCCACTTGGTACCCAGGTACCCCCTGCATAACATTTTGGGGCCCAAATAACCATGTTGGCTGGGTCATCATTCGTTCGTAAATTTCTGTGTTTTTGGTTCATCATCCAAGGATTGTATTTTATTTTTTAAGTTGCAACAGGAAGCTGGTCTTGTGTTCATGTTCAGGTAGCTTTGTATACTGGAGCAGCCTCCTCCTCCATTGTGCCTCAACTTGCCTGGCAAAACTGCTTGTCACACACCGTCCCTGTCATGAAGTCACAGGTATGATTAGACTTAATTGCACTACATATTCTTTGTCTACAAACATAAATGTCATATAACGTTAGGTGTTAATGTTTAGCTGGCGTTAATTAGGCTGTTAATTAGCCAGTTTTCAAGTCAAGCTACCAAACTGACTATAAACACTGACGCCAAACATTGCTAAAAACAAACTACCTTGTTCACATGGTTGCTTTGTTTATCACGCGGAAATCACTTGATTGGTTTGCACAGCGGATTTAGACTAATGTTTATAAACTGACCTCTGTTTTTGACAGTAAACTGCTTCAACTGTATTAACTTATGCGCATTAGCTTATGTCTGGCTAGCTTCCTAGCTAGGTAAATGAATAGGGTGTTGTTTAGTGACGGGAATTCCGGCTCTTTTTAGTGAGCCGGTTCATTTGAGCTCAGCTCACCAAAAAGAGCCGGCTCTTTCGGCTCCCTAACGGCTCTTCGTTTTACCACTTCTGCCTTTTTATAATTCAGCCAAATTTAGCGCTGTTTTGATTTTTGATTAGTAAGTGTGCACATATATCACTTAAATTATTCAATATAATTATACTAAACCTTATAATTTCCATAAATATCATAATTTTACATGCTGCTTCATTTCTGACTGTCACTCATCTTGTCTACTATTCGCGCACCGCACTCCTCTCTCTCTTTCTCTTTCTCTCCTCCTCTCCCTCCTGCTCTGTACCTGTAGACCGTCAGTGCGCCACGCACCTCCACCCCTCCCTCCTTGATGGTATGATCCTCGTCGGTCATCACCTGATTGGTCGCACGGACGTCATCAACACAACATTCAGTCACAGTCAGTGCATGGAGTGTGCGTGGCGCAGAGAAGATCGTCCTATCATTCTGCCTTGAATTTAGTAAAGAAAAAAAGAAAAAAACGGCTCTCGGACGGGAGCCGGCTCTCATCGTTCACTTAAAAGAGCCGGCTCTTTGAACCGGCTCGTTCGTGACCGACACATCACTACTAGTTAGGAAATGAATAGGGTGTTGTTAGCTGTTGGACAGTTTGTGTCATTGAGACGAAGTGTGAGTTATTCTGCTGCTTATCGTCAGGTGATGACCAACCCTGAGGAAATTGCCAGGACCTACAGAGAACTCAGCCGTTTCCCTTCTCTGGGCAGAGCAGATGTGGGACCTGTCGTCACCTCTCAGTATGGAGGCAAATACAGCAACATCTACACAGGTAGACTCAGTCTGTGTGCTACACTAAAAGTTATCAGATCTCTGTATGTTCATTGATATTGAAGTGCATTTTGTTAACTTTTCGTCTGCAGAATGGAGTCAGCGTGATCTGGACAGGAATGAGAATGTCAAGTTTTGTCGACAGTACATTGTTTTCCACGATGACAAGTCGGTGGTGTACTCTGGAGCCTCAGGAAACTGCACTGAGATCAAAGGAGAGTATGTAAACATCTTGTGATTTTGTCTGGAGTGGGGTTTGAAGATGTTCTCATAGACCATTAGCAAACTGAACAATGTCTCATCAATATGTTTTGTCCTGTCAGGGTGCTAAGCAAGGATTCCCCCTCAGGAGAAATGAAGGCTGTTGTCAGAGAGTGCACAATCAAAGGAGAAGACAAACAGTTTCTGGAGGTGTGTGGCTACTCAGCATTAAGTCTCTCACCCATCCTACTAAAACTTTACTTTTTTATGGCCCCCTTAAAGCAGCAGTAGGTAGAATCGGAGCAAATATGTTTCAATAAAGTTATTTTTTATAAAATGGTCGCTATATTACAGCTAAACAGTGCACTACAAGAGTTTGTCAGTGATTGACAGCTGCCTCCGTTTGAATGAACAGCCAATAGGAATGCTCTCCTTCTGAAATGACCTGTGATTGGCCAAAGTCTCCTGTCACGGGGTAGATTTTTTAAAGCCATGAGGAGGTGCACAAGTCTAGTTTTCTCTCAGAGCACTTGAATTACAATATGCTGAAAGGTAATAATGGAATTTTTGCCCAATGGTGCCAAAAACATTCTGCCTACTGAAGCTTTAATGGTGCTTATCTGTATCTCTGCAACATTATCCACCTTTACCGTGTGTTTAAAAACCTCATGTGACTTTGCATTTTGAACCCGATAATCTTTGACTTCTCTCCTCTCCTGACCTCTTTGTGACCCTTCAGATCTGGAGTAAAAACATAAAGATGAAGAGCATCAATCTAACAGCCTTAAAGAAGCACGGCAAAGTCTATGAAGATGGTGAGTTTTTCTGCACTTAACTCTTAACTTTTGTTAACCAATTTCTTTAAACTTTACCTTTACATGTGCCAGTCTGGGTGTTAATCACACTGTGTTTTGCATCATTAGATCAGTTTGGCTCCTTGGTCTGGTCCCACTCTGAGACCCACCTCTTGTATGTAGCAGAAAGGAAAAGACCTAAGGCTGAATCCTTCTTCCAGGTCTGTCAGCAAAACTGTATTTGAGGGTAAATCAGCACCAAATCACTCGGGGCAGAGAACAGCTGCACTGAGCTATAGGTTGAAAATGAAGCATGTTGATTCTCCCTGAGGTCATTGCTGGGATTGTGTTCAATGCTACCCAGAGCATAGCAAACTGTAAGTCAATTTTGTCTATATACCCCAATGTCACAAATTTGCCTCAAGGGGCTTTACAATCTGTACAGCATACGGCACACTCTATCCTTAGACCCTCAATTCACATAAGGAAAAACCCTTTAAGTAGCGACATGGTGCATTAATTGCCATGTTGTACAGTGTTGGTAAAAGTTGCTAGCTGTTGTTCTCTGTAAGGAATTATTCAAAATTGATAAGAAAGCTTTTAATACATGCTGGATGATGCAAAATTACCTTGGCGGTGGACTAATGGCTTCAGCAGATACACGCTCACCAAACCAGATCAAATCTATCTCAAATCGAGCTTATCGCTCAATCATAAAAGCGTGGCAAACTGGGGCATTTTGCAAATGGTTTCACTTTGAATGCATCCCAGGTATTTTCCATCGCCGTTCAAAAGCAAAAATACCTTGACAACACTGATTGGGATGTGGCCCTAAGAATAGTGAAGCAGGTTTTCTGCCCTATATGTGATTGAATGTTGATTGACCATTTACCAAAGGTAGATAGGATTACTGTAATAACTCGTTATTCTATGT
Source organism: Sebastes umbrosus (assembly GCF_015220745.1). Taxonomy (NCBI): domain Eukaryota; kingdom Metazoa; phylum Chordata; class Actinopteri; order Perciformes; family Sebastidae; genus Sebastes; species Sebastes umbrosus. The sequence continues at coordinate 20,449,805 of NC_051274.1, forward strand.
TTCCCTATGTGTTTGTAGAGTGAGTCACCAGAGTTGTCTTCTATTGTGGACGAGGAGGACACCATGCGGTCGGAGAAAAAGGAGGCTGTGAAAGTGAATGCAAATAATACTTTTGAAACGCAAAATATTTTCACTATTCAAAGGTTCAACATTTTTAGGTTACATTCCACTCTAGCTCAAGTTGTTGTGTTTTTGCTTTTTTTTTTTATCCCTGCAGGGGGAGCAGTTTGTCTTCCACGAGGACTGGGGAGAGGCACTGGTTAGTAAGAGCTGTCCAGTGCTTTGTGTTTTGGACATCGAGGGTGACAACGTCTCTGTGTTGGAGGGGGTGCCTGAAAATATCTCACCTGGACAGGTTGGTACAGCAGTTTGTGCAATGATGCATGTTATTTTTCTGTGCATTCTTGTACCCTCTTACACCTACTGTTGCTCTCTCTCTTTGTCTTTCTGTTACTTTCTGTGTCTCTGCAGGCATTTTGGGCTCCAGGTGACACAGGTGTGGTGTTTGTAGGCTGGTGGCATGAGCCTTTCAGACTTGGCCTCATGTACTGCCCCAACAGGAGGTGATTACTGGTCACACTGATATCAGAGGAGAATCAAATGTCTCATAGGCTAATACTGCAACTTATTCAGGTCTCCCTTTTCTCTGTCAGGTCATCTTTGTTCTATGTGGATCTTACTGGTGGGAAATGTGGTAAGAGAATGCTTGTCTTTTGTTATTTATATTATAATTTAAATGGGTATAGCTGTTATTACCGCAGATATTTATGTGTATTGCATTTTGTTGTGTCCCTCAGAGCAGCTAACGTCGGGCACCACTGCAGTGTGCTCCCCCCGCCTGAGTCCAGACCATTGTCGGATCGTCTACCTGGAATGTTCCGTCTACGGACCACACATGCAGTGCAGCAAGCTCTGTATGGTAAGACAGGACGGAGCCTCTCAGAAATACCTTTATGACTTAATGATATATACATTTGTTTTCATATGCTTTTCCTCTGTGCTTGGATATTCATTTTTGTAGTATGACTGGTATACTAAGAAGACCTCGGTGGTGGTGGATGTGGTGAAGAGACCTGGAGAGGGTAAAGAATACTTTGTTAATCACATGATTGCACCTTTTCTTCATTATATATCAAACTTAGTTGTGTTTGTGTCTCCCGGTGTGGCTTTGCAGATGGCTTCACGGGTATCTACAGCTCTCGGTTGTCCCCTCAGTGCTGGTCAGCTGATAGTCAGCGTGTCATTGTTGCTTGCCCTCAGCGCAGCCGCAAGGTACAGTCAACTCCTGGGAAATGTCTCGTTATCGTGATAAAAATTAGACAATACGTTTTTTTCTGATAAATGTTTATTTTCCACAAGAAAAAATATTTAGACCGAGAAAATTGTAATTATTCTTTATCTGAAAAACGTTTTTGTTTGTCTTGTAGGATCTGTTGATGGTGGATACGAGCACAGGGAGCGTCACCTCTATGACTTCAAGTGAGACACATTTATCAGCCTTGGTGTTACTCATGCTCCGGTCTAGACAGTCTTGTTTACTGAGGTTTGGTGTTGACAGGTTCTAATAGGGGATTTGCTTGAAGATGTTTATTTCAAAGTGTGTCTTATGTTTTGTCTGTAGAGTCTGATGTTGGTAACTGGTGTCTGCTGAACATACAGAGAGATTTGATGGTGGTCAGCTGCTCCTCTCCAAACTGCCCTCCAAGTCTGGTACGATCAGTGGTTTTTATTTGAGTGTTCACATTTTGATATGTAGTATGTACTAAATATGCTATTGCAATGCACATTTAATTTTTTTGGATGGGGTTGGGGGGCCTTTTATTAGTCAAAACTTATGTCTGTGTCACCTATTGCAATGTCATTTCTATGTCCAGAGGGTGGGTTTCCTTCCGCCCAGGGATTCTCCGGAGGAAGTGGTCTGGGTTACTTTGGAAGAGTCTCAGACGTTGCCAGAAATTGATTGGCAGATCTTGACTTTCACCCCTCCACCAGAGGAAGACAACAGTCAATACCGTAAGGAACATTTTCGGGATGCAGTTTTGTCCACTCTCTATTTTGTTTCACATACATGAATGGTACAGAATAGGTAATAAACACCTATATATATATACTGCACTCTAGAGAGCTGAATCAACACCTTTCTGATAGAGTAAACAAAACGGGAAGATTATGAAGTCTTAAAGATATGATTTATTACAAAGTTATCATATTGGATTACATTAGCTTGGACCATAGACTGAAAGCTGTAAGATGAAAACACGGACAACACTCAGACCGAACAACGCCGTGGTAGCGACCTGTCAATCACAATGTAGCCACGCCCTAAAGCATCCCCTGCTTTATGGTCTATCTGACTCTAAACGGGACCATAATTTACTAATTGCACATCATGCTGTATTGAAACCAGTGATTGAGACCATAAACTCATGTTTACAATGTTTACTGAGGTAATAAATCAAGTGAGAAGTAGGGTCATTTTTCTCATAGACTTCTATACAATCAGACTTCTTGTTGCAACCAGAGGAGTCGCCCCCTGCTGGCAATTAGAAAGAATGCAACTGGTAATGAGGTGCAGTATATATAATATTTGGGGCTATATGTATAGTTAACAGCAACCTAGCTTGTATAGAATAAACATAGGCTACATTTAATAGCTGCTGGGGTTAACAGATTTATCAACAGATTTGTACAAAATGAGAATACATGAGGTAGTAATTATTATGATAAAATAGCAGGCAGCTCTGGATACAGGAGATGGAGTAAAGGAGTTTTCAAGAGGAAGGTCCTGAGGTGACTGGTTTGTTTTAAGTCAGAAAGAATGATTGTTTATGGAGGGTTGAAAAGATTTAGCTGTCTATGGGAGATGTGAAGAACAGCCTGTGTAATATTAATAGGACTAACTCATTTTTCTATATTCCAGCTGGTCTTGATTTTGAAGCTTTGCTGATCAAACCAAAGGAGGTTAAAGATGGAGTGAAGCTGCCTCTTATTGTCACTCCTCATGGTTGGTTGGTTACTCTCATTATGGTTCTGTAGTCATTATTTGTTTTGTAATGCAAACAAAATAAACACTTAGACAGTGTTACATAATTATGTGATGCACATTATCAACTTAATGTAGTATCCCAAACAACTTAAATTAATATTAGGAATGTTCCATATAGACATTTGAAGTGCTGGTGTTAATCTATTTTTTAAATTCTTTCTAACTTCATTGAATATGTGGATTTGTGTTGGGATTTGTTTCTGTTCAGACCAGAGCTGCTGCTACAGAATACATTGGCAACGGTGGTTGCTATGACGATAGTGCCCTTAGTGGCAAATTGTCTGACTATACTCTCAAACTCAAGATTGGTCTTTAATAACAGTCCTGAGATGTTTCACATATTTTAATTCTACATGCAACATTATCTGTGGCATTAACACCTCACAGGACTGAGCACATATAGACACAGGTAGCTTTTGATACTGTATTTTATATTAACTTGTTTCTTTCACTCAGGCGGTCCTCACTCAGTGATTGTAGCTGACTGGCTCCTCTTCTCGTCTGTGCTGTGCAGGATGGGCTTTGCTGTATTACTGGGTATGTTCATGTGAAGTGCTTCTATGTGTGACACCTGCTCAGAGGCTGATCATCCATTGATAGGATCAGGGTTATTATAGTAAACTGAAACTAAAATGAAAATAAGCAGTGAAACATATTATTAGTGAACTGAAACAAAGTAAAAAAGAAAAACTAAACTGAAAAGATATTACCTTGGTAAAAAAAAAAAAAAAATTTAAATATAAATGGACGTAAATTCATTTCAGTTATAGCTTTTTAGCTATAATAAATCACTGCTGAAAAAAGGAGACAGCATGAATTCAACTCGTGAGACATTGAAATACAGAAACTAAACAGACTTTCCAGGAGATGGCGCTATGCCGCAGTTGCTTCAATAAAGTAGCGTGAAGATTAAACATTATGGCCATTCCTATTCAGTTCTCCAATCATGAATTTTGTACTTCTGAGACTTTATAGCTGACCCTAACCAAAACAAATTAAGACTGCTGTAAAACTAAATATATAAAAACTAAACCTTTCTGAAAAACCAAACTAAAACTAGCGAATGCACTCTGAAAACAAACTAAAACTAAACTAAAATGATATTGAAAAGTCAAAACTAAAATAAAATAAAAACGAATTGAAAATTCAAAACTATTATAACCCTGGGTAGGATATGTACCGGACGAGCAAACTTCACATGTTGTCTCAGAAGACAAGATATGCATGAGTTGGTTACTGGAGTATTTATTATACATTTCCTTAGCCACTTCAGGATGCCTTGCATACTTTTTTCTTATCTTGTGAACATTTAAAGAGCTCTTATTTACTTCACAGGCATAACCAATCATAACGTGGTGTTGCCTGGTACATTTATCAGAGAGAAATGACTCTCAGTGTAAAACTATTCTAGCTAATGGACTGTTGATGACTTGGAGTGTGTCTGCTTGAAACTTTTATCCTAGTTGTCATGAATCGTGAGGCCATACTTGCTCTTCTATGGTCTGTAGTATGTGCAATTTTATCTGTGCTATTCAACTGGGTTAATTGAAAAAACATTTTATTTATTACCAACAGTTTTTATTTTTTGTTGTCATAGGTTCTTTAGGTTTGTTTAATTGAGGAAGTTGTAGCAGCTCGGCATATCCAGAGTCCGTTGAACCATGCTAAAAGTGGTAGTCAATGAGGCTACGAAAGGCATGACTGGTTCACTTTTCTTTCTAGGTGTTTCACCCCCCTGGTCTCAAGCTCACTTTGATCTTTTCTAGGGCACAGTCAGATTCAAAGAAATTGTGTTAATTATGTGTAAGAATACTTCATAATATCTAGCAGTGATACATAGATGGTAATGTGTTTTTCTTTCTCTCTTTTAGTGAACTATCGTGGCTCTCTTGGGTACGGCCAGGACAGTATCTACTCATTACTTGGCAATGTTGGCAGCCAGGACGTCAAAGATGTTCAAGTAAGAATAAAACAAATATAACATTGACAGAGCAATAAATGCTGTTTAAAATCAATTTTTTTCATGTCAAGAAATTGATCATCTATAAAGTATGGCTGTCAATCGATTAAAATATTTAATTGCAATTAATCGCATGATTGTCCATAGTTAATCATGATTAATCACACATTTTTTATCTGTTCAAAATGTACCTTAAAGGGAGATTTGTCAAGTATTTAATACTCTTATCAACATGGGAGTGGGCAAATATACTTGCTTTATGCAAATGTATGTATATATTTATTATTGGAAATCAATTAACAACACAAAACAATAACAAATATTGTCCAGAAACGCTCACAGGTACTGCATCTAGCATAAAAAATATGATCAAATCATAACATGGCAAACTGCAGCCCAACAGGCAACAACAGATGTCAGTGTGGTGACTTTTATATGACTTGCCCCAAACTGCATGTGATTATCATAAAGTGGGCATGTCTGTAAAGGGGAGACTCGTGGGTACCCATAGAACCCATTTTCATTCACGTCTCTAGGTCAGAGTCAGGGGACCCCTTTTGAAACTGGCCATGATAGTTTTTCCTCGCCAAAATTTAGTGCAACTTTGGAGCGTTATTTAGCCTCATTTGCGTCGAGCTAGTAAGACATGGTTGGTACCAATGAATTCCTTATGTTTGTAGTTTCATATGATGCCAGTATCTTCACTCTAGCTTTAAAACTGAGTCCGGTACAACCTCCGGAAGATCGAGTGTGTTAATGCGTTAAAGAAATTAGTGGCGTTAAAACGAAGTTGCTTTATTGCTTTTGTTCTTACTGGTAACGATGACTTCTAGTGTTGCTTTATGGTGATATCTTTGTTTATACTCTTGATTGGTTTCTATGTTTAGTTGAGGTTAGTTGCCATAGTTTCTGTCAGTCATGGCTCATAACAGCAATAGTTTTATTAGTTTTATTTATTACTTTTCTCTCCTCCAACTTCTGATTTTCCTTGCGTCTTCCTTTCCTCTCCACCACACATATTCTCACACAGTTTTCCCATGTTTTTCTTCCTACCAGTTTGCAGTTGAAAGTGTTCTGAAAGGTGACCAGTTCGACACGCAGAAGGTGGCACTCTCTGGGGGCTCCCATGGTGGTTTCCTGGCCTGCCATCTGATCGGCCAGTACCCAGGGTTCTACAAGGCCTGTGTGGCTCGCAACCCCGTCACCAATTTTGCCTCTATGATTGGCAGCACAGACATCCCAGACTGGTACATCTTGAAATTAACATCGCGCCCACATGTGTTTACTCATATTGTGACTGTGCCAGTCGTGCACGACCTCTCATCTCTATTGTTTTGTATCATTTGTACCCCTGACATTCCACTCTGACAGCTGTGAGTGGGATAAAGGGCAAGCATCTGCCTCGCTGTCGTGGAAGGAAGTGTTCAATGATGCACACAAACTCTGCAGGAACAAAAGACCTCAAAGCCATTCAGTGATTTTTTTTTTTTTCTTCCTGTTTTTTGCAGGTGCATGGTTGAGGTCGGCTTCGACTACAGCACAGACTCTCTACCTGACCCTGCTGTTTGGGAACAGATGCTGAACAAGTCCCCCATTAAGCATGTCGCACAGGTATGAGTATTTCTGTGTATGTCTCTTGATTATGTGCATGTGGCTCCATTGTTGTAGTAACCCAAGATGATCTCTCATCTAGGTAAAGACACCAGTATTGCTTACTTTGGGGGAAGATGACAAGCGTGTACCCAACAAGCAAGGACTTGAATATTACAGAGCTCTGAAAGCAAAGCAGGTCCCAGTCCGGTAAGCAACACATTTTGTTGGTTAAATCCGATTTGCACTGCAAAACAGGGCTCTTATTGTTCATTCTCTAATGCTCTGATGTGTGTCGTTTAGGTTGCTGTGGTACTCAGGGAACAATCACTCTCTCTCCAAGGTTGACGCCGAGTCCGATGGCTTCATGAACATCGCTCTGTGGATGATTCAGCATGTGTGTCAGTGAGGGGTAAATATCAGATAAATACACGGTGGTGTGCCAATGCTGTTGTTGCTGCCAGGAAAAGAGAGCAGGACACTACCGTGTGTAAGAGATGCTCCTGATCTCAGGACAGTGTGAGGTCCAATCCAAAGCCAAAGCATTGAAAGTGCTCTCCAAACCCGAACACACTTTGTATAACTCTCCTTTACTTGTAATCTATCTGTGACTGTGGTGATTGCCACAATTACTTCCAATAAGTGGATAGGGAAATTATATTTTAACACAGCACTTGAATAAAAGCGGGATTGATGCAACTTTGATTAACCAGAAACACATTTTTATTTGATATAGTTTTTCTTTCGCAGTCTCTGCATACACACGCAAACAATAAAGGGCTTTTCAATGTGTTAGTTGTGTTTGAGGTAATATTAGCAAATGAAAATAATTTCATAATCAATCTTTTCTCTGCTCTCTGTTATGGTTTGCTTAAAAAAAACAACCTCTTGATTCCATGACATCATGATACAGTGCACTTAATAAAATGATTGTAAAAATACTACCAGTGTGGGATGAATCCAGTGATGTAATGTAACTAAGTACATTTAGTCAAGTACTGTACTTAAGTACAATTTTGAGGTGCTTTACTTGAGTATTTCCATTTTCTGCTACTTCATACTTCTACTCCATTAAAACTCAAAGGGAAATATTGTACTATGTTTATCTGACAGCTTTAGTTATTTTCCAGCTTTATATTTTGTATTAATAATCTGAATCAGCTAATAAATTATGATACATTATTGTAGATTAAGCTGCCCAGCAGTTAAGTATTTAGAATGTGCCGCACCATAACCAGCTGTAATATTGTGATGTATACAGTAATACAGCATTAATTATAATTCAATAAAATAATATATAATATTCTGACATGGGTCATTCTGCATAATAAATACTTTTAATTTTGATATTTTAAGTATATTTAGATTTAGGATAATAGTTTTGTACTTTTACTCAAGTAAGATTTTGAATGCAGGATTTTTACTTGAACAGAGTATTTTTACACTGTGGTATTACTAATGTGTAATTGGATACGTAGCATTTGTTCAGATTGAGAAGGATTTTTGAAACAGGTGATGAAGAGGTGATATTACTTCCTTATACCCGTTATAGAGAATTAGAGAAGTCCTCCAACTTTGTGAAAAAGAACAATGAAAAAGACTCTCTTCTCTCTGTCCTTTATTTTGTCTGTTTCTACAGTCGGAACACAAAAGCATTGAGTATTTTTAACTCTTCAAAGTGGTTTTTAAATCTGTTGAGGCGATATCTGTATCTGATGCTCTACAGAAATTTGACTCAGGTCACATGATTTGCATCGCGCTGTCGTGTGTATAATATGACCACAGGCTTTCACTTCTGCAAACATGGATCAAGTTTCACGTCACTGCAGAACCTTTTTTTAAATCTTCACTTTCCCCACCTGGACCAAAGTCTGCTTCATCTGGCTCCCGATGTGAATGTTAAGATACAGGCTATACCCGTCATGGTAAGTAATATAACATTTTATTCTGCAATGAAAAAATGCACTGCAATTGACTGTAAGAAAATGATGCATCTACTCTACTTTTACATTATATGGACAGAAACGGATGATTGGAAAGGCTTGAAAAAAACAGAGTAATTTCTTCAACAGCTGTTTATTGAAAATGCCATTAGCAGTAGTAAGAGGAGGCAGAGGAACAGGATTTTTTTTCACAGATTATCTCTCATGTACTACTGATAGAAATAATTGATTTAATAATATTTGCTCATAGTTACAGATTGCAGGTTTACCAGTAGGGTGTATAGGGTGATATTGAATGGAAATTTACTGAATATGCTTTTTGTAAAATTAAATTGTCTGCTACATTGACAAAACAACTGAAATTGAGTTTCTTTTTTTCAGGCTATGTTGAACAATCTCCTCATCCTTTGTCAGCTTCTTCCATTAGTGAGCACCATAAATACCGTCTTCTTCCCATGTGACACTGATGTGAATACCACCACAGTAGACTGCCACGACAGACCACTCAGGCGTGTCCCCTTCATCAAGTCTACCACTGTAGTGTCGCTCAATTTAGGTCGGACCAGAATACGGCAAGTGGGGCAGCATGCTTTGTCAGGTGTCCCAAACCTTCACACTCTGAAAATAATGGGGAATTGTCAGCCGGGTCGCCTGAGAGCTGAGGAGGACCACTCTTGCAAAATGGTGATCCACTATTATGCATTCAAGAGCCTGTTGAAGCTTCAATTTTTGAATCTGTCGGGAAACAGCCTCACCTCTATTCCCTGGTTACCTGAAAGCCTGAGGGTTCTTGACCTACAGAAAAATCGCATCTTCAACATTGTCCACCCTTTATACACTCCACATCTCCGAGAGCTCTTCCTCAACAAGAACTGCTTCTATGCAAACCCTTGCAACCAGTCCTTTACCATCAGCGAGAGGGTTTTCAGAGAGCTCCCTGAACTCATAAACCTTACCTTAGGGTATAATAACTTCACAGCTATCCCTAAAGGGTTGCCACCCTCACTGGTGGGTCTGGATTTAAGAGAGAATACGATCACAGAGGTCTTAGAAGGAGCATTTGCCAACCTGACTAACCTCAAGTATTTGAACTTGGAGTGGAATTGCCAGCGTTGTGACCATGCAGCCAGGCCCTGCTTTCCTTGCCCACAAAATCTCCCTCTACGCCTACATCCAAACTCACTCTATGCTGAGAACAGCTCCATCACCTTCATAAGCTTGAGAGGAAACTCTCTGAAAACATTCCCAGAGGGTCTTTTTCAACCTTTGAAGAAGTTAAAGGGATTGGATCTCTCCGACAACCTTCTGGCGTATGCGATACGTAACGGCACCTTCTTTTCAGAGCTGAAGGGCCTCACTTGGATTAGCCTTATCTATAACTATGAACCACTGAAGACATTTCCGGAACTGCGCCTCTCCCCGCATATTGGCAATATGTCTGGTCTACAAGGTCTTCTTCTGAGTGGTAACTTTTTCCACACGCTTTCAGGAGAGAGCCTTAAGGTTGTGTCCAAACTTCAAAACCTAACGAAACTAGAACTAAGAATGAACTTCATCAATACTTGTAACTTGACGTCTCTGAAACAGTCACCATCTCTCATCAATATCGACCTCTCCCAAAACATGCTTAATTTCCTTCCGTACTGCTCGAGTCCGTCTGAGATTGCGGCACAGGAAAGCTGTCGGAGCCAGAACTCGTTTACACATAATTTTCCTGACCCACCCCTTATGCTAATAGACCGAGAAGCCACATCTGGAGGTGATACCTGGGAATCCAACCAGTCAAACAGGCTGGATTTGTTGGAGGACAATGAGTCACAATTCAAATCGCTATACGACTTTAAAATCATTTTCTGCAAGGGCAAACTGACGTTTGACCTGTCTCAAAATGACATCCTGTCTATTAACAAAAAGGTGTTTGTAGGCATGGAAGATGCTGTTTGTTTAGACCTTTCCTTCAATTACATGAGTCAGGCATTAAAGGGCGGGCTGTTTAGTAGCATGAAAAAAATAGTTTTTCTTAATTTGTCATTCAATAGACTGGATTTTTACTATAACGGAGCTCTCAGTGAGCTTAAAAGCACTCTGAGGGTTCTAGACGTTAGTAACAATGAATTTCACTTCAAAATGAGGGGCATGGGCCATCGTTTTGAGTTCCTTCAAAATCTGACAAACTTGGAGGTTCTGAGTCTGGCGAACAACGGCATTGGGATGCGAATAGATCAGAGGCTGATCAGCAGTTCTTTGAAGTACCTCTACTTCTATGGAAATCACCTGGACATCATGTGGGACTCTGACAACAACAAGTACACGCATTTCTTCCAAAACCTGACAAACCTCACCTACCTTGACATCTCCAACAATGATCTGAAAGCAATCACACCAGAAGTGCTGTGTAACCTCCCAGGAAGCATGGAGACTCTCCGCATCAGCAACAATTTTCTGAAATATTTCCCATGGCAAAACGTCTCGGCATTTAGCAATTTATGTCACCTGAACCTCAGTCAAAACTTCCTCTATTATTTGCCTTATAAAGTCATAGAATTTGGAGCAAAATTTACTCTCTTGGACCTCAGTCACAATCGCCTTAGTATCATCCCTAAGAATTTCTTCAGTATGGCGAAATCCTTGCACTACCTGTATCTCAACCACAATCAGATCAAAGCGTTGAACCATCAGTTTCTCCCTGCCCCCTTTAAAAATGGAAGCGCCCTTCAGAAACTCACCCTGCATGCAAACCCCTTTAAATGCGACTGTGATACGTCATGGTTCGCGGACTTCTTGCGTCACACTCCAGTGCAGATCCCTTACCTCACCACACATATACACTGTGATTACCCAGAGTCCCAACAGGGCCGGAGTATACTGTCTATGGACCAGCGTTCCTGCCAGGACATATATGGTGGCTTAGCCTTCGTCGTCTGTTGCTTCTTGGCTGTGACGTTCACTGTTCTGCCCCTACTGAAGCATCTCTATGGCTGGGATCTGTGGTATTGCTTACAGGTACTTTGGGCAGGACATAAGGGCTACTCCCAGCTCGCCGGTATTGATTCACATTATCAATACGATGCTTTTGTGGTGTTTGACACCAGCAACCAGGCTGTGAGGGATTGGGTCTACAATGAGTTAACCGTCAATCTGGAGAACTCGGGTCACCGGATGTTTTGTCTCTGTTTGGAGGAGAGGGACTGGATTCCTGGGCTTTCCTGTATTGAAAATCTACATAATGCTGTCTACAACAGTGTGAAGACGGTGTTTGTTTTGTCCAATGGTGCCACTGGCGGTGAGACGGTGAACGGTGTGATCCGCCAGGCTTTCTTCATGGTTCAGCAGCGGCTTCTGGACGAGAAGGTCAGTAAAATTCACTTTTATATTTCCATGTGCGTTTTATTTTTTAAATAATGAATTAGATTTTTTTTTCAACTCTATATTATCTCTGATTTGATCCAAATAAGGTGGATGCAGCTATGATGGTTCTGTTGGATGAGATGTTTCCCAAACTGAAGTACCTCCAGCTGAGGAAACGGTTGTGCAGAAAGTCCGTGTTGTCCTGGCCGAGAAACCCAAGAGCTCAACCCCTTTTCTGGAACCGAATGAGAATGGCATTGTCGTCAGATAACCTCAAATTCTATGACAACAACATGAGTGAAAGTTTTATATGACTTCCTTTTAACTGCTGATAGAGAGCAGTTGTAGCCCTTGTCGTTAAGAATCTTCCCATTACATCATTTTGACAAACTTACCCTCTCCTTAATTGTGTCACATAACGTAATGATACTTGGTTGATGTTTTTAATAGCCTATGTAACTATCATTTTTTAGATTAAAGGTTCTATATATACGGGATTCAGAGCATTACTATAGCAGCAAATAGCTATTGTCTATGTAAAGATATAGAGGAGTAATGTCTACCTGAGCAGAGAATGAAGTCGCTCTCCCTCTGTATGTGTTGTAATCTGAGCTTCTCTGTGCTTTGTTTACATAGCCGGCCAGTCGTGCTTTTAGTACATGTGAGCCTCACTGTTGTGCCTCACTGGCTAGCTAATGGCCGCCGTTCTGCACTGCGTCATACGGCGGTTACCGCTGATAATGGTGTACCGACCCACGTCGTCGTCGCAGAAGCGTATAGCGCCCACCCTCCAGTCCCCTCCTCAGGTAAACACTGTTAGCTCTGTCAGCACTGTTGCCACTGTTTGTACTGTTCATGCTGTTGGCACCGTTAGCTGCTAGCCACCATGTTGAGAGCCATGTGGAGGTAATAGAAATGCTCTGAATTCCGTATTTAGCACCTTTAAAATGTAAGCGCTCTTCCATGTGCTGTAAATATTTTACTAATGATCTTATACTGCACTAGAACGGTTACTCTTGTGTGTTATATTCTATTTTAGCTTCTATCCTAGCTTTTATTTTTAGCTTGTTTTTATTTTCTAATCTTTAATGTTTTTGTTTTTATAACTTCTTGTTTTATCTAACAAAAGTTGACGCTTTAATACTTGTCTTCAGAGAGTTTGAGCCAGGTAGGGACATGTTGCTATCGTGGGCTGCAAAATGAATAGAGACACTGTACATTGTAAATTGGCATTGATATTGGACTATACAAATAAACTTCACTTCACTTGACCTCACTTGTTTTCACATGAGTAGCTTGATTACTTAACATTACATCCTTTCTTACAAAGGAGTAATGTAGTGTGTTTGTATATAAATGCCCCCACTCCTGATCTCAAAATTTCACTTCTCTTTGGTTAGATGTTGGCAGGAAATGAAACTGATAATTGTTTCTTACAGGTCACAGATGGCTAACAACAACATGTTATGCACCCATTCAAAGTAAGACAGGTCACCTGTGTCATTTCTCGAGAACTTTAAGCGGAAAAATTGGGACAAATCTGGCAACACTAATTTTCAAAGCAAGGAAGCTTTACATAAGTAATCCTGCAAGCTCCTGGCCAGAATAGGCGATTCAAAGATAAATAACAGATGTGCATGCAAACCTATTGAAAGTTTCATAAACAACACCTGATGTGCAGTGCTTCTGTACTGTACACTTACACCTAGCCTATTTCATTTCTTGTCTCGTGGCCCGGGATTTCCGTCTGACGAAACGGCATCTCTTTTCTGAGAGTGAAACCTCTGACCAAAAATAGTTATTTTTACTCATTTTCTGTCTGAGTTATATTGAGTGAATGAACAGTGAACTGAACAGCTGCAGACCTCTAACAGCCTCCTCAAAGTGCCCTCTCCAAGGTGCACAGTTTTTAGAAAATTGAAAAACCTTTGGCTAAATCCACACATGGTGTTAAACCTGCAGTAGGCAGAATCTTTTTGGCATCATTGGGCAAAAATTCCATAATAACCTTTCAGGATATTGTAATTCAAGTGCTCTGATAGATAACTAGACTTCTGCACCTCCTCATGGCTCTGTTTTCAGGCTTTAAAAAAATCTACCCATGACGGGAGACTGTGGACGATCACGGGTCATTTCAGAGAGAGAGAGCGTTCCTATTGGCTGTTCAATCAAACGGAGGCAGCTGTCAATCACTCAAAAACTCAGATCAAACGGTCAAACTAGGCAGCGCTGATCAAATATGAATCAATATTCTGTTACTGTTAATGCCTATTTCTTGCCTCAAATGTTTTCAGAAACATCTTGTAGTTTACTGTTTAGCATGTAAAATGAGAAAGTTTGCTCCGGCTTGTGGGCGGTGCTTGGTATTTCCTCAACTGATCTCAACATGGCTGCAGGGTCACAGACTTTCTCATTTTACAGCCTTTAGTACACTACAAGATGTTTCTGAAAACATTTTTATGTGTGAAATAGGCATTACAGTAACCGAATATTGATTCATATTTGATCAGCGGTGCCTAGTTTGAAGATGGTCACTATATCCTGACAGTAGTGCATGAGACATCATGTGCCTCTGTGTCCTCCGGTGCTCTTAATGGCATCTGCAGGATTTCACAGATCGTAGGAAAACAACCCATAAGAGCCAAGCTGGAGCCTGCCGTCTATGAGCCGGCTGTCAATCACTCGCGAACTCCAATCACACGGTCAAACTAGGCAGCGCTGATCAAATATGAATTAATATTTGGTTACTGTAATGTCTATTTCACACATAAAATGTTTTCAGAAACATCTTGTAGTGTACTAAAAGCAGTAAAATGAGAAAGTTTGTGACCCGGCAGCCATGTTGAGATCAGTTGAGGAAATATACCAAGCACCGCCCACC